>NW_020837947.1:82286956-82354418 GCF_003676395.1 Aethalodelphis obliquidens
CTTCCTTCCTTCCTTCCTTCCTTCCTTCCTTCCTTCCTTCCTTCCTTTCTTTCTTTCTTTCTTTCTTTCTTTCTTTCTTTCTTTCTTTCTTTCTTTCTTTCTTTCTTTCTTTCTTTCTTTCTTTCCTTCTTTCTTTCTTTCATTCTTTCTTTCTTTCTTCCTACCTATTTATCTGTCTGTCTACCTACATACCCATGATCCAGAGAAGAAAATTGAAGGGCCAATAACTGAGGGTTGAAAATATGTTCATCCTCACTCATTGTACAGTCAGGATCCACTCAGGAGATATTAATCATACCAATCATTTGAACAGGGAGATTTTAATACAAACAACTAGCTCTCAAAAAGTGGTTAACTGATAATAGAAGCTAAAAATGACTCTAAGGGTACAGAAGTTACAAATGAGGAAAGGAGCTACCACCTCTAAGCTGAGGGAGAATGAACGAGAAAGGAATTACGAGCTTAGATGACTCTGTCTCTCTTCTCTCTAAAGCTGCCAATGGGAAGAAACTTGCTGGAGGACATGGGCTAGCCAGGTGGCTGAGAAGCTTGCCTAAGGGCATGGGTAGGCTGGAGTCAGACCATGCAGGCCACTGAAGTGGGTACACACCACCAGACCTCTTGTGTACCAATTTGCTGGCTGCTGTGCTAGACTAGAAAAGCACACTGGATTGAGGGAGGGACACCCCTTCCTCTTGCTGTGGCTTTAAACTCCCTTCAGTGACCTCTACTGATGGAGCAATAAAAGGATGAAAGAAAGAGGGTACAACTCCAGTATCACAGAGCAGGACAAAAAGGATGGGTTTAAAGTTGAGAGTCAGTAAGTTGAAAACTGGTGCACTGGTAATCAATAAAGTGCATGTAAAACAAGGGGTTACCACTGACAAAACTTAAACAGGTGTGATAATACCAAGTATTGAAATGACAGCAATCATACCTTGCTGCTGAGAATGTAATCAACAAAGATGTTTTAAATTTACTTTTTATTGAAGGAAAGATTCCTTAAATTCTGTAGTACTTTACAATTTTCAAGTTTCACAGATGATTTCATATAATCGCATAGTAACCCTTTAAAAATAATCTCATACCCTTATATTGCCCCTCCCCTCTTTCCTCTCTCCACTGGTAACCACTAGTTTGTTCTTTATATCTGTGAGCCTGCTTCTTTTTTGTTTTATTCACTAGTTTGTTGTATTTTTTAGATTCCACATATAAATATTATATAGTATTTGTCTTTCTCTGTCTGCATAATAGACAAGAGTCCATCCATGTTGCTGCAAATGGCAAAGTATCATTCTTTTTTATGGCTGAGTAATATTACATTGTGTGTGTGTGTGTGTGTGTGTGTGTGTATATATATATATATATATACTATACCATATCTTCTTTATCCATTCAACTGTTGATGAACACCTAGGTTGCTTCCATACCTTGTCAATTGTAAATAATGCTGCTACAAACACTGGGGTGCATGTATCTTTTTGAATTAGCGTTCTTGTTCTTTTTCAGGTAAATATCCAGGAGTGGGATTGCTGGGTCATATGGCAGTTCTACTTTTAGTTTTTTGAGAAACCTCCATATTGTTTTCTACAGTGGCTGAACCAATTTACTTCCCACCAACAGTGTAGGAGGGTTCCCTTTTCTCCACATTCTCATCAATATTTTTTATTTGTGCTCTTTTTGATGATAACCATTCTGACAGAGATGAGATGCTATCTCATGGTGGTTTTGATATGCATTCCCCTGATGATTGGTGATGTTGAGATTTTTTTTTTTTTTGTGGTACGCGGGCCTCTCACCATTGTGGCCTCTCCCTTTGTGGAGCACAGACTCCGGACACGCAGGCTCAGCAGCCATGGCTCACGGGCCTAGCCACTCCATGGCATGTGGGATCTTCCCAAACCGGGGCACAAACCCGTGTCCCCTGCATCGGCAGGCGGACTCTCAACCACTGCGCCACCAGGGAAGCCCTGTTGAGCATTTTTTGATGTGCCTGTTGGCCGTCTGCATTTCCTCTTTGGAAAAATGTCTACTCAGTTCTTCTGCCTAATTTTAAATCAGGTTGTTTGTTTGATTTTTTGTTGTTGAGTTGTATGAACTGTTTATATATGTTGGATATTAGCCCCTTATCAGTCATATCATTTGCAAATATGTTCTCCCATTCAGTAGGTTGTCTTTTCATTTTGTCAATGGTTTCCTTTGTTGTGCAAAAGCTTTTAGGTTTCATTAAGTCTCATTTGTTTATTTTTGCTTTTGTTTCCTTTGCTTTATTTATTTATTTATTTTTGCGGTATGTGGGCCTCCCCTGTTGCGGAGCACAGGCTCTGGATGCGCAGGCTCAGTGGCCATGGCTCACGGGCCTAGCCGCTCTGCGGCATGTGGGATCTTCCCAGACTGGGGCACGAACCCGTGTCCCCTGCATCGGCAGGTGGACTCTCAACCATTGCCACCAGGGAAGCCCTGTTTCCTTTGTTTTAGAAGATGGCTGCAAAAAAAAATATTGCTGCAGTTTATGTCAAAGAGTGTTCTGCTTATGTTTTCCTCTAGGAGTTTTATGATTTCTGGTCTTATATTTAGGTCTTAAACCATTTTGAGTTTATCTTTATATATGGTGTTAGAGAATGCTCTAATTTCATTCTTTTATATACAACTGTCCAGTTTTCCCAGCAGCACTTATTAAAAAGATTATCTTTTCTCCATTGTATATTCTTGCCTCCTTTGTCATAGATTAATTGACCATAAGTGTCTGGGTTTATCTCTGGGTTTTCTATCCTGTTCTATTGATCTATGTGTCTGTTTTTGTGCCAGTACATACTGTTTTGATTACTGTAGATTTGTCATATAGTCTGAAGTCAGAGAGCATGATTCCTCCAGCTCTGTCCTTCTTTCTCAAGATTGTTTCAGTAATTCAAGGTCTTGTGTGTTTCCATACACATTTAAAATTTTTTTGCTCTAGTTCTATGAAAAATGCCATTGGTAATTTGATAGGGATTTCATTGAAACTGTAGATTGCCTTGGGTAGTATGGTCATTTTAACAATATTGGTTCTTCCAATCCCAAACCACAGTATATCTTTCCATCTATTTGTGTCATTTTCAATTTCTTTTTTTTTTTTTTTGGCTGTACCACGAGGCTTGCAGGATCTTAGTTCCCCAACCTGGGATCAAACCCGGGCCCCTGGCAGTGGAAACACGGAGTCCTAACCACTGGATCACCAGGGAATTCTCTTCAATTTCTTTCATCAGCATCTCATAGGTTTCTGAGTATAGGTCTTTCACCTCCTTAGGTAGGTTTATTGCTAAGTATTTTATTCTCTTTGATGTGATGGTAAATGGGATTGTTTCCTTCAATGAAGCCAGTTTAAATAGTAATTGTCAATCTTGAGCAAAGTTGAAGATGTACAGACCTCATCACCTGCAATGCTACTTCCAGGAACACACAACACAGGAGACCTCCCATATGTGTACAAGGAGATGTGTATGACAGTATATATTTCAGATATATGTTTAATGACCAAAAATTGAGCAGAACACAAATGTCTGTCCATAGGAGTATTACACAATAAATTGTGGCATTTTCAGTGGTATTTTAACTCTGCAGCAATTTGAAAATATGAAATATATCTATAGATATCCACATTGATAATTTTCAAAAACAATGTGAGTTTTAAAAAGGAAGTTTCAGAAGACCTCTTTAACATGACATCATGTATATCCATTTTAAAAATACAAATTAATACTTGATATCAGGGACTAGTAAAATTTTCTGTAAAGGGCCAAATAGTAAATATTTTAGGCTTCGTGAGCCACATATAGTCTCTGCTGCATATACACATATTTTCTTTTCAACATTTTAAAGATATAAAAACTATTCTAACTCATGGCCATACAGAACAGGCCATGACTGGATTTGATACACAGACTATAGTTTGCATACCTCTGCTCTATATTGTCTACAGAAATGTATGCATGTGAAAGCATGGATAGCAAGGCTACATAACAACTTCACAATGGTGGCTACTTCTCAGAAGGGAGTAATAAAATCAGATTTGTAGATTATGGTAGAATGTTAATATTTTCTAGCCTTGGGAAATGAGTACATGATATAGCTCCCTTACTGTACCCTGTATTTTCTGCATATTTAATATATATTTTATAATTAAACATAACTTGTAGAAAGTATAATGAAAACCATTGGCATACATAACCAGCAGATTGGGACTGGTATATGGCAGGTATAATCTAGTTGAAATAGGCAACTGAGAATTATTTTTCTAGTAATTTTTGTATTATTTATATAAATATTCAGAATTAAAGCTGAAAATATGTCTCATTGTTAATACCAGTTTGTAGTTGTTTTCTATAATATTTAGGAAGAGATAAGGGAAAAACTACTTAAGTAGTCTTGTTAAAAACAAACATGAAGAAGATAAAATGAGGTCTAGAGATAAAAGAGAAAATGATTTGAGGCAGATATTGCCCTTGTGATGAAAAAAGATGAATAAGGCATAATATCAGAGAAACCAACCTTTTAAAATTATGGGTTTAAATTTGAGGCATTATCTTCATAAACAATACCCATATCATGCATTGGGGGATAAGAAATTTGTTCCTGTTCTTAAATCCTTATGGGGAATCAGTAATATTTGAATTACAGAGTAAAAATCATAATAGATTTTATTTAACAGTGGTAGCTGTTTGCATTTAAAAATATTTTGGAATGCAGTTGTTTCTGCTATTGGTTTGGTAATGATAAAATTCATGTCATAGAGAGCAACGCTTTACAGAAATGCCAAGGAGACAGTCATAGCCCCTTTTCAAGTGGCTGGAGCTTTTAGGTTTCTATTACATCTTTGTTGAAGGTCATGGAGCACCCTTAGCTTATGTGCAGTGTAATGTAGTCTAACATTAGAAATGAGTAGTCTTGTTTTAATTTTAACTTACCTAACATCTTATTGTATTATCTGCCAGGGAAGTAATTTTAAAAGTAATTTAAAAAATATGACCAAACCAAAAATAGAGATCATTATACAAATGCTAGCACATGTTCAAGGAGGTCAAATGCTCTTTAGAAGAATTAATTAAAATTTGTAGCTCTCTAGAGAAGTAAATAAATATAATTTTTCCTATGGAGCAGTAATCTTGACAGAGTAGAAGATTGCTTAGCATGAACCTTAGTTCAAAGTCAAATGGTGAGTCATTACCCAGGATGTAGTTTAACCATCATTGTCCTATCCCTCTAGCTTTGACTTCCCTGAGTGTAGTTTGATGTTGATGGTTACTGTGAAGTACCTCACAGGCATTCTCAGTTTATAACATGATACATGAGAAACACCTTTAGCTTTGGGGGGGAAACTTGCTCTAGAAATTTGACATTCATTTTAGGTGATGAAACAGGTAATTACGTCTACCAATATAAATAAATTGCTCATTAAGAGCACGTGTACAGTTATGTTCACAGTAAAGTGAAAACCATTCTTCATGAGGGAATTTAACAATTTACATAAACACTTGAAAGATATGATCTTCTAGAGCATTTAAAAATTCATATCATTATATTTCAGGATGAAAGGATAATTGTTTTCACGTTCTATGATATATGGTCAATAATCACTCAGCAGTGTTGCTACTTAGCCAGATATGTAATTGATACATTGCAAAATTCCAGAGTTGGTAATACAGAACAAGGGAAATATTAACAACACATTTTTGGTTGGTGATGGGATATTCCACAAGGCTCTGACAAATGGTGATCTCTCATTAATGGTCATGAACCAGATGAATTGTTTATTAATGTATTAAATATTAAATCAGTAGATTATATTTAGAGGCTTCATTCGGGAATTTGCTTTCTTAAAAAGGTATTACTATTGCTCTAACCAATTTAAAAACTAACCATAAAATCCAAAGAGTAAGTATAGGAAAAGCATTCACATTAGAGCATACTTTAGCAAATTTCCCTATGTAATTGATTTCATGGAATATTGCTGGGCTGGCATGTTCCCCCAGCACTCCTGGGAATACTGGAAAGACAGGACAGCAACACTTAGTGCAGGGTTATAATAATAAGTTTAATTAAGATAAACCAACATTAATTCAATGGTTTGACTCTGAGGTTGGCAACACCTTTTCCTCTGTACTGCCAATGTCGTAATCTCATGAGTGTGCCTGCTTGTTTAGAAGAGCTGAAAGTGGGGAGTTTTCCTTTCAGACCTCCTTGAGGAAAGTGCACTTTCCTCTTGTTCAGGACATTTTCATGGTTACTCAAGGCAATTCTAAACTTCTTGGGACCAGTAAAATCCCATAGTCACTCTCTCAACCTCATACCTACGAAGCTTATCTAAAATCTAGACTTGTGACAATGTGACAATGAACGTTTCATGATTTTGCCACAGGTTGGGAAACTTCTCATTTTTTACAATGGAAATATAGTTGATTTATAATATTGTGTTAGTTTCAGGTATACAGAATTGTGATTCAGTTATATATATATGTATATATATATAATTTTTTTCAGATTCTTTTCCATTATAGGTTATTACAGGGTATTAAATATAGTTCCCTGTGATATACAGCAGGTCCTGGTTGTTTATCTATTTTATATATAGTAATGTGTATATGTTAATCCCAAACTCCTAATTTATCCCCTCCTTTCCCTTTCTCCTTGATAACCATGTTTGTTTTCTATAACTGTGAGTCTGTTTCTGTTTTATAAATAGATTCATTTGTATTATTTTTTAGATTCCTCATATAAGTGATATCATATAATATTTGTCATTCTCTGTCTGACTTACTTCACTTAGTATGATAATCTCTAAGTCCATTCATGTTGCTGCAAATGACATTACTTCATTCTTTTTTGTGGCTGACTAGTATTCCATTGTGTGTTGTGTGTGTGTGTGTATATATATATATATATATATAAAAATATATAAAAACAAATAATATAGATATACTACATATATATGTGTATATATATATATATATATATATATATATATATATATATATATGTACCACATCTTCTTTATCCATTCATCCATTGATAGACATCTAGGTTGCTTCCATGTCTTGGCTATTTTAAATAGTGCTGCTATGAACATTGGGGTACATATATCTTTTTGAATTAGAGTTTTCATCTTTTCTGGATATATGCCCAGAAGTGGGATTGCTGGATCATATGGTAGCTCTATTTTTAGTTTTTTAAGGAACCTTCATACTGTTCTCCATAGTAGCTGCACAAATTTACATTTCCACCAACAGTGCAGGAGAGGAACTTCTCTTTTATGACCTGAAGGCCTAGAGGCCTTCAAATGTCAGATTCATCACCTGGATATGGGAGCAAGGAGAGAAGAAGAAGTGTCAATCAACCCTAGCATTTTACTAATTTGCTGATTACTGGTGCACATGAACATGTTCAAACTGTAGTCTATGGATGATTAGAATACAGATTTGTAAAGACACTTGCAATTAAGTCCAGACTCACTCTTTTTTCAGGAATGCCCTCTGTGTGATCTTTCATAGAGGAATCTTGCATTAGTCAGTGTTTCTGTAGTGATCATCCCAAAACATTTGTTTCATATTCATTTTGATGCTGGTGGCTCTGGCTCTGCACATGTCTTGTCATTGTAGGACTGAGGCTGAAAAAGTTCCCAAATTCAGGACATGCTGGCTTTGTGGCCAAGGGGAAAAAGCAAGAGAGACACAAGAAACTCATAATGCCTCTTCAAGCTTAGGTGCTGCATAAAGCCTTGCTACTCAAAGTTTGGTCTGACGACCAGCAGCTGTGACATCACTTGGGAATTTTGTTAGAAATACAGTATCTCGGAACCCCTCTAGACTTACTGAATACGAACCTTCATTTTGACAGGATCTTCACCTATTTTTAGACACATTAAAGTGTGAGAAATACTGGGGTACATCACACCCCCTCACAGTCCTTGACAAAACCTCAACGTGGATCAGGGAAGTGCACACCCACAGGAAGATACTGCAGGTCACATGGCAGTGGACAGGGATAAATAATCTTTCAGGAAGCAAAAACTTGAAAAAATAAGACAGTCTACAGTCCTTAAAGCAGCCATGTAAAACCAGTGAGACTTACTATTTCTTGAGACAGCCCATTTCAACAGCTGAATGTGTCTACTCATCTGGTTTTCATCCGTTGATTCTACTCTTGTCCTCTGCAATGAAGAATGCACCTACTCCCTATTCTGTATAACTTTAATTCAATGAGTTAAATGCACTGTCTGTGTCTTTCCCTCTCCTGAGTATCATCCAGTAGAAACAGACCTCCTCTCCTCAGCATTTTCCTTGGGTTGTCCAGCCCACTATCCTGGGATCCCTGTTTGGTAGCCAAGCTATTCATGTCAGGAAACTAGAATTGAATCTGATCCTTTAGTATCTGCCCAGCACATAGAAGAGTGAGGCTATTTAATCCTTTTTTATCAGGACTTAGTATTTCTATAATATGAGTTTGCATTAGGTTTATAGTGGTTGTGTCATTCTTGTGGACTCCTAATGTGTTTATGCCACCATCTTAGAGGTTTTCATATCTCTTTTCTTTTCCATTCTGCATCCAAACAATTGATTATTTGTAGTTAATATCAGGACATTACCTTAATTCTGATAAATTAATCTTGGGATGTTGACTCATTCTTTTAGAAACTGAAGATTTAAAAATTCCTGATTCCATCATACTGTAAATTAAATAGCCTACCCAGTTTCAATTTATCTATGGATTTATTAAGCTAGCATGCATGTGGGGCTGAAGCACATCCTGGTTTGTGGATCCTGAACCTTAATATAACTCTAGGAGTTCTTTTTAAAGAAAAAGAATGCTAAAATACATTAGTTTCCCAAATTTCACAAAATCAGTGCTAGGGCTCCTCCAAAGGCTTTGAAAGTGACCTATGGGAGTGAGTGCCTCTGAAAGTTAAGCATCATTAATTTCACAGTAATTCTGCCACTGAACTTGGGATATGATGTATGAAAAATTGAACAGTTGAAGTGTCACACAGTGTCAATATGCTTATTAAAACAGGTATTGTTAGCTCTAGAATGGTAATACAGAAAGAAGAAAAAGAATATGGGTAGAGAGGATTGAAAAATAGCTATCTATAAGCTGAAATCAGAAGCTTGAATGAAATGAGCAGTTAAAGCTGGATTAATACCCTGTCTTTCCTTCCTTCTGTATCTTACAGATTATTAATAAAAATCATAAACCAGACAGGGCCATTAGAAAATTCAATAAAGTGCTAATTAAGAAAACCAACAAAAATGTATTTGTGTGAATGTGTGTGTGTGTGTATATATATATATATAAAATATATATATATTCCCTCTTCTATTTTATCCATTTAGAGTTCTCTAATTGAGGCCAATAAATTTCCTGTGGATCATTTATTAACTGTACTTTATGTGATACAATCCATCCCTTGACAAAAGTCCATCATTCTGATGTCACATATTTTTATCAAAGACACACATACAGTTGACCCTTGAACAACAGGAGTTTGAAATGTGCAAGGTCTACATAACCATGGAATTTTTTTCAATAATTACGTGCCACAGTACTACATAATCTGCAGTTGGTTGAATCCAAGGATGTGGAACCACGGAAACAGAGGGCTGACTCTAAAGTTTTATGCGAAGGGTTGGCACCCCCAACCCCTGCATTGTTTGAGGGTCAACTGTATTCTATTTTTACTTCATTATAATATATATATATATATATATTTTTACTGTATTAGTTAGGGCTCTCCCCAGAGGAATAGATTGAATAGGATTTGAATATATAGAGGGTTTTTTTTTTTTAAAGGAAATGACTCACAGGATTATGGAGCCTGGCAAGTCCAAAATCTGCAAAGTAGTCTGGCAGGTTAGAGACCCAAGGAAGAGCCATTGCTGCAGTCCAAGTCCAAAGGCTGTACGCTTGCAGAATTCTTTGCTCAGGGGAGGTCAGTTTTTGTTGTATTCAGGCCTTCAACTGATTGGATAAACTCCACCTACATTATGGAGGGCAATCTCTTTTAGTCAAAGTCCATCCACCAATTTAAATGTTAATCTTACCTAAAATACATCCTCACAGAAATATCCAGTATAATATTTGGCCAAATATTTGGGCACAATGGCCCAGACAAGTTGACACATAAAATTAACCATCTCATTTACTATCATCACCATCAACTGGAAGAAGACTTGAAAAATCTTATTTGTACCCCCAATTGTTGTTTGCCACTCATGTCTTTGAAGTCTTGAGAACTATGTTCCATGTCCCTTCCAAGATTTTCCCATTTCCTCATTATGGAAATGAACCCAAGCTGTCCCAGAGAGTTTGACAAGGCTCATGAAGCCCATATCATGAACTATTTCTATTGATTCATGAAGGTACAATTTTATTGCCTGAAGGAACCAAAAATTCTTTGCTGATACAGAAATCTGAAAAGAGATGAGGCTGATGAATCAAGAGATGAGCTTTATGAGTTTTGTCAAACTCCAGGACAGTTTGGGTTCATTCTTTTAATAGGGGGAAGAGGCATCTGGGAGAATCTTTTCTAGGACCTCAGACCACCCTACATAGAAAACCATGTAAGGAATGAGAGAGATCCTGAGAACTGAGGCCACTGTGGTATAGCATATCAATCCTTTGTCCCTATTGTTTTGAGAGGTTGAAGCATCAGTGTGTGAGGTTACCAAGGTGGGTGGGAAGACCTACAAGAATAGACTTCAAAAGAACACTTGCAAAGTCTGAAAGGCATAAAATTCCATAAAATACAGAGAATAAGACACAAATTATTTTTAGACTACATAGTGGGTAGGAAAAGGAACAATAGAAAGATTTTAACTCATGTTTTGTTCTCCACCTTGAATTTTATGGAACCTCCTGACCATTTGATTTTTAAAAATCTATGTGTATCCTCCAATAAAGTTTGCATAACATCTGAATACCTTCATTATAATTTCCACATGCCCTTTTTTAAAAAAAATAGATTTATTTTTTGAGTAGTTTTCAGTTCACAGCAAAATTGAGCATAAAGTACCTTTGTCCCCTGTCCCCACACATGCACAGCCTCCCCCATCAGAAGTTCCCTGATTTCATATTTTTTTAAATATAAAAATGTGCCACTCTCCAAGGACAGTAAGACAGCCACCCTCTTAAGCAGCGAGGTTCCTCATGGATGGTCCCTGGGTGCTCCCTTGCTGCCAGGTAAGTTTTCCACTGAACTTTGAGTCTACAATTAGCCAATGAATCTTCCCAATTCTGTGAAGGAGACTGTCATCCATGGGCGTTGTTGAGCATCAGGGGGACAGTTTTCAATGCAAGTAGCCTCTTATATTGCCAGTATTCACATCCATAACAGTCTAGGAGGTGTCAAGACATTGGTCCATACACAGCCATTTGAGGTAAACAGGAATCACTTTGCTTCCTCCAAGATGATGTCCCAGGAAGATGGCACACTTCATAGTTACCCCTCAAGAGAGCTTCTAACTACCTTGATTTTGCTCTTCCCTCCAGGAGTGGCAATGAGACACTTCAGCTAGTGTCTAGGTGTTTCATTAGACATTGTTTGCTAATAATTTTTCAGAAGGGGGATATTTACCCTCCATGGGTCAAAACTCATACTTGTTTTTAACTTGTGATTGTTTTTCTTCAGAATCCCATTCTTTTTACTCTCTAACTTCTTTACACTGCCTGTGATTCCCTCCATTCCCACAAAATCATTTTCTTCCTGGTTTCCTTCTCTCAACTGGCAGGTCCTCATGGTTCTGTGGTGCACATGATAATCGATGATATAATTATTATTACTAATTATTGGGCTGGATTATAGTAAGTGTACATAGATGTACATACAATTTACTAGGTGTTTACTCTGTGCGAGGCACTGTACAAATCACCTATGAAATGTTATCTCATTATCTCATTTAAATCCTTACATCAGCCCTGAGGAGTGGGTACTATTATCTCCCTTGACAGATGAAGCAACCAAGGCACACAGAAGCTTTGTAAAAATTTAGTGATTTTAACAACAATAAAAGACACAACACACAGCATAAGAAAAGAAATCTTTTCATGATGACTGGACAGCATCATTTAGTCTCCTCACTGTAATAGCTTATTTTTGACATGACTGCACACGTACATGTCATGAGAGGAACAACCGTGTCTTCAGCTGACATGTACCTGCTTCAAGGCCACCCATACTGCTCTGTGAAGGGATTTCTGGTTACTGCCCCAGCCCGGATTTCAGACCTTGACGGTGAAAATTTCTGTACAACAATGAATTACATATCGAAGAGAGCTGCTCTGTTTAACAGCCCCAAATCACTTTCTTTCAAATGCAGGGGACAGTCTCCATTCAAATAGAAGCTTCAGAGAGTTCACATTGCTTTAGAAGGGGTGAAAAATACAGTTGGATGGAAATGCTCACATGGTGCCCTTCTTTCTGTCACTGCTTGATTTAGTCTCTGAAGCTGCCTGCTGGGAAGGACTGGTCTCTGTCGTAGTGCTTAGGTGGGTAGGCTCTTGAGTTAGTCCAGGCTCACCCTGTACATCATCACTACCCATGAAACATGAGCAGATTGCTGAAGCTGGGTCTTAGTGTCGTCCTCTGTCAAGTGGGATTCATGACTGACCGACCTAGTAAAATTGTCGTATGGACTAAATAAAATATGTAAAGTATTTAGTGCAGTACCTGGCACACAGGAAACAGTCTATATTAGAATCTATCATCAACAGTATTATTAATAATTATTACATTAGTGAGCAACAATAGTATTAATAATAATAAATCTATGTCTACACTCCTTTATATGCAACCCAGTAGTTAGGAGTCTGGGCTCTAGAGCTGGGTCCACATTTGCTAGCTGTGTATTCGGAGGAAAGCTCCTCCACCACCTGACCCTCAGCTTCCTCACCTGTATAATGGAGATAATAAGAGCACATACTCGATAAGGGAGTGAGAAATTATTTGAATCAATAATATACATAAAGCACTTGCTTAAAAACTGAATTGCTATTGTCATTCTTGTCATGAAGCTTTCCTTCTTGGATTTACCTACCTGTGATGGTTTCCTCAGGTAAATATAGAAAATAGGGACTTCCCTGGCGGTCCAGTGGTTAGGATTTTGCCTTCCAATGCAGGGGGTGTGGCTTCGATCCCTGGTCGGGGAGCTAAGATCCCACATGCCTCGCGGCCACAAAACCAAAACATAAAACAGAAGCAGTATTGTAACAAATTCAATAAAGACTTTAAAAATGGTCCACATCAAAAATATCTTTAAAAAATATATAGAAAATATATTAAATATATATATACATATATATACACATATACACACACATACATAAATATATAGCTCATTCATTTCATCAAATAGCACATGCTGAGTTGCATGGCTTATCTTGTTTTGGATTATCCTTCCCCCATCAAGGATGTAAGTCCCTACCCAAAAGGTTCATGTTAACATTGCCATGCACACAAACTGACCCACACATACCTCCTTTGAATCCATATTTGCATCTGATTGACTGCAGGATGCATATACCCTATGAATGCTCAGGGAGAACAAGTTATTTTGAGTGATTTGCAAATCATTCATTATTTTAACACACATACTGAGAATCCACTGAGTGCTAGCACTGTTGCAGGTTCTGGGGCTACCACAGCGCGTAAAGGGGATCCCTTCCAAAGAAGGGGGTTTTGTGTATCTCACTCTGTGGCAGTTTGGGGTTGAGAGCATGCTGGTGAAATATGAACGTGGAAAGAGGCGGCTGGAAAATGTTTGGTGACAAGATGCTGAGACGGATCGTATGGGAAGTGGAGATGTTGATGATGTTGCAGGGATGCCTGAGGGTCGTCCTCCTGAGTCATAACTGCTCCCCGGGCTCCCTTTGCAGCACAGTTTCTGCTTCCCTGTCTTGTTGCTACAGTTCCGCCCCAGCCCCTGCCTGGGTCCCTGTCCATCTCTCATGACATGGCACTTGCTGGACTTCTCACTGACTCAGATGTTTGCTAAATTGTGTCTCTCCTCTGATATTTGTCTGATATTTTCATGTGGGACAGAGAGAGAGGACACCATTCTTAAGGCTGGTAATTACTGATTAATCTATAAAAGAAAGGAGAGGCTAAGAAAATCAAATCCACTTTCTATGCTGTTTTTGTTTATATAATAGCCATCTGACTAGTTTATAAGGATTAATCTGTGCATAAAGTGCCCAGTAAAGCGCCCAGAACTACATGTAGATCATTTGTATTCTCTTGTTTTGTAGGGAATGGGGGTGGAGAGGAGAAACTACAAGGTAATGAGAGCTTCATCTGAGAGCAGATATGTACTTAAGCTTCTGGCAAATCAAGGATTAAAGAGGACTTTTCTTCTTGTTGCAGTTATAAGAAACCCAGGATCAGCGAAAAGCCTGTGCAGAGATGCTCTGTTTTACTCACAAGATTTTTGGGTAAACTATGGTCTATCGTCCTCTGATCTCATCGTATTCGTTGCCTCATCCAGCAGCGTCTGTTTCCCAAATTATTTTTCATTCATTTCTTTATACCCTAGAGCACTGGGATACAATGTTGAAAGATACACTTAATACTTAATGGGATAGTTAATAGTGCTGAATGACATCTCTGTTGGTCACTCAGATATGTTTAATGGCAGAGACAATAATACTGGGTCAGTATTTTTTCTCAATTCTGACCTAGTCAGCCCCTGTACTTCCTTCTGACCCATCACAAAAGGGATAAATCTCAAAAAGGCTTCTCTTTTTTTTCCTAATCAATCTCCACTCCTTCTGAACCTGAATAATATCCTAAAAGGAAAAATCCAATGTTTTTATGTGTGTGTATCTTTCTTGCCTCAATGTAAGCCCTCCTAATTGAACATGGTACCATTTCCAAATATACAACATGTCTTCGTAAAGTTAACTCTGTCTGCCTTATCTATAATCTTGAAATTGTTCCATGGAACTCTCAGAAATCTCACAGGAAGTAATCAAGCCAAACAGCTTAATTTAACAACAAAAATAAAATAAAAATGCAATTGAGTGACTGTATATTAAACATATACTACAGCCAAGTCTAGCCTGCTGTCAATTATCAGATAGTTTCAGCATGGCCAAGTCTACCAGCTCGGAAAGTTTTGTAAAACAAAACAAATGCAATAAACTTAGGGTCTTGAGCTTGGGGTTGGATGGAGTGGGTGCAGTCCTGGGAAGTACAGGATTCTTCCCTTGTCCTATCGTTGGCTTTGAGGGGTCAAGGCTGGAGATGTTCCGTCAGAACTGTAAAAACACAGTTGGTTCTCCGATTAAGATTTTGAGGGATCAAATTATTCAGCAAAATGATTTAATTGGGGCCTTGGCTGAGCGAATTGGTTGATAATAAAAATATCTGTCTAAAAACTGATTTTTTTAAAACCTTCACTTGTGACTAATATTTGTATATTTTTATGTTACTTTTAGGGCCATGGTTGATAACTTTTTTTTTAATATTAGAGGACATAAGTTTTAAAAGCAAAAATTTAAATAGAACTTCAAGCTATCAGCAAAGCACTGTTCTGCCTGAAGTTTGGTCTCTACCGCTTCACCCTAGGGATCTGTAGACATGGTTTGAAAGCCACTGTACTAGGATTTAAATTTCTAACAGCCTATGTAGACCAGTGGTCAAGAGGACAGGTTCTGAAGACAGATGAATTTAGGCTCTAATTTTAGCCCTGAGATTTATTAGTCTTGTGAACTTGGGAAAGTCATTCGACTTTCCATGCTTCATTTTCCTTAGTTCTAAAATGAAGATGATAATATTATCAATGTCATAAGGTTATAAGAATTAAATGAGACATTTTAGGGGTCCTTAACCCTTTAGGTGCCATGGAACCCTTTGGTGTAATTGAAGATAACATTTTTCAATTCATAAAATAAAATACATAGAATTAAAAGAAAACAAATCATTTTGAAATACAGTTATTAAAATATTAAAAATTGTGTGCCACACTAGTATACATGGTTCTTTACACATGAAATAATAAGATCTGAGGACAAGTCAAATAACTCATAATTTCAATGTAGTAATAAGCATAAACAAGTATTTCAAGGTATCTCTCGTAAGTGTAATGTGTGATGAAAATATTTGTGATTTCTATTGGAAGAAATGTTAAATTTCTGTTGAAAGAAGTGTTAATTTATGTTAAAAGCTAGGGAAAATTAAGATGTATTTTTTCCCATTCAAATTTATAGATCCCTGGATTTTATTGGATTTTTACTCAAGAACCCTTGTATTAGAAGGTTTTCGCACAGTATCTTATAGATTAGGGGTTTAAGGTATATTTGTTGTTGTTACAGTTAGTACCACCATCATCACTGTCACCATTGTCATCATTTCAGAAGGCAGGAATATGTATTTGGAATTATTAATTTAGCAATAATGTTTGAAACTTCTTAGGAGTTACTAAAAATAGACTAAAAGTTGAATATTCACTAACAATATGGAATGAAGTATGACAGCATCAATTTGGATATTTTCTTAAAACCAAAACGCAGAGGCTTAGAAATGTCAATAATTAGGTGCCTTGCTATCTCTAAAGTTTTTTTCATTTATATCTGTTGGAAAAGTTTTCTTTCTTTTCCATTATAATGCTGTTTTTCCCATCTCATCACTCATTTCCACATGTTGTCATGTAGAATAGATAAATAATTTGGCTTTAGAAACCATTGAAACTCATATAAATCTCTTCAGAAGTTTCTTTTTTTGGGGGGGGATGTATTTGAAGCATGTATTTATTCAACACTACAATTTTTTCGTGGTTTATGTGCATTAAATCATCAGAACACTGAGGTACAGACTCCTACCTCACCTCATCAGTAGGTGCACTCTCCACTCTGAGGTTTACAGTTTGCCATACTCCTCTAGGCGCTTATCCCTGTTTTGAAAGCTCACAGCCTGAGAATGTACTGTTTTCCCAGAACCATTTTTACTCCACAGGAAGCCTTCTCTTTGTTCACTAAACTTTGAGTATATAATTCATCACTCAAACTCCACAATACATTCTTTGCCACCTTCTTTTATAAGATAGCTACAGATAAAGTAGTTAATCTGAATACCATGAGCCATTATTTATGTCTAAGATAAATGCACAGTGTGTATTTACCTTAGAAATTTGCACTGTGTATATCTAAGAGGAGACTAGATGCTCCATGTTCCTTTGAGACACAGTAATCCATCTAGGAAAACCAGAAGTTGCCCTGAGACCAGGACTTGCTCACTGGTCCCAAGAGGACAGAAGCTTCTCGAAGGGGCAGCAGTGGGAGAATTCTATGACCGATATCCAGTAAAACTTCCTAAAATTTTTTCTTAACCATCTTAACCCTCCAAGACCCATTTACGGGTGTTGCTCCCTACCAGCGATCCTTTCTTCCTGTGGTGCACATGTCATAAGCATACAGCTCAATAAATTCTTACAAGCTGAACTAACCAGCACCTGGATCAAGACATAAAACCTTACCAGGAAATCCCCTCATGCTCTGCTTAGGTACTACAACCCTCCAACAGGGTAGCATGACCTGACCCTTAACATCTTAGATTAATTTTGCCTGTTGTGCTTTTAGAAACACACAGAACTCTTTGGGTCTGGTTTAATTCAGTCAACATCACCTTTCTGAGATCCATCCATACTAACTCATGTAGTTGAATTTATTAGTTGCTGAATAGCATTTCATTGTGTGAACATACCACAGTTTGTCAGTTTTTCTGTATAGGCATTTGGATACTTTATTTTTTATTTTTTGTGGTACGCGGGCCTCTCACTGCTGTGGCCTCTCCTGTTGTGGAGCACAGGTTCCGGATGCGCAGGCTCAGCGGCCATGGCTCATGGGCCCAGCCGCTCCGCGGCATGTGGGATCTTTCCGGACCGGAGCACGAACCCGCGTGCCCTGCATCGGCAGGCGGACCGTCAACCACTGCGTCACCAGGGAAGCCCTCATTTGGATATTTTATAGGCATTTTGGATTAAGAATAGTCCTAATATGAATATAACATTCCTGGGCCTTAGCTGAACATCTGAATGACTTCTGTTTGCCATTCATCTATGAGTGCAATTATCGTGTCTGATAGTATAAATTAACACACAGGAAGGAATTATCAAATCAGACTCACGTGAACCACAGAGATCTTATCCCTCAGCAAGCTTTACTAAATAATTTCAATTTGAAGGCGATTGACGATTTCAGAAAGAGAAGAGAGAGTTCAGGGCATCAAGGGTGGCTTCCCCAGTCTTGTCTTTCCTCGCCCAACATGTCCTGCTGGCCCAGAATAATAGATATTACATTTGCGGGGTCACCTCACAAGTCAGGAGCATTTAAATTGTGAAGCCATGGAGCTGTGTAGTTTAGGTGAGGTTCTCCAGAGGGCCATTTCTCATGTATCCTGGGTTCTTTTTCTATGGGTAATCCTTAACTAAGACATCCTGCCAAGGGCATTTCAGATTGAAGGTCACTTCTCCCAAATATCATTAGTCTATTTATCTGGAGGTCTAGTTATAGAGCAGATTACACTGGATGACCCCAAGATCCTTTCTCCCAAGAGCTCCCCTTGGTAAGGGCAGTGAATGGATCAAAACCCAGTTGCTTTAACACCCTCCTCTCAGCATGGGCAGTTTTAATAGAGAATGCCAACGAGATTGACAAAGTGGTTATATAAATTTACACTCCCAACAGTATTGTCTGAACATTCCGGTTTCTCTACTTCCCCACCAACGCTTATTTTCCATTGTCGTTTGTTTGTTTATTTTCCTTTTCACCATCATTGTAGGTGTGTGGTGAAATCTATTTGTGGTTTTAACGTGCGTTTCTGTGATGACTGAAGAAGTTGAACACCTTTTCATACACTCGTTGGCTTTTTGGATATCCCCTTTTGTAAAATATTTGTTTGGGAATTTTTGTCCATTTTCGACTGGGTTTGTGTGTTCTTTCCCTATTGACCTGTAGGAGTTCTTTGTATATTCAGGATAGATTTATCCAGATATACGTGTTATGGATATCTTTTTCCACTCCATGTGCTGCCTTTATACTCTCTTATTAGTGTTTTTTGATGAACGGAAAGTCTTAATTTTATTATCCAGTTTTCCATGTCTTTTTAAAATGTAAAGCCACCTGCTAATGACCTTCCCATTTTCTCTGCCTATTAGTACTAATTTGGGAAATAAAGGAACCAGGGAATTCTGAACAAAGATGATGCCTTAGGAGGGAAGGGAACAGGGAAGATGATTTTTGCTATTTTGTACATTTCACACAACCATGTAATTCATGTTGTCACATCTTATGCTCTGAATGGCTGGCGCTCTTGCTGTCTGACAGTTTTGGTGTTAGCAAGCCTGAGAATTTTGACTTTTTTTGTGGCTCAGCAGTATCTATTTGCTATTTTTGGCTCAAAAAATTATCACCTAATCCCTACTTTCCACATCAGACATGCAGAAGCTCTGTGTATGTGTGTTCTCTACCCAACACTATAACTAAGCACATTCCATATCTGCTCTTGTTCCCGAGATACAAAGGATTTTCGAAAGCCTTCAGAGGAAAATGGACTTTATCACCAAGCACTTTCTTCAGCCCCTTCTTAATGATTCACTCGTTTGAACAGGACAATTGTAAGAAATTTGTCTATAGTTTCTTAAATCTAAATATGTAACTTTGTGCATTTGCTATTGTCAGGTTTTTGGATTTTATCCATTCTAATAGTAGTGATATATCACTGTTTTTTTTTTTTTTTTGTGGTATGCGGGCCTCTCACTGTTGTGGCCTCTCCTGTTGCGGAGCACAGGCTCCAGACGCACAGGCTCAGCAGCCATGGCTCACTGGTCCAGCCACTCCGCGGCCTGTAGGATCTTCCCGGACTGGGGCATGAACCCGTGTCCCCTGCATCGGCAGGCAGACTCTCAACCACTGAGCCACCAGGGAAGCTCAGGGAAGATAATTTTAAAATAAATAAAATTGAATATACTTAAAATTAAATTAGTCAAATCTCAGTTATCCAAAGGCTGGTTGTACTTATAGATTGTCGGTAGCTATGCCTTCTCACATTTCACCCAAGCGTCTCTGATTTGGAGCAATGCTCTTACTCAAATAAGACTTCCTAAAGTGGTTGGGAGTGGGGAAAAAAGAGGAAGGACAAAATCCAAGACCATTTTTTCTCTGTTAGAAACATCAGGGTAAGAAGTGAGGGACGAGGTTGAGACTAATAGATAAAATGAAGTGTCAGGATCGTGGAAATGAGTTAGACTCTACCCCAGGCCTGCATTATTATACCTAATTGAGTAGATAATATAGAATATAGGATTGGAAAGAGTTTGGTGAACGTTATTAAGGGAAGACCTTGCAAAGTATGAGATTCATCCTCTTCACCTTGTAAAATTTTTCACTCCGTTCACAGTGGCTAGCAGAGTTTTCAAAGCCTTTAAATCATTTTCATCATCAGAGAAGGTTATCCTATTCAAGATTTGACAGTATTCTAAAGACCCACTTCTGTGACAATATGCCTCCACCAAAGAAGAAGGGTTATACATTAGCATTTGCAATGTGATCTGTCAGTTCCTATGAGTTATATCATGAGGTCTTTAAATTTTTTCCTGCAGATGATCAGGTGACATCCTTGGAGCTTTATTTCTGAAGAGCATAGTATAAACTATGTTGGAAGGCAAATAAAATGCTTCTACAAGCATTAACGCTTCATTGGCAAAGTATAGCCCTATGACTTGTATTTAGATGTTAGTTTCTTATTGCTGCTTTCAAAAACACCCCAAAATGTAGTGACATAAAATGACGATAATTGTTACCGAGCCCAAGTTCATACTGCTCGCCTCACGACAGGCCAATAAATCAGGAGACGAGTTGTCGGGACAAGGAATAGAGACTTTATTCAGAAAGCCAGCAAACGGAGAAGATGGTGGACACGTGCCCCAAAGAAACATCTTGCCTGAGTTAGAATTTGGGTTTCTTTTATACTGAAAGGGGAGGGAGTAAAGTCAAACATTTCTTGGTTCCCATCACACTCCAGAGGGGACGTGTTAATATCTTCCTTACTGCAGCCATTCACAGGTGGGCCTGGTCAGGATGTTTCCTGTGGGCTAAACAAAGGTATTTTAGCTGAATGCTCATCACCTGTGAGGCAGCGTTCTCAGAGATGGGCCATTGTGTACACTTTAAGGTTATAGGCAACTTTCCTTCAGTGATTAACTTGTGATAGAACACAAAGATTCTTCCCTATTATGTACTTGTTTATCTTTCATTGTTTTTGTAGGTCAGGGGTTTGGGAAGGGCTTGCTGGGGCAGGTCCTCTCTTGAGGGTCTCAAGCAGTTGCAGTCAGATGTCAGCAGAAGCTGCAGTATCATCAACGTATGCCTGGGGCTGGGGTCCCTGCTGTAAGGTGGCTCACTTAGCTGGCAGTTGAATGCTGGCTCCTGGCACCCAGGTCTCTCCAGTGGGTAGCTTAAGTGTCCTCACCGCACAGCCACTGGCTTCCCCCAGAGCAAGCAACCATCTGAGAACCCAAATGCCCAAGGTGGAAGTTGCAGTGTTTGTTATAACCTCACTTTGAAATTTACAGCCACTCCCACTGTGTGTTATTGGTCACCAGTAGTGTGATTCATCATGGGAGGGTGCTGAGTGGAGCATAAATAGCAAAAGGTATGGCTCCTTAGGGGGTCTTGGAGGCTTGCTGCTGCTCAAACTTACATTTCTTATTTTTAGAAATATGTAATAATTGATTTTATTATTTCCACCCAACAACTGTTCCTTAGAAGCAAACCCATCATTATTATTCAATTTTCTTATACTTCTGCAATTATTTCATTTTTATGTCATTGCAATAGCCTAATGGACTAAATATTCTTCTTCTTTTTCTCTCTTCAATATTATGCTTAAAAACTGAAGTAGAAAAATATTTCTCTATAATAGCAATATGTCAGAGCCATCAACTAAACTATTAGTCAGAGCCATCAACTAAAATCCAGTTCTGTGTCTACAAGAAATCAGCCCATATCTTTATTTCCCAAGATGTATTCTGTGTGCAATAAGTTTCAAGGTTAGATACAATTGTGATATTCTGGGGTTTGCAAAGTTAAACATGCCTTGTTTTTATTTCTAGCTGGATTCTTTCACAGCACTAGTCTTTAATATGCTACATTCACTGCAGATTTCTAAGGGGGGATATAATACGCAACACATCCCAAAGTTCCTGGATCATGGAACAGTTTCCCCTTAGGACATTTTGCATTGGTGTTTTATGAAATATATTTTCGGAAGTGCTTAAATATCTTATTTCACCCACGTGTTCCTTCTGTTTGAAGCTTAGCATTGCCAGCAGCATTTGGGTTTAAACCCTTCCCCATGCCTTCCTGCAATTCATTTCCCATTGCTACAGTCAGTATGTTCTTTTAAAATGCAACTATCACCCAGCTGCATCCAAAAAGTCAAATAATATTCCAGTTTTTCTTACGATTAAGCCCAATCTCCTTCACAAGAGCTTGCATGGTCTGGCTCCTCCAAGTGCACACCCCCTCTCTGCACCGAGTCACACTGACATCACCTCAGCGTTTACTGCTTGCTATGCTTTTCCCATCACAGGACTTTTCATTGCTTGTGTCTTCTACCTAGAACCCTCTTACCAGCCCTGTGTATCTGATTAATTCCAGCTGATCCTCCAGATCTATGCTCAAGGTTTAACTGAAATTTCTCTCACTAGTCTTACTCTGTCAAGGCTCCCAGCATGTTCTACCCTTTGAAGTACTTATAGTATTTACAATTTTGTAATCATTTGTGTTATTATTTGATTACAGTCTGTCTCCCACAATAAATTATAAGCTCTATTAGGGCAAAGGCTTTTGACCACCATATTAGAGATTCCAAAAATATTTGTAAGTAACTAAATTGACTGCCCTCAGGAATTCCCCTGTCCTTTATCACCATTACCATGCTGGTTCAGGCCTTTATAATTCCATCCTTAAATTGCTACTGTCACCTGCTAGTAGATTTCCTTCATTCCAGTTTATCTATGTTCTAGTTCTTATTGAACACTGCAGCCAGACTTCTCTTTTGAAACTACTAATTCCCATACGTTGCTCTTTTATGAAAATGCTTTAAATGACACTCCGCTCTTTAGAGCAGGAGTCAAACCCAAAAGCCATCAGGTGAGGTCAAGTGGAAAACATGTGCTGTTGTTAAAGCCCATGGACCACCAGTATATGACCCTGATTTATAAGTATCTAAATATGATGTCTAAATTCCTTAGCTTTGTACTCAGGACTCAGATTTGGATTTAACCTGAGTTTCCAGTTCTAATCTGTTCTACTATTACATCAATCACAGTTTCAGTCAAAAATGGCCTCTCTGGGCTTCCCTGGTGGCACAGTGGTTAAGAATCCACCTTCCGGTCTCTTCCCTCCACCGTCACTGAACTACCCCGGAGCCCGAGGGGAGGGTGGCCACACTGAGGCTGCTGGCCCTGGAGGGGCCCCAGCAGCTGAAGCTGCGACAGTCCTGGGGACCGCGGGCCAGTTGTTTCAACAAGTATCTTAAAGACAAAACGGAAAAACAAGGAGGTTTGTGCCTGAGATCATGTTGATATGAAACCAGGGATTGCCACCTTGTGCCAGCCAGCCGTGTGGATGACAGGCTCTTGGTGCTCCAGGCAGGCGTCAGGGCTGTGCCTCTGAGGTGGGTGAGCCAAGTTCAGGACACTGGTCCACAAGAGACCTCCCAGATCCATGTAATAACAAATGGTGAAAATCTCCCAGAGATCTCCAGCTCAAAGCCAAGTCCCAGCTTCACTCAACGAGCAGCAAGCTACACTGCTGGACACCCTATGCCAAACAACTAGAAAGACAGGAACACAACCGCACCCATTAGCAGAGAGGCTGCCTAAAATCATAAAAAAGGCCACAGACACCCCAAAACACACCACCAGACGTGGTCCTGCCCACCAGAAAGACAAGATCCAGCCTCATCCACCAGGACACAGGCACTAGTCCCTTCCACCAGGAAGCCTACACAACCCACTGAACCAACCTTAGCCACTGGGGACAGACACCAAAAACAACGGGAACTACGAACCTGCAGCCTGCAAAAAGGAGACCCCAAACACAGTAAGATAAGCAAAATGAGAAGACAGAAAAAACACACAGCAGATGAAGGAGCAAGATAAAAACCCACCAGACCTAAAAAATGAAGAGGAAATAGGCAGTCTACCTGAAAAAGAATTCAGAATAATGATAGTAAACATGACCGAAAATCTTGGAAATAGAGTGGAGAAAATACAAGAAATGTTTAACAAGGTCCTAGGAGAACTAAAGAACAAACAAACAGAGATGAACAACACAATAAATGAAATTAAAAGTTCTCTAGAAGAGATCAATAGCAGAATAACTGCAGCAGAAGAACGGATAAGTGACCTGGAAGATAAAATAGTGGAAATAACTACTGCAGAGCAGAATAAAGAAAAAAGAATGAAAAGAATTGAGAACAGTCTCAGAGACCTCTGGGACAATATTAAACCCACAAGATTCAAATTATAGGGGTCCCAGAAGAAGAAGAGAAAAAGAAAAGGACTGAGAAAATATTTGAAGAGATTATAGTTGAAAAATTCCCTAATATGGGAAAGGAAATAGTTAATCAAGTCCAGGAAGCACAGAGAGTCCCATACAGGATAAATCCAAGTAGAAACATGCCAAGACACATATTAATCAAACTATCAAAAATTAAATACAAAGAACAAATATTAAAATCAGCAAGGGAAAAGCAACAAATAACACAAAAGGGAAGCCCCATAAGGTTAACAGCTAATCTTTCAGCAGAAACTCTGTAAGCCAGAAGGGAGTGGCAGGACATATTTAAAGTGATGAAGGAGAAAAACCTACAACCAAGATGACTCTACCCAGCAAGGATCTCATTCAGATTTGATGGAGAAATTAAAACCTTTACAGACAAGCAAAAGCTAAGAGAATTCAGCACCACCAAACCAGCTTTACAACAAATGCTAAAGGAACTTCTGTAGGCAGGATACACAAGAAAAGGAGAAGACCTACAATAACAACCCAAAACAATTAAGAAAATGGTAATAGGAACATACATATCAATAACTACCTTAAATGTAAATAGATTAAATGCTCCAACCAAAAGACATAGATTGGCTGAATGGAAACAAAAACAAGACCTGTATATATGCTGTCTACAAGAGACCCACTTCAGACCTAGGGACACATACAGACTGAAAGTGAGGGGATTGACAAAGATATTCCATGCAAATGGAAATCAAAAGAACACTGGAGTAGCAATACTCATATCAGATAAAATAGACATTAAAATAAAGAATGTTAGAAGAGACAAGGAAGGACACTACATAATGATCAAGGAATCAATCCAGAAGAATATGTAACATTATAAATGTATATGCACCCAACATCAGAGCACCACAATACATAAAACAAATGCTAACAGCTATAAAAGAGGAAATCGACAGTAACACAAAAATAGTGGGGGATTTTAACGCCACACTTACACCAATGGACAGATATCCAGAGAGAAAATTAATAAGGAAACACAAGCTTTAAATGACACAATAGACCATATAGATTTAATTGATATTTATAGGACATTCCATCTGAAAACAGCAGATTACACTTTCTTCTCCCATGCACATGGAACATTCTCCAGGATAGGTCACATCTTGGGTCACAAATCAAGCCTTGGTAAATTTAAGGAAAATGAAATCATATCAAACATCTTTTCCAACCACAGTGCTATAGATTAGAAATAAATTACAGAGAAAGAAATGTAAAAAACACAAAACATGGAGACTAAACAATATGGTGCTTAATAACCAAGAGATCACTGAAGAAATCAAAGAGGAAATCAAAAAATACCTAGAAACAAATGGCAATGAAAACACGATGACCCAAAACCTATGGGATGCAGCAAAAGCAGTTCTAAGAGAGAAGTTTATAGCAATACAATCCCACCTAAAGAAACAAGAAACATCTCAAATAAACAAGCTAACCTTACACCTAAAGCAATTAGAGAAAGAAGAACAAAAAAACCCACCAAAGTTAGCAGAAGGAAAGAAATCATAAAGATAAGACCAGAAATTCAATGAAAAAGAAATGAAGGAAACAATAGCAAATATCAATAAAACTAAAAGCTGGTTCTTTGAGAAGATAAACAAAATTGATAAACCCCATTCAGACTCATCAAGAAAAAAAGGGAGAAGACTCAAATCAATAGAATTAGAAATGAAAAAGGAGAAGTAACAACAGACATTGCAGAAATAAAAGAATCATGAGAGATTACTACAAGCAACTATATGCCAATAAAATGGACAATCTGAAAGAAATGCACAAATTCGTAGACATGCACAACCTTCCAAGACTGAACCAGGAAGAAATAGAAAATATGAACAGAGCAATCACAAGCACTGAAATTGAAATTGTGATTAAAATCTTCCAAAAAACAAAAGCCCAGGACCAGATGGTTTCACAGGAAAATTATATCAAATATTTAGAGAAGAGCTAACACCTATCCTTCTTAAACTCTTCCAAAATATAGCAGAGGGAGGAAGACTCCCAAACTCATTCTATGAGGCCACGATCACCCTGATTCCAAAACCAGAAAAAGATGTCACAAAGAAAGAAAACTACAGGCCAATATCACTGATGAACATAGATGCAAAAATCCTCCACAAAATACTAGCAAACAGAATCCAACAGCACATTAAAAGGATTGTACACCATGATCAAGTGGGGTTTATTCCAGGAACACAAGGATTCTTCAATATATGCAAATCAATCAATGTGATAAACCATATTAACAAACTGAAGGAGAAAAACCATATGATCATCTCAATAGATGCAGAGAAAGCTTTTGACAAAATTCAACACTCATTTATGATAAAAACTCTCCAGAAAGTAGGCATAGAGGGAACTTTAATCCACGTAATAGAGACCATATATGACAAACCCACAGCCAACATTGTTCTCAATGGTGAAAAACTGAAACCAATTCCACTAAGATCAGGAACAAGACAATGTGCCCCACTCTCACCACTATTATTCAACATAGTTTTGGAAGTTTTAGCCACTGCAATCAGAGAAGAAAAAGAAATAAAAGGAATCCAAACTGGAAAAGAAGAAGTAAAGCTGTCACTGTTTGCAGATGACATGATAGTATACATAGAGCATCCTAAAGATGCTACCAGAAAACTACTAGAGGTAATCAATGAACTTGGTAAAGTAGCAGGATACAAAATTAATGCACAGAAATCTCTGGCATTTGTATACACTAATGATGAAAAATATGAAAGTGAAATCAAGAAAACACTCCCACTTACCACTGGAACAAAAAGAATAAAATATCTAGGAATAAACCTACCTAAGGAGACAAAAACCTGTATACACAAAATTATAAGACACTGATGAAAGAAATTAAAGATGATACAAATAGATGGAGAGATATACCATGTTCTTGGATTGGAAGAATCAACATTGTGAAAATGACTATAGTACCCAAAGCAATCTACAGTTTCAATGCAATCCGTAACAAACTATCACTGGCATTTTTCACAGAACTAGAATAAGGAATTTCACAATTTGTACAGAAACACAAAAGACCCTGAATAGTCAAAGCAATCTTGAGAACGAAAAACGGAGCTGGAGGAATCAGGCTCCCTGACCTCAGACTATACTACAAAGCTCCAGTAAGCAAGACAGTATGGTACTGGCACAAAACCAGAAAGATAGATCAATGGAACAGGATAGAAAGCCCAGAGATAAATCCAGACACATATGGTCACCTTATCTTTGATAAAGGAGGTATGAATATACAGTGGAGAAAAGACAGCCTCTTCAATAGTGGTGCTGGGAAAACTGGGCAGCTACATGCAAAAGAATGACATTAGAACACTCCCTAACAACATACACAAAAATAAGCTCAAAATGGATTAAAGACCTAAATGTAAGGCCAGAAACTATCAAACTCTTACAGGAAAACATAGGCAGAAAACTCTATGACATAAATCACAGCAAGATCCTTTTTGACCCACCTCCTAGAGAAATGGAAATAAAAACAAAAATAAACAAATGGGACCTAATGAAACTTAAAAGCTTTTGCACAGCAAAGGAAACCTTTGCTTAAACAAGGTGAAAAGACAACCTTAGAATGGGAGAAAATATTTGCAAATGAAGCAACTGACAAAGGATTAATCTCTAAAATTTACAAGCAGCTCATGCAGCTCAATATCAAAACAACAAACAACCGAATTAAAAAATGGGTGGAAGATCTAAAGACATTTCACCAAAGAAGGTATATAGATTGCCAACAAACACATGAAAGGATGCTCAACATCACTAATCATTAGAGAAAAGCAAATCAAAACTACAATGAGGGCTTCCCTGGTGGCGCAGTGGTTGAGAGTCTGCCTGCCGATGCAGGGGACACGGGTTTGTGCCCTGGTCCGGAAAGATCTCACATGCCGCAGAGCGGCTGGGCCCGTAAGCCATGGCTGCTGAGCCTGTGTGTCCCGAGCCTGTGCTCCTCAATGGGAGAGGCCACAGCAGTGAGAGGCCCACATACCGCAAAAAAAACAAAACAAACAAACAAAAAAACGACAATGAGATATAATCTCACACTGGTCAGAATGTTCATCATCAAAAAATCTACAGACATAAATGCTGGAGAGGGTGTGGAGAAAAGGGAAACCTCTTGCACTGTTGGTGGGAATGTAAATTGATACAGCCACTATGGAGAACAGTATGGAGGTTCCTTAAAAAACTACAAATAGAACTACCATATGACCCAGCAATCTCACTACTGGGCATATACCCTAAGAAAACCATAATTCAAAAAGAGTCATGTACCAAAATGTTCATTGCAGCTCTATTTACAATAGGCAGAACATGGAAGCAACCTAAGTGTCCATCAACAGATGAATGGATAAAGAAAATGTGGCACATACATACAATGGAATATTGCTCAGCCATACAGAGAAACGAAACTGAGTTATTTGTAATGAGGTGGATGGATGTAGAGTCTGTCATACAGAGTGAAGGAAGTCAGAAAGAGAAAAACAAATACCGTATGCTAACACATATATATGTAATCAAGAAAAAAAAATGTCATGAAGAACCTAGTGGCAAGATAGGAATAAAGACGCAGACGTAGAGAATGGACTTGAGGACACAGGGAGGGGGAAGGGTAAGCTGGGACAAAGTGAGAGAGTGGCATAGACATATATACACTACCAAATGTAAAATAGATAACTAGTGTGAAGCAGCCGCATAGCATAGGGAGATCAGCTCGGTGCTTTGTGACCACCTAGAGGGGTTGGATAGGAAGGGCGGGAGGGACAGAGATGCAAGAGGGAAGAGAAATGGGGACATATGTATATGTATAACTGATTCAGTTTGTTTTAAAGCAGAAACTAACACACCATTGTAAAGCAATTATACTCCAATAAAGATGTTAAAAAAAAAAAAGAATCCACCTGCCAATGCATGGGACACAGGTTCGAGCCCTGGTCTGGGAAGATCCCACATGCCGTGGAGCAACTAAGCCCATGCGCCACAACTACTGAGCCTGCACTCTAGAGCCCACAAGCCACAACTACTGAGCCCTTGTGCCACAACTACTGAAGCCCGTGCGCCTAGAGCCTGTGTTTTCCAGGAAGAGAAGTCCTTGCTCTCCGCAACTAGAGAAAACCCACACCTAGCAACGAAGATCCAACACAACCAAATAAATAAGTAAAATAAATAATTAAATAAATTTATATTAAAAAAATGGCCTCTCTGCTTATTAACTCCCGAACAACTTTTACCCTAACTTCCAGACAAGTCTCTGGTCACCACATTCCACTGACTTAGATTCCTCTTCTTCCAGATCTATACTTTTCAGATCTTTCAAAGGCAGGAATGCTTCCTATATCCCAAATCACTGCCCCAGCCAGGATTGATCCCTGTCCCCTAGTGGTTAGTTAGCACTAAGATATTAAGGTACAATGTTATCTTCTTTATATTTAAAATATTACTGTTATTTGCATTTCCTTATCGAAAATGTTCTTCTTATTTAGTAAATTCATAATAAATGTTTATCAATTGCTTTTTTAAAACAATCAGCAGCAGCTGTTGTCAACAGGTGAAAATGTAGCAAAAGCTCCTTGAAGCATTACTTGTTAGGCTGAGAACTTATCACTTTCATCTATCTTCTTCAGTGAAGCCATCAAAGCAAATTTCTTCAATTTCCCCATTATTAACACCAATATGTATTCATTCAACTATGCAGAAGAAATTTTAAGTGTTATAAAAATAAAATAGCTTTTTAGGAAGAAAGTACAGCAGAAGTGGCTGCCATCCTATCCCATAGAAATCAATGGAGAAATTTTAGTTAAATTATTTTTTCTGGTCCCAGGAAATAGAATGTATGAAATAAATGTGAGATAGAGCATTGTGATTGATGATGGTTTGGAATGGGTAGAAAATACTGAACAGAGCCACAAACCTACTTCCAAGGAAAGTGCCACGAGAATCCTGGAAATAATCCAGTAGTAAGACATTTTTGAGCTGGGTTGGCAGTTCCATCAGTGACTGAGTGGAATCTGAAAGGACCTGTGTGGTGGTGTGGAAGAAATGCAACCATAGCAGAAAGTATTAGCAAGTCAGTACTTTGATGTTACTGTTAGATCCTAGAATTACTGAACTATTAAGCTTGCCATGAAGAAATGACTAATATATATTGCCCACTTTCATTTAATAAGCTCTCCTTGTGCTTTATTTTGAACAATCACAATCTCTTCACTTAAAGCATGATCAAATATAGTCTTATGAATAGAGACACCAAGTTCTTGGAATTTATCTCTGGCTGGGCACATGACATTGAGCCAGTCATTATGAATCTTTGTTTCACACCTGGAAGTAAGCCCATTAAAAAATCTCACCAGCGAAGGTTCTTAAAATTCTGTGAGACTTTGAAATGGAAATTTTATATATCACTTCTGTAAATGGTGAGACAGCACATATATTTTATAAAGGACCTGTTAAGTCTAGCATTCTGTTTGCATAGTTCATGTAAGATTTATCTATGATATTATTCAAATTATCATGTGTAATTAATGTTATTGTTTTTAATGTAAGTATGCTACTTTATTGATTTTGTGCCCAAAGGCAACCTCTCTATTTTCTTGCACTGATGTAGCCTAAATTATGACTAATTTCCACTACCTTTTCTCTCCACTAACCCCTAGTTATTATTCCGTTTCTGTGGCATAGTAACCAGATTGGCACACTCAGTACCATTCCATCCCCTGCTATACTACAGAAACTAGCTGGCTACAAATCACACCTGGGTACTCCCTTGCAGCTGGGGTTCTGCACGTCTTTGGGTTCCTCCAAGCAGATACATCCACAGAAAACTGGAGGCAGAAATGAGCGATCAGAAAGGGGTGGCACCGCAAAGAGAGAGGGGTTCTTCCGGGAATACGTTTGAGAAAAACTGTAAGGCTCATATGCTGGAACAGAACAGCTGAGGGGAGTGTCTCAGGGAACCGAATTGGCGATCACATCCTGCAAGTCCTTGTAAGAGATTTTAAAGCCTTTGGTTTTACATTGAGCGAGACTGGAAACAACTGGAAGAGTTTGAACAGAGAGACATCGTCTGACTTCGGTTTAAAGGGAGTGCTCTGGCTGATGTTGAAAAGAGATTGTAACGCTGCAGGGGTGGAAACAGAACGACCAGTTAGGCGGTCATCACAAACAACCCAGAAGGAGGTGATGGTGGCTCCAGTTGGGTGTCGGCAGTGGAGGTGGGAAGAACAGTCAGATCCTGGGTGTATTCTGAAAGAATGCCTAGGGGTTTCCTGGGTTTTCTCATCCCAGATGACAGATGACTCTTCCACTGGAGAGTGGAGTTGCCAAGTGTATCCAGGAGGGGCGCACTCACCCACATCAAATGCTGCCCATAGACTGAGGAGAGAGAGGATTGAGAAGTGAAAACTGGTCATGTGGTTGTTATAGGTGACCGAGACAAGAGTGGTTTTGGTGAAGCTGGGCATAAAAGACACATTGGAATGTATTAAGAGAGAATAGGAGGGCAGTTGGAGACAGTGTAGATAGTGCTTTCGAGGAATTTTGCTCTAGGAAAGCAAAGCAATATAGTGCTACTCTGGCAGCAGAGAGACAAAAGAAAGTTTGTTTGGTTTTTTTTTGTTTGTTTGTTTTTTTATAGTACCGGAGAAATAACAGTGCATTTTCGTGGTAAAAGACTAGCAGAGAAAATAAATGTGTTGATGTGGGAGAGATAGAAGAGAATTACTAGAACGATGCCTTTACGGAGGAAAGAAGAGATGAGGTCCTATGTTTATGTGGATGGCCTGGTTTCAGATAGATGCAGGGGTAGTTCACTCTTAGTTACAGATAGGAAGGCAGAGCATGTAGGTGGAGATGCAGGTAGGGGTCTGGAAGTTTTCTTCTAGTTGCTTCGATTTTATCAGTGAAAGAGGACTCAAGGGTAAGAGCTGCCCGTGAGTTCCAGATGATTATTGGGTCAATTAATGAGTAGTCAGGTGAGTGGTGATGTATCAGTCTCAGGTTAATTCAGGGTTAATCACATCTTTGTCCAGTGCCTTGGCATGGCTGGATGGAGAGTAGGGGGAGGTGAGTGAGAGAATGGAGTCTGAACTTTGTTAGGAGGAAACTAGGCAGGAAGTGGGGCAGGGCATCTGGGCCCAATTCAAGAAAACTTGGGGCTCAGAAGAGGTACTGATTGCAGCAGGGGGTAGGATCTGGGAAACACTCTGAAAATCAAGGCAAATGGTGAGGATGCACACGGAATGGGGAGAACCCCTTGTGTGAGGGGATGCACAGACCCCATCCCAGGGACAGCTAGATCCTAGCAGAAACCCTGGCTCCTATCCTACTTCTAACAGTCTGTTCAGGTGCTAGGAGGGCTGAACTGACACATGGAAGCCCTTTGTTGCCTGGAGCTTGAGAATCCTGTTGAAACAAACAGAAAATGGCAGAATTCAGTTTATTTTTGGTCTATCTACGTAATGGTGGAATCCTATCCATTACATTAATGTTTTGTCCACACAAGCACGTAAATTTAAGCAAATAGCTGATCACTGGGCTTGTTCCAACACTGTCTCTGATATCTCAGAATAAGAGTAATTTCTAAGTGAAGCAGATTGTAAAATGTATGTTCCCTTTAAACGATTCAAATGTTCGTATACACTGTAATATGTTATTCTGAGAGGCATACACCACTGTGAATGAGAAAGCTGTGTGTTAGAGATCAAAACATCCAAGATCACAAGTGGTGATTGACAGGTCAGGACCCCCAATTCTGATTTTGATTCAATGAACACTCACTGAGTTGCTATGTGCCAGACACCCTGCTGGGTGGTTTGTTTCAGCCTCTTTATTTCCAGCCCTCTGCTCTTTGCTCCCTGCCCCCCACAAATAACATCATCTCAAGGAAGCTGCATCACCAAAAGGACTATTTTTTTAGACTAAATAATGTGAAATAATGGTCACATCTTGTATTGATCAATATCCTCCCATTATTTTCACTAATAAGTGATTTCAACTTAAATCTGCAATTATTTTCACAAGGAGAAGCTATAGCCATTTCTCCTGCAGAATTGTAACTGCCCATGTTCCAATTTTTTGTTGTTGTTGTTTAAAATATCATCTTCTGAAAGAATCTTATAAAATGAAGACTATTTTCAATTTGTTAGTCAAAGGAGAAAAGTGTTGGTGTTTTTGGTGGTAAGGCAATTAATGGTACTGAATTCATGTCCTGCCATTTCTCCAAAGAATACTCTGTTTTTGACTTCAGACTAGTGTGCATAACAGAAAAATAAGAGGCAGTAAGAAAACTGTGCCTCTCTTGCACCTGTATTCATCTTAGAGGCTGGTGTTTATAGCTACTTTAAATGGGTGTTCAGATAATACGGTGAATTTTGTCATCACTATGCCAGAGCAAGTAATCAGACTCAAGAAAGAGATCTATATGCTTAAAGAAATCTGTCTAGGCTGACAAAGTTGATCTCTATGAAGAGCTAATGGGCTTGACTGTTTAAGTGGTTGCTTGGGAGAGCATTATGTAGACAAAACTAACAATGCCAGTGGCAGTTCAGGCTAACGCTTCAATTGTTTACAGTACTGGTATTTTGAGATCAATATTCCTTTAATTTATACAGTTTGGAGCCAGGATAGGACTTTATGTCTCAGAATTTCACTCTACCATCCAGGGGAGGTTGTTTTTTAAGAACGTACGCAACTATTTGAAAATTCCAACATGATGTGTGAAACTTGGCACTCCCGATAATAAAATATATATATTTTAAAGGTCTTTCTTTAGGAAACACGGGGCCAGAAATTGGTACACTTGTTATGTTCTAAGTGTATTGATTAAGTTCTCTGACTTTCTTCTGCCTAACCTTGTTGCTTATCTGAAACAGGAATGGGCTTCTTAATAGAGCAGTGCAAATAGAAATGGGGCATAGTACTTTAATAAAGAGCTAACACATTAGAGAAAATCCCAAAGGAATTTTCAGAAACCTGTATTTAAAAGCTGATCTTTCAAAAATCTAAACAAATTAGAATTGAGTGACCACTTGGTTCTCTTGTTAAAGAAAATAATTTTTATTGTTTAAAAAAATCTAGTACTTTCCCTAGGGCTGTTCACACCATTTCTACCACCTTCCTTTAAATCTTTTATACTATTTTTTTACCTTAACTTTATTTAGGTTTTTTCTTTTTTTACATCTTTATTGGATTATAATTGATTCACAATGGTGTGTTAGTTTCTGCTTTATAAGAAAGTGAATCACTTATACATATACATATGTTCCCATATCTCTTCCCTCTTGCGTCTCCCTCCCTCCCACCCTCCCTATCCCACCCCTCCAGGCGGTCACAAAGCACCGAGCTGATCTCCCTGTGCTATGCGGCTGCTTCCCACTAGCTATCTACCTTATGTTTGGTAGTGTATATATGTCCATGCCTCTCTCTTGCTTTGTCATAGCTTACCCTTTCCCCTCCCCATATCCTCAAGTCCATTCTCTAGTAGGTCTGTGTCTTTATTCCTGTCTTACCCCTAGGTTCTTCATGACTTTTTTTTTTTTACTTAAATTCCATATATATGTGTTAGCATACGGTATTTGTCTTTCTCTTTCTGACTTACTTCACTCTGTATGACAGACTCTAGGTCTATCCACCTCATTACAAATAGCTCAATTTCGTTTCTTTTTATGCCTGAGTAATATTCCATTACATATATGTGCCACATCTTCTTTATCCATTCATCCGATCATGGACACTTAGGTTGTTTCCATCTCTGGGCTATTGTAAATAGAGCTGCAATGAACATTTTGGTACATGACTCTTTTTGAATTGTGATTTTCTCAGGGTATATGCCCAGTAGTGGAATGCTGGGTCATATGGTAGTTCTATTTGTAGTGTTTTAAGGAACCTCCATACTGTTCTCCATAGTGGCTGTACCAATTCACATTCCCACCAGCAGTGCAAGAGTGCTCCCTTTTCTCCACACGCTCTCCAGCATTTATTGTTTCTAGATTTTTTGATGATGGCCATTCTGACTGGTGTGAGATGATATATCATTGTAGTTTTGATTTGCATTTCTCTAATGATTAATGATGTTGAGCATTCTTTCATGTGTTTGTTGGCAATCTGTATATTTTCTTTGGAGAAATGTCTATTTAGGTCTTCTGCCCATTTTTGGATTGGGTTGTTTGTTTTTTTGGATACTGAGCTGCATGCAGCATGAGCTGCTTGTAAATTTTGGAGATTAATCCTTTGTCAGTTGTTTCATTTGCAAATATTTTCTCCCATTCTGAGGGTTGTCCTTTGGTCTTGTTTATGGTTTCCTTTGCTGTGCAAAAGCTTTGAAGTTTCATTAGGTCTCATTTGTTTATTTTAGTTTTTATTTCCATTTCTTTAGGAGGTGGGTCAAAAAAGATCTTGCTGTGACATGTCATAGAGTGTTCTGCCTATGTTTTCCTCTAAGAGTTTGACAGTTTCTGGACTTACATTTAGGTCTTTAATCCATTTTGAGCTTATTTTTGTATATGGTGTTAGGGAGTGATCTAATCTCACACTTTTACATGTACTGTCCAGTTTTCCCAGCACCACTTATTTAGGTTTTGAATGAATAATACTTTCATATGTTTCAAAAATAAAAAATAATATAAAGATATATACACAGAGAAGTTTTGCTACCACCCCTGTTTTCCTCCATCTCCAATAAGGAATAGTTGTGAAGAAACATTTATTTATTTTCTTGATACCATTTGTTGAGAATCTCTAAGCTCTCTGGGGATGCAGCCGTCCTTCTCAAAGCAAGATCCATTCCAAGTGAAGCCAAGTGAAGTGTACTCTTGATCATTGTTTCACTGAATAAATACAATGCAGACAAAAAAACTATAGAAATAGCAGTTTCTCTTTCCCCTTTTGGTCTGCATAAACACATGGGCACATCATCTCTAAAAGTGGATAAGTCCATCCCTCCATGGGTTGTAAGTACAACAAAATCATAATATATACATGGTATATAGGAAATGATTCACTAGTTCAAAAGAAGTCAAAGCAGACAAAATGGCCCCTGAGGAACTGACTTCTTCAAGAAAAATGACCAAGTTTAAAAAAAATCGAATGTGTCTACTCATCAGGACTCAAGTGCTCTTGCATTTATATAAACAGAAGAATCAGAAACTGGGACAGTTTTATTTCAGGTGACTTGTGAGTACTGAATTTGAAAAATCAGTCATTGAACAGCAGAGTAGATACTACAGAAAACTGGATCAGTGAACTAGCAAAGCAGCTCAAGAAAGTCTCAGAGAAGATAAAGGAAAAAAATAAAGGACTAGGGTACAAAGGACACAGAGGATAGATGCAGAAAAGTCAAATATAGGCATAAAGAAAAATACAGAAAGGTTTCCCTAATGTTTATGAGTGTGATAGCCACCTGGACACATTTAAAATGCTGTGTCCTAAGCCCCATCTTCAGAGATGCTAGTTGAGTATGTTGGGGACTCGACTGAGGTTTTCCTATTTTTCAAAATATGAACCTGGAGTGATTTTAATGATATGAAAATTTGGGAAAATACTGCCTTAGATGAAGAAAAAGTACCTAAACAAACAAAAAAGCCAAAAAAATTAAAATATTCATAGATATAATATTATTTCCAGGAATTTTTAAGACTTGGTCTTCATAATAAAGGGGTCATCAAATCCAAATAAAATTAATGATGAGACATAGTCTACTGAATTGAATTTCAGAAACAAAGGGGAAATCGTTCAAATATCTAGCCAGAAAATCTTATAGAAGGCAAAAAATCCTTTTTGTTATACTTCTATGAGACTAAACACTAAAAGAGGAGGAAGAAATGTCAGCAGTTGTGGCATAAAAGCTATACTGCCTGAAAAGCCATTGTTCACTGCAGTAGCAGGAAAGACATTTGCAGATAAACAACAGCTCAAAAAGTGCTTTATTTGCTTACCTCTCCTGAAGTTATTGCACATAGAGGAATGTTAATCATAAATTAGAAATGGAAAAAGTGTAAGTCTAAAATTGTTAACATAGCTTAAAATGCCAAAAACATAATGTATTGAATTAGAATATATATACTATCTGAAAAGAAAATTAATAATCATGATAATCTGGATGTTTTGTTTTATTTATTTTTTAAAAAACATTTTATTTTCAAATAATTTCCAACTCTCGTGTTGCATGAATAGCATGACAAATTCCTGAATATCCTTGTCCCAAATTCAAGTTTTGCCCATTGCCAATGCTCTCATAACAAAAGGTCTAATTCAGGACCACACATTGTACCCAATTGTCATATCTCCCTGGCTTCCTTCAGTCTAGAAGAATTCCTCAGTCTGATTCCTCAGTCTAATTCCTCAGACTTTAATGACCTTGACATTTTTTTTTTTTTGGGGTACGCGGGCCTCTCACTGTTGTGGCCTCTCCCGTTGCAGAGCACAGGCTCTGGACGCACAGGCTCAGCGGCCATGGCTCACGGGCCCAGCCGCTCCGCGGCATGTGGGATCTTCCTGGACCAGGGCACGAACCCGCGTCCCCTGCATCGGCAGGCGGACTCTCAACCACTGCGCCACCAAGGAAGCCCGACCTTGACATTTCTGAAGGTCAATTATTCTGTAGAAACTTTCTAAATTTCTGTTTGATATTTCCTCTTGTGTATAACCAGGTTATGATTTTATTTGCTGAAATAATAGAGAAGTGATGCTGTATTCTTCTCATTGTTGGATTTTTCTTTTTTTAGAGACATTATTTCAACAAAAACTTGGGGATGGGAAGAAGAGGTAGAAATATACTAACCTTTCACCTTATGTGTGGCTATCAATAAACGTAGTTTATTTTTTACCTTGATAGACTAATATATGTTAAAATGTAATTAAAATGTGAACGCATGGCACCTGAAACAAAGACTACATTTCCCATGCTTCCTGGCAAGTAGATGTGGCCATGGCTCCAGGAAGTGAGGGGAAGAAATACCAGAAAAGAATGAGACATGAGGGGGAGCCCCCAAAACTGTGTAGTAACTTCTCAAATCCTTCCACATGTGTGGAAGATGCCAGGATGCCCCAGGGGAAAACAACAGCTAGAAGGCTGAAAAAAAGAAGCAGTACAGAGATTTTAGCAGCTACCCTGATGCTGGAGAGATAGAGTTTGGAGTTTGATCCCCACCAATGTTTGGGAAACACCCCAAGCTTTCCATGGAATCCAGAAGGCCATGGTTTAGGAATGAGACCCATGTCTCAGGAGAAAGGGCAGAACTGAAATGCACCAGCTTTATTTAACAAAGCCTGAAACCACACCTCCACACTCTCAACGTGATCTGCCAACAATTTAATTATTTGCAGGAACAAAACTCAATACTTTTCAGAGGAAGTTAACACAGTTTTTTACTGGAAGCCAAGTGCACAAATAGATCAGTAGGATGGAATAGCTCAGAAACAAACCCAGATAAACATAATGTATCAGGTAATACTAGGTTCAATTGCATTTAATTGAGAACAAAAACAAAAAATGGAACCCTCAGATAACTCTTGCTTAAAAACCTCCACAATGGGGCTTCCCTGGTGGCAGTGGTTGAGAGTCCGCCTGCCAATGCAGGGGACAGGGGTTCGTGCCCCGGTCCAGGAAGATCCCACATGCTGCGGAGTGGCTGTGCCCATGAGCCATGGCTGCTGAGCCTGCGTGTCCGGACCTGTGCTCCACGACGGAAGAGACCACAGCAGTGAGAGGCCTGCGTACCACAAAAAAAATTAAAATTCAAAAAGAAAAAACCTCCACAATGTACCATCTACAAGGCTTAGTATACAATTTAAAAATTTTCTAGGTATATGATAAAACAGAAAATGTAATTCATAGTCAAGAGGAAAATATGGTTAACAGAAACAGAATAGCAGATCACCCAGATAATAAAATTAGCATGTTTAATATGTTAACAAATCTACAGAAAAATATGGAAGCAGTGGGAAGAAATTAAGAAATTTCGGTAAAAAGAATCAAATGGAAATTCTAGAACTAAAAAATTACAATATCTGAAATAAAAACTTAATTGTATGATATTAATAGATTGTATAACTACAGCATACTTGGACTTAACATTTTAATTCTAAAAAATCTATCCAGAGGAAAGAAATATGTGAAGATAGAATTCAATGATATAAATATATGTATGTTTATAATAAAAAATAAACATTCTGGTCTGTTGACATTTAAAGTGGTTATCGACAGGTGTATACTTATTGCCATTTTGTTATTTGTTTTTCTAGTTATTTTCTGTTCTTTTCTTCTTTTTGTTTCATTCCTTGTGGTTTGATGATTTTCCTTAGTGATATGTTTGTGTTCCTTTCTCTCTAGTTTTTGTGTGTCTATTTGTAGGTTTTTGATATGTGGTTACCATTGGGTCCCTACATGTTATCTTATAACTACATCAACTTGTTTTAAACTAATAGTCATTTAAGTTCAAACACATTCTGCAGATCTACGTTTTTTATTCTCATTTCCCACGTTTTGTGTTTTACTTTTTCTTTTTTTTAATTTAATTTTATTATTTTCTTAATACAGCAGGTTCTTATTAGTTATCTATTTTATATATATTAGCGTATATATGTCAATCCCAATCTCCCAATTCATCCCACTACCAGCCCCCCCCCCCATTTTCCCTTCTGGGTGTCCATACATTTGTTCTCTACATCTGTGTCTCCACTTCTGCCCTGCAAACCAGTTCATCTGTACCATTTTTCTAGGTTCCACATATATGTGTTAATGTACCATATTTATTTTTCTCCTTCTGACTTACTTCGCTCTGTATGACAGTCTCTAGGTCCATCCACATCTCTACAAATGACCCAATTTCGTTTCTTTTTATGGCTGAGTAATATTCCATTGTATATATGTACCACATCTTCTTTATCCATTCATCTGTCAATGGACATCTAGTTTGCTTCCATGACCTGGCTATTGTAAATAGTGCTACAATGAACATTGGGGTGCATGTGTCTTTTTGAATTATGGTTTTCTCTGGGTATATGTCCAGTAGTGGGATTGCTGGGTCATATGGTAATTCTATTTTTAGTTTTTTAAGGAACCTCCATACTGTTCTCCATAGTGGCTGTATCAATTTACATTCCCACAAGCTGTGCAAGAGGGTTCCCTTTTCTCCACACCCTCTCCAGCTTTTATTGTTTGTAGATTTTCTGATGATGCCCATTCTAACCAGTATGAGGTGATATCTCATTGTAGTTTTGATTTGCATTTCCCTAATAGTTAATGATGTTGAGCATCTTTTCATGTGCCTCTTGGCCATCTGTATGTCTTCTTTGGAGAAATGTCTATTTAGGTCTTCTGCCCATTTTTGGATTGGGTTATTTGTTTTTTTAATGATGAGCTGCATGAGCTGTTTATATATTTTGGAGATTAATCCTTTGTCTCTTGATTCACTTGCAAATATTTTCTCCCATTCTGGGGGTTGTCTTTTTGTATTGTTTATAGTTTCCTTTGCTGTGCAAAAGCTTTTAAGTTTCATTAAGTCCCATTTGTTTATTTTGTTTTTATTTTCATTACTCTAGGAGGTGGGTCAAAAATGGTCTTGCTGTGATTCATGTCAAAGGGTGTTCTTCCTATGTTTTCCTCTAAGAATTTTATAGTGTCCAGTCTTACATTTAGGTCTTTAACTCATTTTAAGTTTATTTTTGTGTATGGTGTTACAGAGTGATCTAAGTTCATTCTTTTACGTGTAGCTGTCCAGTTTTCCCAGCACCACTTACAGAAGAGGCTGTCTTTTCTCCATTGTATATTCTTGCCTCCTTTGTCATAGATTGGTTGACCATAGGCGTGTGGGTTTACCTCTGGGCTTTCTGTCCTTTTCCATTGATCTACATTTCTGTTTTTGTGCCAGTACCATATTGTCTTCATTATTGTAGCTTTGTAGTATAGTCTGAAGTCAGGGAGTCTGATTCCTCCAGATCCATTTACTTCCCTCAAGATTGCTTTGGCTATTTGGGATTTTTTGTGTCTCTATATAAATTTTAAGAATTTTTTTCTTTTAGTTCTGTAAAAAATGCCATTGGTAATTTGATAGGGATTGCACTGAATCTATAGATTGCTTTGGGTAGTATAGTCATTTTCACAATATTGATTCTTCCAATCCAAGAACATGTTATATCTCTCCATCTGTTTGTGTCATCTTTGATTTCTTTCATCAGTGTCTTATAGTTTTCTGAGTATAGGTCTTTTGCCTCCTTAGTTAGGTTTATTACTAGGTATTTATTCTTTTCGTTGCAATGGTGAATGGGATTGTTTCCTTAATTCTCTTTCTGATATTTTGTTGTTAGTGTATAGGAATGCAAGAAATTTCTGTGCATTAATTTTGTATCCTGCAACTTTACCAAATTCATTGATTAGCTCTAGTAGTTTTAGGTGACATCTTTAGGATTATCTATGTATAGTATCATGTCATCTGCAAACAGTGACAGTTTTACTTCTTCTTTTCCAATTTGGATTCCTTTTATTTCTTTTCCTTCTCTGACTGCCATGGCTAGGACTTCCAGATGCTTTTGGTTTTTCACCATTGAGAATGATGTTTGCTGTGGGTTTGTCGTATATGGCCTTTATTATGTTGAGGTAGGTTCCCTCTATGCCCACTTTCTGGAGAGTTTTTATCATAAATGGGTGTTGAATTTTGTCAAAAGGTTTTTCTGCATCTATTGAGATGATCATGTGGTTTTTAATCTTCAATTTGTTAATATGGTGTATCACATTGATTGATTTTTGTATATTGAAGAATCCTTACATTCCTGGGATAAACCCCACTTGATCATGGTGCATGATCCTTTTAATGTGTTGTTGGATTCTGTTTGCTAGTATTTTGTTGAGGTTTTTTGCATTTATATTCATAAGTGATATTGGTCTGTAATATTCTTTTTCTGTAGTGTCTTGTTTTGGTATCAGGGCGATGGTTGCCTAGTAGAATGAATTTGGGAGTGCTCCTCCCTCTGCTATATTTTGGAAGAGTTTGAGAAGGATGGGTCTTAGCTCTTCTCTAAATGTTTGCTAGAATTTGCCTGTGAAGCCATCTGGTCCTGGGTTTCTGTTTGTTGGAAGATTTTTAATGACAGTCTCAATTTCAGTGCTTGTGACTGGTCTGTTTATATTTTCCATTTCTTCCTGGTTCAGTCATGGAAGGTTGTGCTTTTCTAAGAATTTGTCCATTTCTTCCAGGTTGTTCATTTTATTGGCATATCATTGCTTCTAGTCATCTCTCATGATCCTTTGTATTTCTGCAGTGTCAATTGTTACTTCTCCATTTTCATTTCTAATTCTATTGATTTGAGTCTTTTCCCATTTTTTCTTGATGAGTCTGGCTAATAGTTTATCAATTTTGTTTATCTTCTCAAAGAACCAGCTTTTAGTTTTATTGATCTTTGCTGTTGTTTCCTTCATTTCTTTTTCATTTAATTTCTGATCTTATCTTTACGATTTCTTTCCTTCTGCTAACTTTGGTGTGTTTTTTTTGTTCTTCTTTCTCTAATTGCTTTAGGTGTAAGGTTAGCTTGTTTATTTGAGATGTTTATTGTTTTTAACTGTAATCTCTTCAAATATTTTCTCGGGTCCTTTTTCTCTCTCTCCTCCTTCTGGGACCCCTATAATGCGAGTGTTGGTGCATTTAATGTTGTCCCAGAGGTCTCTTAGGCTGTCTTCATTTCTTTTCATTCTTTTTCTTTATTCTGTTCCATGACAGTGAATTCCACCATTTTGTCTTCCAGGTCACTTATCTGTTCTTTTGCCTCAGTTATTCTGCTACTGCTTCCTTCTGGTGTACTTTTCATTTCAGTTATTGTATTGTTCATCTCTGTTTGTTCTTTAATTCTTCTAGGTCTTTGTTAAACATTTCTTGCATCTTCTTGATCTTTGCCTCCATTCTTTTTCCAAGGTCCTGGATCACCTTCACTATCATTATTCTGGTTTCTTTTTCTGGAAGGTTGCGTATCTCCACTTCATTTAGTTATTTTTCTGGGATTTTACCTTGTTCTTTCATCTGGTACAAAGTCCTCTATCTTTTCATTTTGTCTGTCTTTCTGTGAATGTGGTTTTTGTTCCACAGGCTGCAGGATTTTGGTTCTTGCTTCTGCTGTCTGCCCTCTGGTGGGTGAGGTTATCTAAGAGGCTTGTGCAAGCTTCCTGATGGGAAGGACTAGTGGTGGGTAGAGCTTGGTGTTACTCTGGTGGGCAAAACTCAGAAAAACTTTAATCCACTTTTCTGCTGATGGGTGTGGCTGAGTTCTCTCCATGTTGGTTGTTTGGCCTGAGGTGACTCAGCCCTGGATGCTACAGGCCCTTTGGTGGGGTTAATGGTGGACTCCAGGAGGGCTCATGCCCAGGAGTACTTCCTAGAGCTTCTGCTGCCAGTGTCCTTGTCCTCATGGTGAGCCACAGCCACCCCCTGCCTCTGCAGTAGACCCTCCAACACCAGCAGGTAGGTCTGGTTCAGTCTCCCCTGTGGTCACTGCTCCTTTCCCTGGGTCCTGTTGCGCATACTACTTTGTGTGTGCTCTCCATGAGTGGAGTCTCTGTTTCCCCTAGTCCTGTCAAAGTCCTGTAGTCAAGTCTGCTAGCCTTCAAAGTCTGATTCTCTTGGAATTCCTCCTCCCACTGTTGGACCCCCGGGTTGGGAAGAGTGACGTGGGGCTCAGAACCTTCACTTCAGTGGGTGGACTTCTGTGGTATAATTGTTCTCCAGTTTGTGAGTCACCCACCCAGTGGTTATGGGATTTGATTTTATTGTGATTATGCCCCTCTTACCATCTCATTGCAGTTTCTCCTTTGTCTTTGGATGTGGGGTGTCTTTTTTGGTTAGTTCCAGTGTCTTTCTGTCAATGATTGTTCAGCAGTTAGTTGTGATTCTGGTGCTCTCGCAAGAGGGAGTGAACATACATCCTTCTACTCTGCTATCTTGAACCAATTTCCCCCAATTTTTGTGTTTTTTATTTTGTTTTATACCGTCATGTTTATCCCTTATCTGTTTATTGTAGTTATACAACTGTACTTGATTTTACAATTTTTGTTTTTTAATCTCTGTACTATCTTATTTAAGTGGTTTATCCATAGCCTTCACTATATATTTTCCTTTAGTAGGGGATTTTCCCTTTCCTATAACTTCTTACTTCTTGTTGTAACATTTTCTTTTCCACTTAGAGAAGACCATTTAACATTTCTTTTAGGGTAGGTTTGGTAGAGTTGAACATTATTAGCTTTTGCTTGTCTGAGAAGTTCTTCATCTCTACTTCAATTCTGAATGATAATCTTGCTGGAGAGAGTGTCCTAGGTTGCAGGTGTTTCCCTTTCAGCACTTTGACTACACCACTCCCTTCAGCCCTGCAACATTTCTGTAGAAAAATCAGCTAATAGCCTTATGAGGGTTCCCTTGTTCTCTTTGTTTTTCTCTTGCTGCTTTTAGAATTCTCTCTTTATCTTTAAGTTTTGCCATTTTAACTATGATATGTCTTGGTGTGTGTCTGTTTAGGTTTATCTTGTTTGGGACACTTTGTGCTCCCTGTACCTGGATATATGTTTCCTTCTTCAGGTTCGGAGCATTTCAGCCATAATTTCCTCAAATGCATTTTTGATCCCTTCCTGTCTTCTCCTTCTGGGACCCCTATAATGAAAATGTTGGTATGCTTGTTGTTGTCTCGGAGGTGCTTTAAACTGTTCTCATTTTTAAAAATTTGTTTTTCATTTTGCTGTTCCGATTGGGTGATTTCCATTATTTTATCTTTCAGATCATGTATGCGTTCTTCTGTATCACCTAGTCTGCTGTTAATGAGAAGGTCCTTTGCCAAGTTGTGCTTCACTGATAGAATATGTAAAGCCTTTAATAATTATCATGTAGATACATGTTTCTCACTATGATATCTGTAATATGTTAAGTGAGGAAAAGCAGGTTTCAAAGTAAAATTCATAGTATGATCATACCTTTGTTAGAATTTAACATTACACACATTCATACACATGTGTATAGAAATAAGTCTCAGATAATAAGCATCAAAATATTAAGCATGGTTATCTGTGGGTGGTCAAATTACAAGTGATATTTTTATTGTTCATCTGGGTTTCCTAAGCAAAATAATACAAGTTAAAGACAGTTTCTGGGGACTTCCCTGGTGGTGCAGTGGTTAAGAATCCACCTGCCGATGCAGGGGACATGGGTTCAAGCCCTGGTCTGGGAGTATCCCACATGCCGCGGAGCAACTAAGCCTGTGCGCCACAACTACTGAGCCTGCACTCTAGAGCCCATGAGCCACAACTACTGAGCCCACGTGTCACAACTACTGAAGCCCGCATACCTAGAGCCCATGGTCTGCAACAAGACAAACCACCTCAATGAGAAGCCCACACACCGCAACAAAGAGTAGCCCCAGCTCACCGCAACTAGAGAAAGCCCACACACAGCAATGAAGACCCAGTGCAGCCAAAAATTAATTAATTAAAAATAAATAAATAAATACAGTTTCTATAGACTTTTTATACCCCTCCTGTGTTTTGGCTATATTCCTTGTCATCAGCTTATTGAGTAAAATAATCTTTAGAAAAATGAAGGGTTACTGCCGTGTAACAATTAGCGTCTCTTTTGAGGGGCACTTTGGGTTAAACAGGTTTCTGTGGGCTGGCGTGTTCACTGTGTATAATGCTGACAGTAGGAGAAAATGAATCTGGGGCTCCAAATAACATTCTTAGGAATAAAAAATAGTGCAGGATAAGAACTTCTCATTCTTTTCTAGTCACTCTGTCCCTTTGGCAACCACTTGCTCTTTGGGCCATTGTGAGTCTCTGAATAAACAAGAGACAATCTGTGTTCATACTTTGAGTGGCCAGTTTAATATAGACAATCCGAAAATTTGAGAAAAGATTCCATCCACTCTCTCTGAGCTTTTTTTCCCCTCAAGTTGGCTAAAGCTCTTCCCACTGTGGTTGGGCTCAGACTTGTGTACATGGAGCTCTCTTGGTGCGGTTCAGTACCAGCATCCTGTGGAGCTCAGTCCATTGTAAGCCATGAGAGCTCCTTTTAGAATCTCATCTTCTGTTTCTTGGGTTATGTAGACAACTGCACTCATGTGAGAGCAATACACAAATTTGTTACCAGGAGTGTAAACTGCTTGAGTTCTGTAACAGGAAGGAAGAAAATCAGAACCTGTGCCACATTTAGATTAAGCATTGGGGAAAAAGTGTGGGGAATTACACTGGCAATATGCTATTTCACGTGGAAACAGTAAAACTGAATGTCCATAAGGACAGTGTAGTCAAAGCCCAATGAATAACTAAACATGTTTCCTGTCTCCCTAGTTTGGAAAACCATAGGTCCCTTTTAGCTATTGGTGTTGAAATTTTTAAAAATTATTACAGGTTGTCCTTACTTTGCACAGCTGTGAAGGAACAGTAAATGGCTGTGCCAGCTGACACCAAGCATGGAGATCTTAATCATAATTGGGAAAATTTATGATTGTTCTGTGCTATTAGAAACTGTCATCAAAACACTTAAAACTCTCTTACCGTTGGTTTTAAGTGTATAGGGAGATGTTTTTAAATACTAAAACTAATATTTATTTAACATAGTTCTATTTAAAATATCAGAGGGAACTTCCCTGGTGGTCCAGTGCTTAAGACCCTGCCTTCCAATGCAGGGGGTATGGGTTTGATCCCTGGTTGGGGAGTTAAGATCCCACATGCCTCGCGGCCAAAAAAACAAAAACATAAAACAGAAGCAATATTGTAACAAATTCAATAAAGAGTTTAAAAATGGTCCACATCAAAAAAAAATAGAAACATTAATAATGAAAGTTTCATTTATTTGTAAAAAACGTACCAAGGGTAGCTTGAACAGTGATGCCCTTATTGTTATCATATAACTAACTGCCTTGGCCAATTATCACATTCCTTTGTAAATTTGGATCAGCTTCCCATGTTGTATCCTTTTCCCTTTCAATGTTGTGAAATATCTCCAAGAATTTCTTTAATGAGACATTTTTGCCAGCATCACTTCCTCTAAGACATCGTCCTCCTTTTCCTCACCACCGTCTTCTTCCTGTCTGTCCACACCTGTCTGTCCACAGCCTCACCTCCACTAGGCTCTCCGGCTGTAGGTCTAGAGCCTCCCCAATGGTGGCTGTGCCAGTGTCCCCACAGTCAGCTGGGACTCCGTGCAAGTTCCAGTGAAATATCTCTCCCAGTGTAATCACCGCTCATTTCTTTGCTGTACTTGCATTTTTTTCCTTCACTTCTTTATTGGAGTATAATTGCTTTACAATGGTGTGTTAGTTTCTGCTTTAAAACAAAGTGAATCAGCTATAGGTATACATATATCCCCATATCACCTCCCTCTTGCATCTCCCTCCCGCCCTCCCTATCCCATCCCTCTAGGGGGTCACAAAGCATTGAGTTGATCTCCCTGTGCTATGCAGCTGCTTCCCACTAGCCATCCATTTTACATTTGGCACTGTATACATGTCAGTTCTACTCTCTTACTTCATCCCAGCTTCCCCTTCTCCCCTGTGTCCTCAAGCCAGCACTTTCATCTTTGTTGGCCACTTCCCTCTTTGATTATCCATTTTTGGAACGAGTCACCTGGAAGGAACCAGATGTCTTCAGGAACCACCTGGAGGCACCGCCGGGAGAATAAAAGGGGTGCCATGATGTTACTACCCTGACGCATAAACAGCATGAAATATCATTTCATCTATAGGCTCAGTAATCTCCTTAACAGCAGTAACGCTAATAATCTTCATAATCTGAGAACCATTTATATCGAAACGAGAAGTCTCAGTAGTGGAACCTGCTGCTAATAACCTAGAATGAGGGACAAGGAGGCAACACAAGCACGTGCTTTCCTACCTGTGAACCAAACGGGATCTGCAGTGACAGACTTTGAAAGAAGCCAGGTGTTTGGTCATGATCCTGAAGCGCGCCTCTTACTTACCTGGTGATTTGTGGACAGCGGCTCGCAGCGAAGTGTGTACTTTATGCAACTGCTCACAGTGATGAGAACATGGGAACTGAAATTTGAACTGTGTGGTTGGGGTCTGCTGCTTTTTAAACTAAGCTCTGGTGACTAGAGTTCTTGAAAAGTGAGGACAGCCAGTACTGGATCAGAATTACATCCTCAAAACTTAGTTGAGAGGAGACACTGTTCTGTGGGGAAAACTGGAGGCACTTCTGAACGTCCAGGGGCACAACTCTTCCGAACTGTTGTATTTGAAGCTGTGGATTGAACAACAAATCACTTTGTAGGCAGCACAACCCGAAAGACTCAGTTGCGTGAATAGAGCGGACACATGCGTGGAGTACAGCTGATGTGAACCAAAACTGACATTCAGAGTGAGCCTGTTGGCAGAAATGTAGGGATAGAAAAGAGCTGTTCATCTCGGTGTAATCAGAAGGAAATGAGGGAAGTTGGAAAAAATGTGGAGTGGTTCTAAACATCATAAGTAAAGTCGAGATACTCTGATTTCAACAAGGCAAGAATTTCCCACAGGGGCCCCCCTGGTTATTGAAGGAAGCTAATTACATTAATATTTTCTCCTTGTCTTTCCTCTGTGGTACAGTGAATTGTTTTTCCAGGGTCTTAATATCACACCAAAACAGAACATATTTTTAAAAAATTAAATGGCTAAAATAGTGTCTGGATAACTAAAGTAAAATCTGAAAGAAGAAAAGTTTCTAATAAATAAGGCAAACATTGTGCAGTGAACAAGATTTTTTTTTCTTTTTTTTTTTTGTGGTACGCGGGCCTCTCACTATTGTGGCCTCTCCCGCTGCGGAGCACAGGCTCCGGACGTGCAGGCTCAGCGGCCATGGCTCACGGGCCCAGCCGCTCCGCGGCATGTGGGATCTTCCCGGACCGGGGCACGAACCTGTGTCCCCTGCATTGGCAGGCGGATTCTCATCCACTGCGCCACCAGGGAAGCCCCACAGGAAGATTTTTTAAAAGTATGTGGGTTGTGTTGATTAAATCAATTAGCAAAAATATTTAAAATTATTTTACAGTAGGAAAGAATTTGTCAAAATAACTTTCAGGAAAATAATCAGAATGCTCAAGAACATTAAAATAGGGTCCAGAGATAAATCTTTGTTTTGACGCATTTTGTGAATCAATTTTGGAGCTCGTAAAAGGCAAGAATTCCATGCAGCCTAGAACTGTCATTTGCAGCTTCCTGAAAGATAGGTAAACACGTGAATTTAACATTAGGCCAGATGATTGTAGAAAAATCTGTACATATAGGAGCAATAATTATGAGAAGAGGTAAGAATAAATTCGATTTCGTCTTCAGCTTTGATTCTTTCCCAACGGTATTACATTAGTAAATACACAGAATGTGGCTCTGCATCTGAGGTTTGCTGGAATAATTGATAGAGTGTCTTGTGAATTGGATTTATTTCCCAAACTGGGTTTAGCAGGCTTGGAGAAGGGCAGCTGGGAATATTGCAATCTGGCTGACAAACCAAACCCTGATAATGGATGTGAGTGGGTCCAGCTGGAGGTAGGAAGGAACTGGTGGGGTGCCTCCCTAGTCACTATTAGATATGATCATAATTAGCACTTTTATGAGGGAATCTGAATAAGGAGTAAATACCAAATTAATGGAATGGCTGAAAAATGAACTAGGAGCCTTAGTTTATAGCAGTGGGGAATGTCATAAAATACAGGTAGGGGAAACTGAAGAACTGCAGTGAGAAAAAGGAAAGAAAAGAAAAACAAAATCGAAAGCTAGTGAATCATTTCCACAAGGATTTTCATCTGAAACTTAATTATAAAGTGCTCTGAAATGGCATAATAATAACTAAAGTTGCCTGCATAGACAATAGACTTGGGCATTATACGTTGTGATCAGGGTTTTGTCATCTGCAATGAATTATTCTGCCCGCCTACACCCGTATCTCATCTGTAGCAAGAAAAGGCCAGGATGAAATGCCTCGATTGGAGTTTCTGTCGCCAGAACATCAAACATACTGTCACACACACATATAAACTGTCTTTGGCAACAAAGCCCATAAATATTTCCATTGGTTATGAAATAACCCTGGACTGCCTTTTATAATCACAGATGTAGGACAGAACCGTAGCTTCATCCTAAGGCAAATGGCGGGTCTGAGGCAATGAGCACCCCGTCAGGTTGAACCCTGAAGGGCGTGTCCTTTACAGGAGGAGCTACAGCTGGCAAGCTCCTGAGGAATTGCTCCTTGAGTCTTGCTTCTTCCTCCTGTGTCCCTCTGCCTTTTTTTCCCCCCTCATACATCTGGATATCCAAAGAATACATATGATGCTGGCCGTTTTTAATCTCTAAATTCCTTTTCATTACATTTTTCAATTCTCTGACTAAGGGAGAACCTTCAGTGATAAATGGATTTCAGTGTCTACTTTAAGACTATAGATCTATCTTTCAAAAAGGGCGTTTTTCTGAAGCTTTTGGTTGGCCAAGCAAGAACCAGCTGGTAGGAGTTGTTATTTAATATCATATACAAATTCCAAAAATTTTTCTAGCATTTAACATTTATACAGTTTCTCCTGTGTTCATTTGGAAAGTTGAATGGGTGGATAACATTCCTAATTAAGCAGCAAATCTAATGTAGCCCATGAAAACCAAACTGGAACCCATAAATTCACATGTGAAGGCTTCCTAGGTTACTGCCCTCCGAGGAGAAAAGAGCAGCAAACTGAATTCAGGCTGAATATTTTTCTGGTCTCTATGGAAAAAATTTTCTTCAACTTTTATTTTTTTACCTTTCTGCTCTTAAGTCAATTAAAATCACAGTTATAAGAGCAATTCCATCAACTTTGCCCTAACAGCCAAGGCCTTCAAATCCACTCAAATCCATTCTGTTCTAATGTAAGACTTGTTCTATCTTTTAACCTCAGACTATAAGTCCCCCTTGGCAGCCTGACAGATTCTTTTGTTGTCTCATTGTTGCCTCTAAACACACCGTGCCCTTCTTTTTTCTTGAATAAACTTAGCATTTTATGAGCAAAATCGTATGAAAGCTCTCTCTCAAATCTTTACCTTTACACCTCTATTGGAGTTAAAAAACAAAAATGAAAGCAAAAAAGTAAAACAAAACTAAATCCCAAGGTAACCAATACCAATAATCAACAACAACAACAGCAAAAACAATGACAAAACATCAGGACTTTTAAACTAAGGGCACTTTCAAATCAAGGGAGAAAATTTAACACAAACCACAGAAACAAAACTAAAATCCTTTATTGCTTATTTATTATGAATGCCTTTTTATATAATTTCAACTAGCAGTTATTCTCCTAGTTAAGCCATATAGATATTATGCAAAGAAACAGATTATCTCATTTATTCTTATAACCTCATGAGAATACAAGTATCATTGTTCCTACTTTGCAGACAAGGGACGGGAGGCACAGAGAAGTTCAGAACTTGCCCAGAGACACACAGTCTGAAAAAAAGGTGTTGAAGGACCCACACTCAATCAGCTGTTCCCAGTCAGCTAGCTCCATTTATTTCTCATTTTTGGTAACTCCATGTTTAAAAACCTAAAAAAGAAACATATCTCATTCATATTAAGAAAGAAGTTCAGTGATGCAAAAGGCCCAGTGGCAATTCAGAGTGGGACTCTTCACTGCTGGGTGAAGCAAAGTGTTCATTTTGTTTTCAACCTTCTAGTTCCAATTTAACCTCCTACAGCACCAGATGAGTGTTTATACTGAGCTGCCCAGCCCCTGCAGAGCAGGCAAATGATAGGGAAGCTTAGTGGAGATATTTATGCTAAAATATGATTGACGGGAAGGTTTCCTGCGTTCTTTCTGATGGAGGGAAGAGGCAAGCTGATTATGGACCTTAATGACATCTGTAAAGTCTCTTTTACCAAATAAAGTAACATAGTCCTGGGAATGAGATTCTGCTACATTAACGGTCCTGCCCATTCTCAAGGGGAGGGGATGATACAGTGTTTGCACAGAGAGGCAGGGATCTTGGGGACCAGCTTAGAATTCTGCCTACCACAGAGTAAGAGAAGCTTCTGTGAAATTTGTGTTGCCTCACATACAATAGAGGGAAAAAAACCCTGAGTATTACATCTGTGCACTGATAAAGTCGAACTTTCCCCAAACCCTGGGACCCTGGAAAACAGCTATGGTTAAGAAGTCCACCCACTCTTTTGTGTTTGGAAAAGCTGCTAAATGGAAAGAACCACTCTTCCCTGCATGACTGAGCTATAGCTCAGGGCTACCCCCCTTGTTTGCCTCTGATGAGGCCAGACAGGGACCCTCCAAATTCCCACTCTGCCTCGTAAATGATTAGCGAAACTGCTTTGTCTCTACTAATCAATTGCAGCAAAATACGCATGAATCTGTTATGATTGAACTTTAGTTAAGCTTCTTTCCTTCCCCCGGACCCCTGAACTTTGGTCCACCCTCAGCCTGAGTCAACCCCTCCTAAGAGTAGGCTGACCCTGAGTAGTGCATTCTCTGACCTACTGTCTTGTCACTGCCATGTCCACGCCACATTCACATCCGTCCACTGCCCTACAGCAGGCGCCCTCTGGTTTCCAGATCTGACAGTCAGAGCATCCTTCCCGTGGCAGTAATTCTTAGTCCCCCCTCTTGCAATAATCCTTCCGAATAAAGTCTCTCCTTAACCTAAGTCCCCGTTTGTGGTTTTTTTAAACATACAGCTGTGTCTTTCAAAGCAGTATTCTATTCAACTAATGTAATTTTTTAAACCATTGCTCTGAAAGCAGGGCAATTAATCCTCCATCTTAGCTGCTGTGTGCTGAGACAATGGCCCAAGTGAGTCCTGCAGAAATCTCCACGGAGTCATAGTTCCTTTCCTTGGAGCAGTTAATTAAAAATCACCCCTCTCAGACTCCAGTTTAATCCGGCTAGCTGAAATTAACACAACTAACATTAAAGTAAGTAAGAATTTCAAGGAAGAAAACTTCAAGGAAAGGTCACAACAGTGTTAAATGCATGAGATTGCCATAGATTTTGGCAGTGTGAGAAAACTATTTTTATTTAGAGGCTAAATCAGGATAAAAGTAATCCTAATCCCTTGACTTGGTTGTGTTCTGGGATCCGTATGGAATAAAGTATAACTCACCCAGCCCGTGATCTTCAAATAAGGCCTTATAGTCCAGTCTAGAAACTATTAGTCACACTACATCTTCATTTGGAAGTTTTAGAGTTCTGATGAGGACAAGTTGAAGTTATAACTGATTTTTAATGTTTTTTCATAAACCATAGTAATTGGCCATTATTACTTTACTTAATGATCAACTTTACTATGAGATACAAATAGAAGATGCCACAGTTAAAACTACAAGAACCAACTTACTCTTTGATGTTAGGTACGTTCAGGTTCTCAAAACTTGAATTAAGAAAACTCTTTGGATTACTGAGGACATTGAGACCTTATCTTTCAAAGTCTAAACATTTGGTTCAAATTTTAAAAGCTCCATTTCTACTGAGGACAGTCCCCTTACCAGATGTAGAGATTTAAAAAGCAAAACGGGACTCAGAGCTTAGAATTTATGGAGTCAAGCAAGTTTTAAAATACCTACTGGGCTGAATTCTCAGTAATAAACACTAGACGTTTATATTTGAATAATGTCATTTATCATACAACATCTACCATGCCACATAGTTTAGAGGTGGAAAAGAAAGAAAAACAAATCAACTTAATGTATGTGTGATTTAAGACCTGATATATTTCTCTAGCCACTAGCAAAACAGAAAATCTGTTTTTTTTTTTTTTTTTTGCGGTACACGGGCCTCTCACTGTTGTGGTCTCTCCCGTTGCGGAGCACAGGCTCCGGACGCGCAGGCTCAGCGGCCATGGCTCACGGGCCCAGCCGCTCCGCGGCATGTGGGATCCTCCCGGACCGGGGCACGAACCCGTGTCCCCTGCATCGGCAGGCGGACTCTCAACCACTGCGCCACCAGGGAAGCCCAGAAAATCTGTTTTATTTAACGTCTCCTTTTGCATGTTAGCGTAAGCATAGTGGTAATTTGATAAAGGATATAAAAAGCCTGACTTAATGGCAATTAAGTGGGTCCATGTCAAGTCCTGTTATTATAATCTTCATCTATTTCTTCTTTCCTAGCCTATGTTTGAGAACACTGAATAACACTTAATCATCTAAGCTGATATGATGGATTAATATGAAGTTCTTTGGAAGTGGGGTACATTTCTACAATTCTCTGGATCTCATTAACTTTGTAATATCACATGAACACCGTATAGATTAAAACAGGGAAATAGTAGCATAGTAGGATATTTGGCACACTAGGACAAAAAAAGGATAGAATTTGCTTTTCAAATGTAATTAGTTCAGGTACAATTTCGGAAGAAACAATAAAAGGAATCAACCTTGTCTAGATATTTCAAATATTTGAATACTAATACTATCTCTTAGTCTTAAGCCTACAGATAAATTACCGTTACCCAGCACGGTGCTATGATAATGTCAACATCATCACCAATTAGAGTCAGGACACAGCCAGTCCCACCACCAATTCATATGACTTGATTTTAGTGGGACCCACACCTGCATTCCGTAACCCTTTCTTCACCTTTAAATGATCACTGGATGCACTGCTCGTGGTACCGTGAGCATGGTGCATTTCTATTGTCCTCCAATTCCAATTCCATTCTTAGCCTCTTTACTCTTTGTAGATGATTGCATATCAAGACAGGTCCACTACATAAGTTATTTACAAATTTTCTTTTCCATATCAAACTTTCTGCTTTTATTCATCGTATTCTTCGCTTCCACCCCAGAACAAGAAGTGAATTCTTTATTCCATTCCCTCTCACTTCCTCAGGCACCTTGTGCATTTATTAAATCCTATTTCATTGGCTCCTATCCATCTGCCTACGGATATTTTCAAGCCATTAGTTTTCCCACTTTTTCCTTCAAGGTCAATTTTTTCCTTCAAGGCCCTTTTGTTTTTGTTTTTGTTTTTGTTTTGTTTTGTTTTGTTTTTGCAGTACGCAGGCCTCTCACTGCTGTGGCCTCTCCTGTTGCAGAGCACAGGATCTGGATGCGCAGGCTCAGCGGCCATGGCTCACGGGCCCAGCCGCTCCGCGGCATGTGGGATCTTCCCGGACCAGGGCACGAACCCGTGTCCCCTGCATCGGCAGGCGGACTCTCAACCACGGAGCCACCAGGGAAGCCCTCAAGGCCCTTTTTCTCTAAGTTTGTATATGTCCATTTCCTCACTTGTTATGCAAAACTCTGTCCTCGGCAGTCTGGCTATTTCCCAACCATTAGTGACATCGCTATTGATTGCCTAGTTATCAAAGCTTTGAGAAAGAAAAGAAAGGGTAGCCCCTGAGATCCAAAAACACTCACGGCGGGGCCTTTCTTATAAGCTGGTCTGAGTCTCACAGCAAGGCCATATTGCTCTCTTGTTGGACATAAACAGTGTCAGAGAATATCAACATCAGAAAAAGTCACTCTAAGACCATCATAAGTGGGACAGAAACAAGTCCACCATGCAACATACAAAATAACAAACATCCTGTGACCGCAACTTCCTTTACCAAATACAGCTTTAGTTTATCTATATAAAGTTATCTATGTATAGAATTTTATTCTCGTTTGCCAGCCTTGTATATTAGATTTATTGAGATACTCAATCACAGTGTGTATGTGTGTGTGTGAATTACCCGGATCCAGTCACAGTGACCCATTTCCCTGAAAAAGATGTCATGTTTCCTCTCCACAATGAGAAAGCCCGATAGTGAGAAAGAAGCATGAAGCCAATAAGCAGAAAAGTGGGGTTAGAAAAGGAGTTGGTGTCCTGAGGTCTCTCTGCCGGTGCAGGAGTTTGTTCAGCTGTTCCTTAGATTCTGAGAATTCATTAGTTTATCTTATTTGCTAAGCTCCAACTGAGTTTCTGTCACATGGAAATGAAATATTCCAAACTAATATACTTAACTTTCTTCTGCTGATCTGCACCTCAGTCTTTGGGACCAGACCTTTAGAAAGAAGATGACCCATGTTTCTGGCTGGAGAACTGTAGAGGAGGATGTACTTCAAAGACAGACCCCTCTGACTTCGACCAAGATGTGTAGTTTGGGTTTGCTATGCATAGATAAGACCTATACTAGATCTTTCTGTGATCCTCCAGACATTTTTTAATTCTGGAAAAATATTCTAAATGAAAAATGACTTTTGTTGATATGCACCACCCTTAGAGGATTTGCATGGGATGAACATGGTGGGAAAGTAAATGGTATATAAACTTTTGAAAAGAAGAAGAAGATAACAGCATCTAGCTAAATAATTTATGTTCTGATTGGAATTTCCATTTTTTTTCTAAAGAAACACACATACATTTAGGTAATAATACCTGAATAGCTTTGCAATTTGCAGAGGTAATAAACTCTAGTCTTAGTAAATAAAAATGAATGAACATCACTAACAGGTCTTATTTTATGACCAGATTTCTCCCCCATCTGGAAAAAGATCCTTGGTGTTAGCTCTAACAAGTGACTCAACGAAGGGGAAGGGACAAGCCACGGTCTTCATATTTAGTTCTAGGCAACCTCTATTTGCGAAGTCTCAGGGTTTCTAGACAAACACTTACCAGAGAGAAAGGAAAAGGGGACCAGAAGAAAAGATGCTTGATTTCTTGACATTAAAATGGCAATGGATGTTTAATGTGGCCAGTGGAGTGTTACAATGAAAGAGTAACGACTTTGCAAAAGAAACGTGGTTTCTTTTGATATTATATTCACATGTAACATGGTCCACTGGAAAGTCGTGAAGGACAGCATTGGTTTCTTGAATCATCTGTTCCAGAAGATTTTGTTGAGCACCTGCCCTACGCCATGGGCTATTCTAGGTACTAGTGATACAGTGCTAAGCAAAACAAAGTCCCTGCCCTCAAGGAGCTTACATTCTCTAGTGGACAGCAATATACTGAGAATCTACGGTATGGCTGGTCTTCATCTTTGTAGACGGTGCTTGTGAAGACGACGACCATCTTTTTACATGCATGAGAAAGTTGCATCGCCCAAATGGAGTTGCAAAAGCAGGCGTCACTCAGCAAATTTTACAGCAGAATCAAGACCCTTTGGGTAGGCATTTGCCCCTGAATACCTGTTTTGCCAACATACTGAGGCCTGGTCACAGGGGGTGAGGTCAACAGCCTTCTTCCTTCTATTTATATGGGAACTATATATAATTCATTTTCCAAACTAGGAGACCTTGGAAAGTAAAAGGAGGCACTAATAATAATTATGCCAGGACAACAGGCATCAAGTTAAGCCCTGTGCCCATCAGAGCAGCATTCTCCAAATCCCTTATTCCTGCTGGGGAGGTCTGAGGCTTTAAACAGCCATCCGGTGCCACCTAGCAAGACCCTCGAGCTTCAGAAAAAGCTGGTTGACTCCGGGGATACATATGAGACTCCAGTTTTGACTTCCGTAGTTTGTAGAGCTAGACAAAACTGTCAGCAGGGAATCCTTGATATTTTGACAGCCTCATCCCCAGTTCTACAAGGAAGGAGATGTTCTCTCCAAAAAAAGACCAATCTTTTTTGCTTTATCAGCTTCAAAAAAGGCTAAAGTACAGGTTTGAATTTTGAGACCTTGGGGGCCTGTAAGTTAAGAGTGAACTGTGTAAGAGCTCCCTACAGCGCCCCTACTGGGTAATTGGGCCCATTGCACAATTCTCTAGGCTGCCACCCCAGGGGAGAGGGGCAAGACGATGTGACTTATAAAGGCCATTCAGTTTCTAATTTTTATGATATAATTTGTAATGCTTCATAAAAGTGACACTTTTACTAGTCCAGGTCATAAAACATGTAATCGTTTTGCTTGACAAATGCTGGTGCCGGAGATTAACAGCTCTGGATTTGTTGTTACTATTTATTATTATTTAACCTTGATTGAACTCCAGTAGTATTGCTATTTCATAAGACACAGTCTTTGTGCTTTAAGAAAGGTCTATTATGTTATTTAAAACTCATACACATGTATGTGAAAGTTTGGGGGCAGGGACAGGGTGGGAGAGATTTAGGGAGAAGCTTGCCTTATCTTGGGGTAACCAGTAATTACCAACTTAGTTTTATTTGATGAATTAACCCACATTTCCTTCCGGCCCCACTTGTTCAGGCCTCTTTTGGACCAATTTCCCCCAAGACATCTATGTCCCTTCCCACTAGCCTTCAGATCATTGCTAGGATTGCTGGAAGACCGTACCTGCCTTGTTCCCTGTTGAAGTCCCGACACCTTGCCCTGCTCATGACACAGTGGTTATTTGTTGAATACAGCAAGTAACATTTTTAGAAATTTATGTGGTTTGGTAATGTGCAGGATGTCAGCAACATTGAAACATAGAAGCTGCCAAAATATGACCTATACTCTGGGGAGTTATTTGACCACACTGTCGGCATATATAATTTCAGTTAACATAGTTTCTGCTGTATTTTAGAGATGAAGCAAGCATCTCTGTGATTTAATTGATGTATATCTAGCAAACATTCCTAAAACATTAACCCTCATCTATCATTTTAGTTTATTTCTTCTGAACTGAAGGACTTTCTTCAAGGGTCCCCTATTAAAATGCAAATAAACTCTGGACTGTTAATAAGCCCCATGGCTGAGATGAGCTCCCCAGGGAACCTGAGAGAGGGCTGCAGCCGTGTTCCCTGCACTGTCTGCCTCCAGTTTGCCCCACAAAGGTCCATGGTAGCATTTCCACATAGGCTCCAAAATACCTGAAAACCTGCAGCTTTGTGGGGAAAGACTCCACATTAATCAATATGTAACTTAAGATTACACAACTTGCAAAATAGCAACCGTAGGCGTTATTTTCTCTTTTATGAATCCACAGCTGTTTTGGGGGATAACAACCCTGGATCAAGGGGAGGAGGGTTTAGCTCTTATTTCAAATTAAGATAATCATCAGTTTTTCGAAAACTTAAGAGCAGCAGTGCCAGTGTTATTAGCTTTTGTTTCTGTTTAACTTCCTTGAAAACTTTATTTCAGTAGTGAAGATAGGTTTTGATGGATGGGGTGAAAACTTGTTTTTGCCTTTGAAAAATGTGTTTACTCCTCGGGCACTCAAATTTCTCATGGCAGTGTTGATAATTTGGAGAAAGTTGGGAGCATGCAAGTTATGTTTTGGGTTTCAGAGGACAGAAGGCAGCACCTGTGAACGTCAGATCTTCCCATCTGCTTGTGGAAGCACAGTCGCTACTTTAATCTATAATCAATTGTCTTCCTTAATCAGAAAAGTGCAGTGGGTGGAAGAATCTCCTCCAGCCTACAGTGAATGCTTTGCAAGGTCAAACTATTTTAAATACGTACTGATGAGTCAATGGAAGCTTTAAAATGAAAATGTTATAACCAACATAGTTATAAAGGGGTTGCAGAGCACCAAGTGGATAATGGCTTAAAAGAGTTTAGAAAAATGTTAATTACATGGAAAATTTGATGACATGGAAAAGAAAGGGTGAGGAGGTATTAAAATTACCTTACCTTTAATTATTCAAAATTACCTTTAATTATTCAAAATTAAAATTATGAATCACTGACTTCCCTGGTGGTGCAGTGGTTAAGAATCCACTTGCCAATGCAGGGGACACAGGTTTGAGCTCTGGTCTGGGAAGATCCCACATGCCACGGAGCAACTAAGCCCGTGCGTCACAACTACTGAGCCTGCACGCTAGAGCCTGTGAGCCACAACTACTGAGCCTGCGTGCCCAGAGCCCGTGCTCCACAACAAGAGAAGCCACCACAATGAGAAGCCCGTGCACCGCAAAGAAGAGTAGCCCCCGCTCGCCGCAACTAGAGAAAGCCTGTGCGCAGCAACAAAGACCCAACGCAGCCAAAAATTAAATAAATAAATAAATGAATAATGAATCACCCTTTCTACATAAATTACTTTAGCTAATTAACATTATGAAATCTGGGGCTTGTTGTAGATTTGCTGCACTGATGCAAGACTATTTTCACCTAAGGTGTTGTCACCATTGCCATTTAGACATCCTGCCTGTGATCAGCTTGTCTCTACCACACTTCACAAGCCCACACGTTCATGTCTCATCCAAATGTAATGGATCCAAAACGTGCCGCCCAACTAAGAAGCAAAGAATGTCAACCCTGAGCTCATCCCCTCTGAGGACATATTTCTTAGCCCCTCTGCAAAAAAGATAGGTTTATATTTGAAATGATGTGGTACCATTATGGGCAGGTCATCTAATATAGTAAATCCTATTTCAGATCTGTTTATTAATATAAGATGAAGGATAAAGCAACACAGAAAACAATAATGTGAGGTGTAAAATAAAACACTTGTTTTGCTAAGGCTCATCCCTTAACATAAAACCTCACTATTCTCCTGGCTGTAATATAAAGGTTTTAGCTTTTATTTTATTTTACTTTTGAAATGTATGCATGCCTCACTGCTCTTCAATCTGTCTTCTTCTATTTATATTACCATATCATGGAATGAAAAGATGCCAAAGATATGCAGAGGCCAAGTCCACCCAATTTGATATTCTAAAATACAGAGAAAAAATAACTTCCGATGATATGCAGACAAGAGGAATTTTGGTTCTGGGGCAGAAAACAGTCTTCTCCTACTTTTCTACCACTTATTTCTCTGGGTTTGCTTAAAATATATAGTAAATATATATATTTTACAATGGCATCACAAAGATTCGGAAAAAAATGGATAAGCTGAGCTGGAGAGATTTTATGCTAACCTCTCTCTTTTTCCACATTGTGAGCTTTTCCTTAGGGTTGCGTTTATTTACTTAATTTTATCCCCAGCACTTAGCAAAGTGTTTAGCACATGAAAAGTTGGTGCTCAAAAATGTTTGAACGAACGAGTGAATACAAAATACATAAAGATGAGAATTAATAAGAAAAATTGAGACTAGGAAAAGTGACAGGCCAAGGGACCAGTCAGTTCACCATCCTTTTCACTGTAAACAGGAAGGTTTTGGTCCCCTGATCTTCCTTCTTCTACTATTTATCTTTACAGAAAAATAAAGTGGGCTTCTCTGGTGGCGCAGTGGTTGAGAGTCTGCCTACCAATGCAGGGGACACGGGTTCGTGCCCCGGTCCGGGAAGATCCCACATGCCGCGGAGTGGCTGGGCCCGTGAGCCATGGCCGCTGATCCTGCACGTCTGGAGCCTGTGCTCTGCAAAGGGAGAGGCCACAACAGTAAGAGGCCCGCGTACCACCAAAAAAAAAAAAAAAAAAAAAAAAAAATTGCCAATTGTCTGCCGCCTGAAGTTTCTGACTCCAGTTCCAAAAGAAAGCACATTCTCCTGTTTTTGTTTTTTCCCTATAAGGAGTGTTTTTCCTACACTTCATCACGATTACCTTGACCATGATCTGAATGCAGTAGATTCTCACGTTGGTGACTCAGGAGAGATCATGAACACACACACACACACACATTGAATTACTGAATAAATGTAGTTTTGCTCAAGGGTTCTCAGTGATCCATTTCTTCCCAGTTTTTTCCACATACTTTGTACTGTTGTGTTAGCAATAGGTCACAGTTTTGGTTTCTCTGCATCACTGGAGAACTTAATTGATGAGAGCAGCACGTTGAGTTTAACCCTCTTTGCAGTTATTTCCCTAAGAAAAGCCATGGCATTTATTTAAATGCATTTTTGTTCATATTTTATGATTTAAAAAAAAACACTTTATTGTGGGATAATTGGCATACAACAAACTGCACATATTTCAGGTGTACAATTGGTTAAGTTTCGATATCTGTATTCACAGGTGAGACCGTCAGCATACTCAAGGGAATTAACACACCTGTCATCCCAAATTGCTTTTGGCCCATTTTCTTCAGCGTACTGGACCCTTTCTGAAAGAAGTGAGGTAAAGGGGTGAATTCATTTTGTTTTAGTTATTCTCTCTGCCTATTCCATTCCTGGGGTATAATTAAAACTTGTAAGAGAAACGTTATTTTTACAGTTTAAGGTAACTTTATTACTTCTTCTCTGTGACACTGCTGAGGATTGCTTTTGTTTCTTCATACGGCAGAGAAGAGTTGGTTGTCCCCCACTCTCCACACTTGCCCTTTTCCTTAATAAGAGCCACCCTGCATTGTAGCTGGACAGACACACGTCCTCTTAATTGACAGCCAGGTTTCCCAGTTTCCCTTGTGGTTGGGTGTGAGCAGGTTCTGTCCAATGGAGTATAGACAGAAGTAGCTCCTAGGAGTGCCTTGAGGGAAGGCGTGTAAGGCACTCTCCTTTAGCATCTTAGACCAGGAGACAGAAGCTGCAAGTTGGAGATGGGAAGACAAAAAACAGAAGACACTATCTCAGCCTGAGACTTTCCTAGCAAACTGTTATGTGGGAGAAAAATAACTTTCTGTCTTTTTTAAGATACTGTTACTTGGGGATTTTATTGTTGTTACTGTATCCAAACCTATATTCTAATTAGTACCCTTCTATTTTATAAATAAGGAAAACTTGGACACAGAGTAGCTAAGGAAACAAATCTGCTTTGAGCCATCTTATTAAAATAATTATTTGTTTCTTCTAAAATAAACTCAAGGATAAAGTGTACTATTCGAAATCATTTCCAGTGAGGGGCATAAAATATCAGATATTTATTTAGGAAAATGTTCCAGCAAGATTGGCAACTTGAAATGCTTGCATAGCTGTTGCTGGGCAGACTTCAATGTAGTTCCATAAAGTCTGTTCCCAAGAATTGTCCTCTGGACAAATACTTGGCTAGACACACTAGCATCATTTATGATATACGAGCGTTAACATTCTTCCTGTTTCTCTAGGCCATTGCTGTTTCACCTTCATTAGAGGGGCAGTTAGAAACCTTTCTAGATTGATAACAAGAGTTGATTTGATACCATCAAGGAAATGACTCTTGCATGATGCTTCCTTAATGCTCTGCCAGGAAGGACTGAGTGTTAAATATGTCATCATTTTATACTTTTTATGTGCAGAAAGTCTCATTTGACATTATCTCAGTACCATAGCTGCACTGAATTTCCTTGCTCCCTTCACACCCCTCAACACTTGGAACTCCTTTATTAGAATGGTAGATATTATGTAATGAAGGTAGTTCTGAAAGGCCATAACATAACAGACGTTTACTGCTGCCGAATTGAAATATCAGGTTCAGAAGATGAACAGGTTGCCTAGCAACTGGTTCTGCAAGCTCCAGTGACTGCTGGTGCCCACTGAGATTGACAAGGGAGCCATCACAGGCTGCCTGTACCTTCCTACTTAGCAATTCTGACAGTGAGACCAAAGCTCCCAAAGGAGGAAAGGAGGTGATTAAATATTCACATTTAAAGAGGGAAATAAAGATATATCTTGTATATACAAAATATACTGGCTATAATATAGTTAGAAACTTTTCTTAGAGAAATTCCTATATTGATTGAGAGAGAGAGAGAGAGAGTGAGAGAGGAAATCAAGAGAATGGAGGAAGTAGGAAAATTAGGATTTGAAAAAGAGCAAGTTGGAAAAGGGACCTGCTGCGGGCTTTGGTCTTCCGTCTTCTATTGAAGTGCAGTTTATTTTGGCTGAGAACCTTACCTGATGCATGCATGACTGGGCACGCCCAAGAAAATTTATCTTAGACTATAGCAACCATGAAATGGCTTTTGAATATCTGAGCAGGGGTAGCTCCATGTTCACGGCACTGTTTTATATGCAATCATACTTACGATGTGTCTGCTCCAATTGTCCAGCTGTACCAGCGGTCTGACTTAGCAGTGCACAATTTCATCCGCTGGGAATGAGATTTTATTTTTTGTTGTGGTCCAAATAATTAACTCCTATGAAGGATTCCTCTTCTACACTGTTTCACAGACAGCATTTATTTTCTGCAGTTTGTGAAATATGTAAACAGGAAGCACCATTCAAAAATGTATCTTTTTGAAATAGATTCAGGGTCTATTTATTGTGCATGACAATCCTTTTGTAAAATATTCAAGCAAGGGATTGAAACCTCTTTTGTTTTAAGGGAAAAGAAAGAATTCATTTTAAGATCCTCCATATTTTGGAGGTAGATCATTGATTATAAGTTCTGTCCCATTTCAAATAAAATGAAATTCACGTTCTGCTGTAAATTTCATCTAGGAATTAATATTTTTACCCTCATGGATATAAAGGACATGGCCCAGCTAGAATATTTTAAAAATACATATACCTTCTGACCTAGCCGGAATTTATCTTAGAATGTGCTCCTGATGTATGAAAACATATAGGTTAAAGGACCCTCAATGAAGTATTGATAACAAGAGCAAAAATCTGATAACTTAATTGTCCATTAATAGGGCACTAGTGACATAAATTATTGTTGTATAGCCATAAAATGGAGTCCTAAGAATCTATTATATTATATGTTATATATATGTATATGTATGTGTATTATATGTATATATTATATATGTGTGTATATATATATGTATGTGTATATATATACACATACATACATACTAGGGATGTACATTTTTTGCAGGAAATATATTCAAAATACATTGTTCAGACACAATTTGAAGAAGACAATATAAAGAAAACCACAGAATACATAAATGTTTATATGTGATACAAGCCTTTACAGCAGTTGTTTCTGGAGAAATGTTTAGGGTACACTGGCCGGTGAGTAAGGAGGGGTTTTTGCTGTTTACCATAAACACTTTTGCCTTTTAAAAAAGAATCACACACATGTATTACTTTTATAATAAAAAATGCTAAAACACATATTACTTAGTACTGACACTATAAAATACATTGTTTCGTTTCTGCTTTGTGTAGACATATGCAAACCGAAAAACACTTTTTTTCATATCATTTTAGCACAGCATCTTTAAAATCATCTTGTCTTCAATAATCCTGTTAGGGAAAAGATCATAGAGGGTGTCTCGAGGTCTTCCTTGGGTCGGATGTGTGTTTCTAGGTTCTTAAGTAAATTAACTCATGAACTTTCTGAATTACAGGCAATTATCTTTTGAAGTCTTGAGAAGAGTTAGGGGATTAGGAAGGAACAAATGTAATACTGATCTCTTTCTTTCTTTGGAGCCCCAAAGCCAAATATAATTATCTTCTATTAAGTCTATTTCATCCCCTGGTAAAATAATGAAGCAAGTAGCAGTGAAGTGGCTCTGGAGCCTTGATCATCTCTTAAGCAAAGAGCGATTATTCAAGGATCTGTAGAGTCAACATTCTAACTGGGAGGAAACCGTGTGTCCACCTCGGATGACGTCACCCTTCTGAACACTCCTACAGAAACACAGCTCATGTGTTTATTAGAGAAAAGCCATGAATGACTTAGGTGCTGGGAATTTGACAGTTTATGAGAATGGTCTGATGTTTTGATGGTTTCCTAACTCTGGTCTAAGATGAGATGGTTCAAATACAATCAGTTTGAGTTTTTTATTACAGCAAGAGCATCTGACTTCTGGTTACCAAAGGTTTTCTGAAAGGAAAGTTAAAATACAGAGGCCCCTAAAGTGGATGTCGTAGCCAATCCGTGGAAGGGCTCTAGCAGAGAAGCCTGAGCTATTTAAGAATTTGCACAAACTAACTCGCATTCCTTTGTAATATCCAGGTTATCCCGTGAAAAATCACACTGTCGATCAATGTAAAATGAATGAATGAATGAGTAATAGAGTTTAAATATCCCTTACTATCCTCCAACTGAGGATTGCTTCAAAGTGGATTTTCTTGAGCATAAAAAGGTCTGTATTAAGCCAAAGGCCACTGTAGAATGCCCCCTCCCATACACCATCAGCACCTCCTGACTACCTTTATTCGTGGCATGTTTACTGTAGTAATTGATTTTCCCTCCACATAGATCCAGAAATGTTGCTTAGAAATGTGAAATGTTATTCTGTCTCAGTCATTATTGCTGTGTAACAAACAACTCAAAATTTAGTGGTCTGAAACCATCAACATTTGATGACGATCAGAGAGTCTGGGGGTCAGGAACTTGGACAGGGCACAGCAGGGATGGCTTATCTCTGCTCCCGGCCTGGAACTTCAGCTGGGGGGACTCAAGGGTTGGGGCCTATGCGTTGACTTGCCTGGAGGCTCTTTCACTTACACTTCTGGGCTGGGGGACAAAGACCCACACCAGCCACAGTGTGTTGGCAATACAGCCTCTCCACGTGGCATGGCTTCCTCACAGCATGGCGGCCACAGGGCAGTCCATCTCACGTGGGCTCTTGGCACAAGCATACAAGCAAACAGGCGGACACTCACAGCCCCTTTACAGCCCTGCCTCAGATGTCACACAGTGTCACCTGTACTGAACACTATTGGTTGAGGCAGCCACTAGCCTGCACAGATTCTGGGGCTAGGGATGCAGACCCCACCTCTGGGTCAGAGGCATAGTATAGGATTTTGGGAGAGAATGTTTTGTTTTGTTTTATTGGAGTATAGTTGCTTTACAATGTTGTGTTAGGTTCTGCTGTGCAATGAAGTGAATCAGCTATATGCGTACAAATATCCCCTCCCTCTTGGACCTCCCTCCCCCCAGCCCATCCCACCCCTCTAGGTCATCACAGAGCACTGAGCTGAGCTCTCTATGCTATACCACAGGTTCCCACTAGCTAGCTATTTTACACTTGGTAGTGTTTTTATGTCAAACCTAATCTTCCAGTTCATCCCACCCACCCCTTCCCCTCCCGTGTCCACATGCCTGTTCTCTGTGTCTGCGTTTCTATTCCTGCCCTGCACATTGGTTCATCTGTACCATCTTTTTCAGATTCTACATGTATGCGTTAATATACGATATATGTTTTTCTCTTTCTGACTTACTTCACTCTGTATGATAGACTCTAGGTCCATCCACATTTCTACAAATGACTCAGTTTCATTTCTTTTCATGGCTGAGTAATATTCTGTT
>NW_020837947.1:82354428-82461988 GCF_003676395.1 Aethalodelphis obliquidens
ATATATATATATATATATATATATATATATATATATATATATATATACCACATCTTCTTTATCCATTCTTCTGTCGATGGACACTTTTAAAATTGCCATATTCTCATTTACAGAAACACATCAGCACATTTTGTTGGCCATGGAAAGTCCCTTAACATAAACAAGTATCATCCATAACCAGATCACTGAAGGCATAATTATGGAGCCTCTGCTCTTTGCCAGCCCTGTATAAAAACCTCCTATGCAGCAACTCTACTTAACTGTAGTATTTTCAAACTAGACTATGAAAAACAAACCTTAGAGTAGGTAGAAGAGATCGGAATTTAGGGGCCATTTGGTTTAGCCTTCCATGTAATACAGAAACCCTGTCTACACCACCCTCCCTGTTCTCAACTAGATTTCCATTGAATCCTTCTGTCACAGGAAGCTTACTCGTTTATGAGGAGAACTGTTCTACACAACTGTAAATACTATAATTGTTTTCACTACAATGAGTAAAAAGATGTGTTTTCATTTTAATCTTTGGTCCTAATTTTGCCTATTATAGCAATGCAAATATAGTCCTAGCCTATGTGACTGGTTCTTTTTAAACAGCTGGAGAAAGCTAATATATTTCCTGTGAGTTTTCTTTTCTCCAGGCTAACTATCTTCAGAGCTTCAAACTTTCAGTTAAATATCTGAATTTCAGGACATATATGTTCCTAATCGTCTTCCACTGAGTGCTTTCTGCTTTGTCCATGTTCTTTTTAAAATGCAGTTCCAGGGGCTTCCCTGGTGGTGCAGTGGTTAAGAATCCACCTGCCATTGCAGGGCACACTGGTTTGAGCCCTGGTCCAGGAAGATCCCACATGCCGCGGAGCAACTAAGCCTGCACGCAGCAACTATCGAGCCTGCACTCTAGAGCCTGCGAGCCACAACTACTGAGCCTGCATGCCACGACTGCTGAAGCACCCCTGCCTAGAGCCCGTGCTCCGAAACAAGAGAGGCCACCGCTTGCCGCAACTAGAGAAAGCCCGCTTGCATCAACGAAGACCCAACGCAGCCAAAAATAAATTAAAATAAATAAATTTAAATTAAAAAATGCAGCTCCAAAACTAAGCTCAACATCCACCCTTGAGTTGATTAGGAAGAAATCAGCTACAGCTGAAAATTACCTCCTTTGATCTGGACAATATATTTCTATTAATACAACCCAATGTTGCATTTGCTATTTAATTTAAGCACATCCTACAACTGGCTTAGCACTACTCATGCCAGGGAGCCTTGCCTAGTGATTGCTTGTGAGGACCCAGAGTCAGAAGGCTTGGTTTCACATCTTAGAGCCATCGTTTCTACTTATATGACCTTAGACTAAACAGTCTGCCCCTCAGTTTCCTCAGCTGTAAAATGAGGATGGTGATAGCATGGCTGTGACACTGCATATAAAGAACTTAGTGCTGCACTTGGAACAAAATCTATAGTCAGTAGATATCAGCTAGTCAACTAAATCCAATTTATGCAAATTACTCTTAAATCAGCCCTCACTCCTCCCAGAACACCTGTCCTTGTGCAATGTTTTGAATATAAAGTGCGTACCTTCAAATTACCCGTGCATATTCCATTGTGTTAGCTTGGAGATCAAACCTACTGGTATGTGTTTTATTCTTATTCTGTGTTTTGCTGTCTTAGGCATTTCCCCTGTTTTGTATCATCTGCTGAGCTCTTTGCTGTGCCTTCTCTGTCTTTGTCAGAGCCACTGATAATGGAACACAGGCCAAAGAACCAAGCCGCTGGAAACCCTTTCTTTCTTTCTCCCTCCCCGTCAGCCCCACGCTTCTCCTCATCCTCTGAGTGACCCTCCTAGAGTGTCCTGTACAACTACTAATACTCTCACCCCATGGCCTGGCCTCAGACCTGCATTATTCCTTCCATTTCGGAATCCCTGAGGCTCTGAACGGTCCTTGTCCATTGCAGGCACTCAGAAAACAACCAAGCCAGCATTGCAAAGTGCTATGGGAAGACAAAGGAGGCATCTATTGATATGACCTTCAGCAATCAGGGAGGATTTCTTGGTGGTGGTGATGTTAGAGCTGGGCCTGGGAATCAGGAGTGTTATTCCTGTGTTGGTGGTGTTTATATAGACAACAGCACAGTAACTTCAGACCCACAGGGAAAGTCTTGTGCTGGGGCTCTGAGGGTAAACGTTTGTTGCTTATATTCAGAAAATTTAGCCTTAGGTCATTAGCGGATAAGAAGGGAGTGCATGCATGTGTGTATGTGTGTGTGTGTGTGTGTGTGTATGCGTGTGTGTGTGTGTGTGAAAAGAGGGAGGGAGAGAGCGGGTGGGAGATGAGGCTGGAAAAGCAGAACTCAATTCCTCGTAGCTTTAAGAGCCTTGCTAAAGAGCTGGCCTTCGTCCTGTGGGCAGAATGGCACAGCGGAAGGTTTGCTAAAGTAAGGCTACGAAATAATTAGATTTTTGTTTTAGAAAGATAACTGCAGACAGAAATGGATAGAAGACTGAACCAGGGTGGCAGCAGAGGGAGAGGAGATAATGGAATTGACTGATAAGAGTTTTAAAGGTGGTATCGATAGCATGTGGTGGCTGATGGAAATGGGATGGGGGAGAGGCATGGACAGAGAGGGAGGCTGGCTCGCTCCAGGGCATCCAGCTTGATTACACAGGATAGACGAAGAGACCACTGAGGCAGCGGACGGTGCTGGGAAAGACAAGGTGTGCAATCTCATTGCCTTGTGAGTCTGCGTCAGCAAAGGCAGACAGGAGATTTTTATATATCCGTCGTGTCATCTATCCGTGGATTCCTAGTGACCAGCACGGGCCTCACGAGCCTTGAGGGCAGCGTCTGGAAGCAGTACAGCTTCCCTGCCTTGCTAACTCTTGGCAGCAAAGTCTTTACTTATCCAGATGTCTTCACCTGTAACAACGCCTTCGGGGAGGGGGTGGCGTCTTTCTTCAGGATTTTAAGAAGAGAATAGAAGAAGGAGTTGAAAATAGCAGACCTCACACTAGGAAATTAGAACTAAATACGCTTAAGTTCAACCCAATGATGGGGAATCTCTAAATAACCACATCCAAGTCTAGACGTTTTCCATTATGGAACTGGTGAAAGTCTTCAGTCCTCCAGTGCTACTGGTCCTGTTCTTTATTCCGTGCTGCTTTTGTGCCACACCAGAAAGTGTTCGCCACCCATGAATTCGTCAGTAATTGCTCAGATTTTCATCAGAACAAAGCCATAATTGCATTCAGAGGTTCTTTATGTCAAGTGCCTTACACTAAATATATGCTTTCAGTTGTTATTCCTGGTACTGCTTCCTTTCCCACACGACTGGTCTGCTCTCCCCACCCTTCCATCTTGACTATTTGCTCTTTATTTTGCCCTTGTGAGCTTGCTATTCATTTCCAAGGGGAGGAAGAAAGAGCTAACGAATACTGAATAGAGAATCAAGAAAGTATTCCTCCCTTTTTCCTCGGACAGAACTGGCCTGACATTTACACATTGTAATGCTGCCTGCGTGATTGTATTAAAACGTTTTACTGTCTCTTGTACGTGTGGGGTTTCACTATCTTTTTGGCTACCCTTGAACTGTTGTAGTTAAAGGCAAGAATGCACGTGAGATCTCCTGGTGAGGAGACTGTATAGGCGGCAGAGGGAAGCGTGAGGGGGTCCTGGTAAACAAGAACACACACCGAAGAAGGAGTGCGCGGCGTTCTACCCTGGTACATAGGGATCATCAGTTCCACTCCTTCTTTTTCTCTAACATGCTCATAAGCCATTCATTTAATCACCATTCCAGAATTCCGCTGGAGACCGATGCTAAGCTCACGGATGTATAGTTTCTGGAATTCCTGGGACGCTTGCCCATCTCGCCGGGCACATCTCCCAGGCTCTGTTATCCCGCAGTGAGCATGCTCAGAGGCTCCGAGTTCAGCGTTTCTCTGCACCATTCACTGTTCCCTGAGACTTGTGTCCCTGTAGCGGGCTTGGTGCTCTATCACCATCTTGCCTCTCTTACAAAATCTAAATTCTGAATTTTCCTATTAATCTTAGAAGCTATCTTTTAACTCTATGCTATGAAACAGAAGATGTTGGGGGAGAATGAGAAGATCTTAAATCTTATGGAAAACAAATAAAAAACATGGAATGCAAAAGTTATTCGATTTACCTATATTAAACTTAATACTCCGGAGTTGATTAATTTTAGAGAATGGAGTCCTTCTTTGCATCTATTGTACTTAATGTTCTTTTGGAACATTATTTGGTTAAACTATCAGTTTCCGATCACCCCTCCTCACCCTTAGAGTCTCACCTGAATTTTACATCTACTATAATTTCTTCTCAGGTCACAACCTTAAGCTCCTTAGGACCAGGTCTAAATGCATATACTCGAAGCCCATCAAAACAATGCTTAAACTGTCTGCACATCTCTCTTCCAGAAGTCCAGTGGCAGCAAGAGCTCTTATGGGGGCTCAGGTTGTCAGGGACCCAGGTGCCTCCTCTCTTGCTTCTCCTTTATGCTTAGTTTTTCTTTCCTTTCCTTTTTTTTTTTTTGCGGTACGCGGGCCTCTCGCTGTTGTGGCCTCTCCCGTTGCGGAGCACAGGCTTTGGTCGCGCAGGCTCAGCGGCCATGGCTCACGGGCCCAGCCGCTCCGCGGCATGTGGGATCTTCTCGGACCGGGACACAAACGCGTGTCCCCTGCATCGACAGGCGGACTCTCAACCACTGCGCCACCAGGGAAGCCCTATGCTTAGTATTTGTTTTCACAGCCCATGATGTGTCACCGGCTAGTGACAGCCTTCACATTTGCATTTCAGCCAGCCGGGAGGAGCCAGGAAAGGCAACCTTTCCTTTCAATGAGACTTTTTAGAAGCCCCATGTAATACAGTATCTTCTCACATCCCATGGCCACACACATCTGCAAAGAGGCAGGAGTAACACTGTGACCAATTAAAAATCTAGGCTTTGTTAAGGAAAGAAAAGGAAAACGAAATTCTGTCAGGCAAGCAGCTATCTTTGCCATATTGTTATTCCTGAATTCGCATTATACTTATCAAAAATATCATTTACTGAGGATTAACTGTAAACATCCTTGCCCTCTTGAACTTGAGTGTAATTGTTTTTTTTTTTTACAGTCTTATTCTTCTTTCCATAAGACACCCAGCTTTACGACTGCATCTTAGCACATCATAGAATGTCTTTGGATGTGTCATTCTCAACTCTTCTCACAGTTCCTCACAGGAGTTAGGGACATTGGGGGTGAGTGAGAATCACTTGATCTTTACGTTAAGGTTTTCATGATGGGCTATCCGCGATGGGTAAACTCCTGCTTGGATTTGATAAACACTGGAGAACAAGCCATTAGAGAAGAGCAACTTTCAATCTCACTTATAGGTACACCTGTGTCTCCCGGGAACTCTAGAGCATCCCTACGTGGAAATGTGGAAACGTATGCTGGGCGTTTCTCCCCTTGACATAAAGTTGCTTTGTGGAATGCACTGCCCGGCATCTGACTGTTTCCTCCCCGCCCTTCAGCTGTTCCATCTGTGACCCTCTCAGGCCTCCCTTCCCTCTCCCTCCTCACTGTTGTGTTAGAGGTCACGGTTTCCTGGGCTCTCATGTCCTCTGATTCCTCTCTAGGGGCAACGTCTACTCCACAGGTTCAAGGACCTCCATGGCCGACTGTTCACACGTGTGTTTCTCCAGTGCAAGCCTTTCCTCTGGGTTGCAGACTGAGTCCCCCTCTTCTGTTGATGGTCTCCAAAGACATCTAATATTAATTAAGCCCCCAATTAAACTCATGCTCTCTAGCCCCTCACCCCTCTACCTGACGACCTCATTCCGGTATCGTCTCTTCAGTGATTGCCACCGCCATCCATCTTGTTGCAGAATCTAGACATCAGGTGGCGTCTTTGCACCTTCCTCTTCCTCCCTACACAATCCCACCCATCCTAAATTCTGTCGACTTTACTCCCTTAAATCCAGTCACTTCTCTCCATCTTTTCAGCCAGGTGACTCTCACCTTTCACTTATTCTGCCACCTCCTAACGTGTCTTTCCCATCCACCCCCACCCAGTGCATCTCTACGTCATGTCCAGAGTGATGTTTTCAAAAGACAGATCAGAACACGATCACTCTCATGTTTAAAATACTTCAAAGCTTCCCCCGTTTTCTCTTGGGATAAAACAGTTGCATACCATTACCTACCATGCTCCATTTGGTGGAGCCTCAAATGTGCACACGCCCTTCTTTGGACACCTCATTCTCCATCTTACCCTCGACCACAGGGCCTTTGTACATGCCATTCTCTCTACCCCCTGCATCCACTCAGGTCACATGGGACAGCTCTTCATCATCACATTGCTGCTCCATCACCACTATTTATGGACATGCTCCCGAAGTTTGCAACCAGGTCAAATCCTCTTCTGTGTTCTCAGGGCACTGTGTCCTAGCACTTCTCTTCTTCATGAAATTTATTGTTTTAGGAATTCCTGATTAACAACAGTCTCCACCACAAGACTACAAGCTCCACAAGGTCTGGGACCATATTTGTTTTTGCTGTTGGGTCCTCAGTTCTCAGAAGAGCTCCCAGCTCATAGGGGACATTCGATACCTACCTGCTGAATGAATGGTTGGCTCTAGTAAATCCTTCATAATGACAAGAACACATCTTTTAGGACTGATGCTCTCACAGTGACACCAAGACATTAGTTGCCTTTCCCACTGTGGTGATATTTGCACATTAATGGTGTAAACGCAACAGTGGTAAAACTTCTGGTGATTTTTAACGCAAATAAAATCAGTGGCACCAAACGTTACTAAAAGTCATTCTGTTGTTCTTCACTGCAAGGCATTCTCAGTAGAAAAACAAAAAAAAATGATTAAAAGCAAAACAAAGCACAAAGCCAATTTCACATAAGAATGGCATTAATGAATCTGTAAAAATTGTGTTACCTCTTGATCCTGAGTACGTGTCCTTTTAGTATTGTGTAGGATAGAATACTACCAACCTGTAACTCACTTTGCAGCTGAGTTACAAACTGAATGAGCTACTTGATTCAGGAAGTGACATGTTTACTTGAAAAAATGAATTATAAAAAAGTATCCCCTTAAGTATTTGGGAGACATTTTCTTGAAACTGAACAAAGTGAACCTGCCACTTCAAGGAAGCTGACTGACAGTATTTGTTGCCAATGATAAAATTTTAGCGTTCAAGTGAAAACTAGAATTTTGGAAAACTCACGTCTGCCACCGCAAACTTTATAGCTTCCCTACACTTAGAGACTTATCCGATGAGACTGGTGGTGATAGGAATAAATGTGATCTTTTGATAGTACATAAATGAAGTGTTTTTAACACTAGGAAGAGCTGCATAACTTGTCCAATATTTTCTAAATGATCAATGTATGATATTACAAAATTATTCAGAGTACAGGACACATTCAAAGTACAAGACAGACCAATACATTTTAATGTAAGAGAATATGAAAATTTTACAACAATGATCTCAGATTTGACATTGCAACTTTTTTTTTGAATTTTATTTTATTTTATTTTTTACACAGCAGGTTCTTATTACCTATCTATTTTATACATATTAGTGTATACATGTCAATCCCAATCTCCCAATTCATTACACCACCCCTCCCACGCCACTTTCCCCCCTTGGTGTCCATACGTTTGTTCTCTACATCTGTGTCTCTATTTCTGCCCTGCAAACCAGTTCTAGATTCCACATATATGCGTTAATGTACGATATTTGTTTTTCTCTTTCTGACTTACTTCACTCTGTATGGCAGTCTCTAGATCCATCCACATCTCTACAAATGACCTGATTTCATTCCTTTTTATGGCTGAGTAATATTCCATTGTATATATGTACCACATCTTCTTTATCCATTTGTCTGTCGATGGGCATTTAGGTTGCTTCCATGACCTGGCTGTTTTAAATAGTGCTGCAATGAACATTGGGGTGCATGTGTCTTTTTGAATTATGGTTTTCTCTGGGTATATGCCCAGTAGTGGGATTGCTGGGTCATATGGTAATTCTATTTTTAGTTTTTTAAGGACCCTCTATACTGTTCACCATAGTGGCTGTATCAATTTACATTCCCACCAGCTGTGCAAGAGGGTTGCCTTTTCTCCACACCCCCTCCAGCATTTGTTGTTTGTAGATTTTCTGATGATGCCCATTCTAACTGATGTGAGCTGATACCTCATTGTAGTTTTGATTTGCAAATCAAATGATTAGTGATGTTGAGCATTCTTACATGTGTTTGTTGGCAATCTGTATATTTTCTTTGGAGAAATGTCTATTTAGATCTTCTGCCCATTTTTGGATTGGGTTGTTTGTTTTTTTGATATTGAGCTGCATGAACTGCTTGTAAATTTTGGAGACTAATCCTTTGTCAGTTGCTTCATTTGCAAATATTTCTCCCATTCTGGGGGTTGTCTTTTCGTCTTGTTTATGGTTTCCTTTGCTGTGCAAAAGCTTTGAAGTTTCGTTAGGTCCCATTTGTTTATTTTTGTTTTTATTTCCATTTTTCTGGGAAGTGGGTCAAAAAGGATCTTGCTGTGATTTATGTCATAGAGTATTCTGCCTATGTTTTCCTCTAAGAGTTTTATAATGTCTGGCCTTACATTTAGGTCTTTAATCCATTTTGAGTTTACTTTTGTGTATGGTGTTAGGGAGTGTTCTAATTTCATTCTTTTACATGTAGCTGTCCAGTTTTCTCAACACAACTTGTTGAAGAGACTATCTTTTCTCCATTGTATATTCTTGCCTCCTTTGTCATAGATTAGTTGACCATAGGCACATGGGTTTATCTCTGGGCTTTCTATCCTGTTCCATTGATCTATATTTCTGTTTTTGTGCCAGTACCATATTGTCTTGATTACTGTAGCTTTGTAGTATAGTCTTGCAACTAATTTTTAAGATACTCTTGCTGCTGAGTTTTGGTATAGTGTCAAAGAAGACTATCCAGAAGTATCTAAAAAGATTATTTAATGACTTCTTCCCTTTCCCATCACACATCTGTGGGGAACCTGATTTTCTTCATCTACTTCAACAAAAACAACATGTCAGAACACACTGAATGGGTGCGTTGAAGGAATGCAGAATGGATCTGAGAATCCAGCTCTCTTCTATTCAGCCAGTCATACAAAAGATTTGCAAAAAGTGTAAAATACTGCTATTCTTCTTATTAAATTTTTTTTGGTTTTGGAAAATAAGTTATTCCTAAAATATGTGATTTATGCTAACAGGTTATGGATTTATTATTGTTATTTTTAAATGAATAAAACTTAAAATAAGCAATTTAGATTTCTAGTATGTATATTTCAGATATTTTAATAAAGAAACTATTTGGGAGATAGTCAAGAATTTTTAAGAGGTTTTGAGCACAAGAAGAACTGGGGAGCCAGTGTGTGTGCGGGACCCCTGGGGCTGGCTGTTCACTCTTCACAGCCCTGCAGTCTTGTCCTCCTGCCCCCGATAACTCTGCAAGGCATGCCAGCTGTCCTCTGACGGTGCACAAAGAAACGGGTACTTTGAGGTCTTTTAAGCATAAGAGGAACTTTGTGATTAAAAAAAAAAAAAACACCTGAAAATGATTTCTGTACATGGCAGAATCATGACACAAGCCCCATTGCTCTGGAAGCCACAGCTCCGGGGTCTGTATGGCTGCAGGTGGGTCAAACTCCCAGAGGACAGGCGAGCATCAATTCCACAGCTAAAGAAAAGCAGGAATTGGAACCAGTGTGTCAGAAACGTTTTGTAACCTTAATTGTTTTCTTAAATACCTTTCCCTCTGTAGTAGGTGATACTTGAGAGGCAGTTATCTTGTCAGCATGTTTCCTTCTTGTTTTACATTTTGCAATACTTGGGTGATGATGAGGGGGGAGTGGGGTGTGCTGCTATGGGAAGTTTTCGTTGTGCAGCCAGTATTTTGAGTTTTTAATGAACATATTTTATTCTCTTTTGGAAATTGGAGAATTCAGTTGGGGGCTACACTGATCCTAAAATGGTGGTGAAACCATCTCTATGATGTGGATGGAACCAGAGACTGTCATACAGAGTGAAGTAAGTCAGAAAGAGAAAAACAAGTGTTGTATATTAACGCATATATGTAGAATCTGAAAAAAATTGGTATAGATGATCTTATTTACAAAGCAGACATAGAGACACAGACGTAGAGAAAAAATGTATGGACACCAAGGGGGAAAGGGGTGTGTGGGATGAATTGGGAGATGGGGACTGACATATACTATTATGATATTATTGATACTATGTATAAATGGATAACTAATGAGAACCTACTGTACAGCACAGGGGACTCTACTCAGTGCTCTGTGGTGACCTAAATGGGAAGGAAATCCAAGGAGGAGGGGATATATGTATACATAGAGCTGATTCACTTTGCTGTACAGCAGGAACTAACACAACATTGTAAAGCAACTATATTCCAATAAAAATTAAAAAACATAGAAACCACACACACAAAAAAGAAACTCAAACTTCAACCATTTGATTGGAAGCAATTTGCTAAAAGAAGACAAGTCTGTGATGGGCACATCTTCCTCAGTGTTTTGCTGGAGACCTAAATTGCTTTGTGACAGTGATTATCTACTTATGTACTTAGTGCTGTCGGCAGGGACGTTATAGGCTGACGTTATATCTGAACACAAGTCTTGCTCTAAGTAATCTTAACAATTTAAATAATTCAAATACCTGTCTTTACATAAAAGAAAAACTTAGAACATAGTTTTTGGTAAATAAATTCTATTCTCTGAATATCTTTGGAAGTGTTCCAGAGGTAGGAGAAATATTGATGTTATTTCAATAACTTTTATTATTATGTGGTTAGATAACATTTTTAAAGGTCATCACTAGCTCTCATTGTGGGACAGTAAGTAACTGAAGGGAATTCTCTGCATTACTTGAGCAGTTCAAGGTCCAATAAGCCTACCTATGGATGTAATTTTAAATAAACATCGGCAGATTTTTTCTTTTTGTACAATGCTCTTTTTCTAAAAAATAAGAGATCCTTGTGTTGCTTTTGGAAATAATAAATCAAACTCTGAGGTCAACAAAACAGGGATGATTGCTGCATAGTTTGCAAATGTTCCATTGTGTGTGGGGAAACTGGGGTCAGTCACTGCGCTGGAGAAACTTTTCTAGAATGTTCCCAGACTTGGTATGGTGGACAAGGTGAGATTCGGGGTCAGGGAAGATTTGACGATGGCTGCTGTGACCCTTTAAGCCTTAGAGCTCTCTAGAGGAGAAGCAGTCACGTGGGGCTCAGCTCACCAGGAACCGACTAGATAAAAACAGTCACTTAACTGAACACCATCACTTTACGTTAGAAGAATTGATTTGAGAAGCCAGACTCAGCTTGTAATCAAGTGGAGAACAGACCTTTTGGAGATAAGGCAGAGGAAATAAATGAGCACACCTCACAAGGGTCTGTGCTCCCTGTCACCAAGCAGTATTGGTGAGTTGTGGCTTTCTGTCACTTCCAATCCCTCCTCACCAATGTCCCCAAGTACACTTTCAGCTTTGCTGATCACTTCAGGAAATGAGCTGGCTACCTGATAATCTACTTTTTAATAACTTAGTTCTTAACTGCATTTGTTTTCCTAGTCAGAAAAGAAAAAGGTTTCTTTATTCTCAGAAGAAGGAGTAAATCCTTGCTGCTACTGGGTATTTACATTGGGCCAAGTCAGTCTTATCATATATTTCAGTAGCCTCTGACTCTCTTCAAAGAAAGAAGGCATTTTCATATCACATCTCCTGTAAGATTATGTAACCAGATTATGTTACAAAAATAGCAATGGACTCAGTGTTGTCTCCTGTAATGTGATAGTGTGTGATGATGATCATGAAGTGCTAACTTTCTTCTCTTTTCTTTCATTAGAGTTTAGGAGCATTCATAGTTTCACTTTCGTTAAAAACAAAAATTTAGTAAAAGAAAAAAAGCTATAAATTTTCAAGGGCTTTGTCAAATTGTAAATGAGGCATGTACTATGAACTTTTCCCCTGAGACAGAAGCAAGGGACACTTTCATATTACTTATAAACCATGGGTTGGTAATGAGATGGCATTCCATGGAGAAGATTTATATTTCAGAAACTTCTGCCATGGAATCAAAAATCACATGGCCTCTTTAATGACATTCATTTCCTCAATATGATCTTTATGTATTTTGATATATGAATTTTATGGGTCAAAATCCTTCATCGGAATTACAGACTCTTCAAGAGAGAGCAGATTCAACATACCTGCCTCAGGTAGTAAAGCTATTATTAGATGTACTTTGCTGTCCCACTTTCTACATAACTAGAAAGCAATTATGTCCATGTACCCGTGACCCCTCCTGTTTTCCTATTCTTTTTCTCCTCTGCCACATTTTTTCCTGTCCAGCAGATTCTTTTCATCTCCTGCACATAAGTAACCAGAACATTTGTTCCTTTGGGCCACAGGCAATAGTAAGTAGTGTTTGCTTTTGTAATCAGTCAATAGTTGAGGCTGAATGAACTCTGGAAGGTAAAAAATCTTAGTCTTGATCTTGATCAGTACTTTAGGAAGATATAAGAATGGACTTCAAGCAGATGAAAAACAGCATTAGTTTCTCTAGATGCAGTATTTCAGTGGTGCCATAAATATGTTTCCCCAGTGAGTTTATTCCGTTTACTAGAGAACCTACTTTCTCTAGATACATAGGTAGAATATCTGTATTGGAAAAGCACTTAGGAAGCTTTATTCCTTGTTCATAGCAACAGCTGGAAGTTCCCTGGACACCAGTCTTGACAAAGGACCCCGCAGCTTAAAATCCCGGTCAGTATCTCGGTGTGTCCTGTGCATTCTTATCACCTGCCTACCTTCCTCCCCTCCCGCCCTCTGCCCGGTCTTCTCATTTACGACACTCACGTGCTTCTTGGCCTTTTTTTTTTGCGCAGTGATTTTGCCAAGGACTAGATGCTCTGTGATCGCCAAAGGTCTTCATGCTTTTGGCCGGCAGAGAAGCATACGTTTGTTTTCTTTTCCCGAAGTGCTTTCTACATATGCCTTGTCTCTTTCTCTCAACTTAGCTCTCATTTCTCATCCTGATGGCCTCTCTCTCCCTGTCTTCTTACCTCCCTCTGCTTCTCTTTCTTTTCCCCTCTCCTCATCCACCAGCCCCTAAAAATAATGCTCATGGTTTTACTCGTGTGTTGCTGGAAAACACAGGTCACGATGCAAAGTGGCAAATCGATACTCATTCTCTAATTTACATTTTTGAAGCCTTCTGGAAGAGGCTTTTTATAAATTTTTGAACAGCAGAAAGACTTTGATGCACAAAAATTTGAAACACCTGGGCTTGTATAACTTGCAACTTAGGAGAAAAGGAGTCATTGCTAAGTGACCTATATTCCTGCATTTGTGGCTGTGAACAGGAAGTAGAATAGTTTGTTTAACCTCTTTCACCCTGAACATAGCAAGTATTTTCAGGGTGGCCCTCATCTGACTACGATTTTGCAAGATGATGATGTGCAACTAGGCAGGTGCCTGTGAATGCCTACAGGCTTTTCTTGGATGCATGGTTAAAGGAAGCAAGATGATTTCTTCGAATGATGAAATAATTTTTAGAGAATTTTCTCTTTGAGTGTCAAATGATAACTTCTGAAAAAACACCTACCATGCTAGAATTATAAGATTGGAAGTTAATTACACTAATTCAAATGGGGTTAGGAAGGTCTCTGCACAGCTGCAGTGAAGTGAAGCATTAGAAATTACGGACAAGGTCTAGCATCTTGCTATGTAAACACATGGTTGTCACGATGCTGTCAACAGGAAGATGTGCTCTGCCACATCCCAGAAAACGTGTAGGGGAAACACTGGGGCAGAGGGTCTCTGCTTGGGCTCCTGAGAAACCTGGATACCATGTGCTTACTAACATTTTCTTGGCTGCTCCAAAATAGCGCTTACACAATTGCCTTTAAAAATAAATATACCAGGGCTTCCCTGGTGGCGCAGTGGTTGAGAGTCCTCCTGCCGATGCAGGGGACGTGGGTTCGTGCCCCAGTCCGGGAAGATCCCACATGCCGTGGAGCGGCTGGGCCCGCGAGCCATGGCCGCTGAGCCTGCGCGTCCGGAGCCTGTACTCCTCAACGGGAGAGAGGCCACAACAGTGAGGCCAACGTATCGCAGAAAAATAAATAAATAAAATAAAAATAATAAATAAATAAATATACCAAACAATCTCTAGAATATGCTGGTCTTTTGATACCATCATAAAAAATATTTTTAAAAAACCCACAGCCCCGCTTACAATTCAAGTATTTTTAAGATTCGAATACGATTTTTTCATCAGATAAGTGATCTGCTCAGTCAAAGGAGCTGTGCTGAAGACAGGTGCCTGGGGCCTGTTCAGTAGGTCACAGGATAGATTTCTGTGAAGTTGTCTGTAATCTGATGCCAAACTTGGCAGGGACAGAGGTGTGTGTGGACTCTTCCTCCAGGCCTTTCCATGGCAAGAAGAGAGAACCTGGCCCTCACTGAGTCTGCTGCTTCACCCCAGGCGTGGTCGGACTATGTCAGCCAGCCCCGGACAGTTTCACAGGCACCTAGCAGATGGGCTTCCCAGCAAATGAGGACACAGATTGGTGGAACTGGGGGACCGTGATAGGGATGGGAGAGCCTCAATTCAAAGCACAAGAAGTATGTGCGTTGTATTTCCACCAGGCTCCATGAAGAAAAGTAGGTCCAGTTCTCACCTCTAGGATAGATGCCCGAGAATGAAATTGTGCCAAGAAAGAGCTTTGTCCAGGATCTGCCACCGATTGGGCCGTTGGGTATGGCTGATCTGTTTGCAAGTTGGGTCTAAGGAATTCTGGAAAGGAAAAGGAAAAGGAAAGGTACCCCAAAGCTGGCTGTACTCCAAGATCCTGAAACAAGAATAAAGAAAAGTCCTCACAATGGCCACATGGTGGAGGCCATTTGCTCAGAGTGATCTGTGGGAACATCTCTCTTTTTCAGGGAAGTCTGTCTGCTGACGTGATGAGATGGCTGGACCCCAGGATGAAGAGGCCTTGTCAGGAGTTCACTTGGTTCTTTATTCTGCTTTCCTGATCCTTGGGCCACTGGGGAGGTTAGGTGACAAAAGGAGGGCCAACCAGTCTCCCTCTCGTGCTGTGAAGGGGAGGGTCAGCAGGGAGCAACCACGTGGAATCCGTGGACCATCCCCATCTCCCATCTCCTCAGGCTCAGACGTGAGAATCCCTGGGCATGTTCCCATTAAAGGCATTGGGTGTCAGCGCTCTCTCTCTCTCTCTCTCTCTCTCTCTCTCTCTCTCTCTCTCTTTCTCTCTCTCTCTCTCTGTATATATATGAACATGGCATGCTTTAGTAACCTGATAATATTCTCTAAGAAAAACGTACTTTGATGTAAACCCTGGGATCTCATTCTGTCACGTGCCCTTGTGTTGAACCAAACCCAGTCTTGTGCTCCGGGGAAGCTGTTAGCAGTTCTCCCTCAGCATCGTTCTGTATGGAAGGGGCGTGCCCTTCTGGATACCCACGTCTCTCTGTTTGATTCTGCAGATCTGTCCTTCGTTCATCCCAAATACGTGCCAGTGAGTTTACCCTTCAACTTTCTACCCCCTGAGCACTATTCAGTTTTCAGCAGAATAATTGGGAGCTTAGATTCTGGGGCCAAACTGTGAGGATGCGTCCTGCCTCTGCCTTGTGTCATGTTGGAAGAGTTATGCATCCCTGTGTCTTTATTTGTAAAATGGAAATAATGATAGAACTTGCCTCCTAGGCTTATTTCGTGGATTAAATTAATATTTATACATAAAGTATTCACTAACATGCAGAAAGAGCTTAAGATTATTACCAAAACTTCTGTTTTGGAAGGTCATCTTCATGGGTGATTTCTTGAAGTAGAATGATGTTCTCCTCTTTTTGGATTCAGCCAGATCTTGGGGGAGCTTTGTATTTGTAGCACAATGTTTTGACTGTGAAAAACTGGTTTTGGTGATTGTACTTGGGTGTTAAGTATTTATTTGTATTAGGATTCTCTAAAGAAAGAGAACCAATAGGGTGTGTGTGTGTGTGTGTGTGTGTGTGTGTGTGTGTGTGTGTGTGTAAATATTTTACAGAGAGAGATTTATTTTAAGGAATTGATTCATGTGATCACGGGGGCTAGTGAGTCTGAATCTGCAGGGCAGACCAGCAGCTGGACACCCGTGGAAGAGTTGATGCTATAGCTCTAGTCCTACGGCCGTCTGGGGAAAGAACTTCCTCTCCCTTGGGGCGTCTCTTAAGGCCTTCCACTGATTTCATAAGGCCTACCCATATTATGGAGGGTAATCTACTTTACTCAAAGTCTTACTGATTTGAACGTTAATCTCTTCCAAAAAATACATTCACCATGATATATAGACTGGTGTTTGACCAAATACTGTAGTCTAGTCAAGTTGAGACATAAATTAACCATCATATTACCCTTCAAGGAGAGACATACGTCAGACAGAGAAAGACAAAAACTGTATGATATCACTTACATGTGGAATCTAAAAAATACAACAAACTAGTGAGTATAACAAAAAAAGAAGCAGACTCACAGATATAGAGAACAAGCTAGTGGTTACCAGTGGGGAGAAGGAAGGGGAGAGACAACATTGGGATGGGGAAGTGGGAGGTACAAACTACTGGGTGTAAGACAGGCTACAAGGTTGTGTTGTATACAACACGGGGAATATAACCAATTTTTTTAATGACCGTAAATGAGGTGTATCCCTTAAAAATTGTACAAAAAATAATCAGAAATATTTTTATGATCTCCTATATGTGATATATTAAAAGTAGAACAGGCTTTGTGTAAAAAGAGAGAGAGAGACATGAGAATTATGTCTGTAAAGCTCAGGGAATTGAGGAGGCTACGGGTATGGAATTCACCATGTAATGCAGCATGAGGTTCATGAGAAGCACCTCTTGGCCTTCTGTGTCTACACAGGAGATGTTGGCTTTACCTTAGGGTCTTAGGGACACTGTGAACTACATAACTAATTGCAGTTTATATATACATATATATATATATATATATATATATATATATATATATATACACATATAAGATTCCATGCTGCACCGTGTGGCTGGCTTGTGGGCTCTTATTTCCCCGACCAGGGACTGAGCCCACACCCTCAGCAGTGAAAGCACAGGGTCCTAACCACTGGACCACCAGGGAATTTCCTGCAGGTTCTATATTTGCACTGGTTGCTAGGAAGCTCAGAGCCATCACTTGGTTTAGCTCCAGAGAAGAGTCTAGAACCTTGAGGCATACATTTTAGGTGTTAAGCTTAGCTCCAGAGAAGAGTCTAGAACCTTGAGGCATACATTTTAGGTGTTAAGTTAGCCTCTATGTCACCTTGATGGTCCTTCCTCATGTTTTTTACCTATGTATCAGCATCTTTTCCTAGAGCATAAGTCCATTAAATTATTGTAATTCTCTTTGTTGGTCTGTCTGTTCCCAAGGATACTAAGTCACTTGAAAACGAGAACCATGCTTTCTTCACTGTTGAATCACCACCTCCTACCACAGTATCTAAATATTTATTGAATAAACATATTAATGTATATATTTTTTATAAATCACCTCTAGTTCACTTCAGAATAAAGCACAACTTAATTACTAAATAAAATTATCTTCCAGTCTACATATAAAATTCTCCATGCATTCTAGAAATGCAATTCTAGATTTGAGAGAGAGAAAAAGAGGGAGATACTAGATGATGCTAGGCATTCATCTGAAAAGTTGATACAACCTCCAAGCTGATTAAACAAAAGAACAGGAACTGAACTGCTGACCTTCACTTCTGATCTTTCTGACTCTCCTCTTTAGTTGAAAATTGCTTGTTACAAGCAAGCTGGCTCCTCTTCCTGGAATTTAGTGGTTTTGGTGAGGAAGAAGCTGTAATTGGACACTTCTCAAGAGGCTCCGAGGTCAAGAGGCTCCGAGGTCTCTGACATCGGTGGTTGCTTCCAGAAGAATCGTTTTCATGATGAATTGCTGTCTTTTGTAGGGGTGAGAAGTGGTTGATGCTTTGAGGGGACTGAACTCTAGTGGATTAAGCTCGCAGATGTCTTAACAGTTTAGCTGGTTTTTAGGTGTCAGTGGATGAATTTACCTGTGACCAGGAAGATCTTAACACCCCCCTCGCCTGACCAAACTTCAGACAGGATTCTCCTCGACTCTAGGCCCCTGACCTGCCTCTTCTTAGAGCTTTTTCTTTAGAGAACTTGGAATCGTTAAGTTCTCTATCTGCCTCTGTGAGATGCAGGTCTTTTTAAAAGCTTCTTGCAGGTTTTACAGTACAGGAATGTCTTGCTCAAGCATCTGGACCAAGTCTTTGAAGTATGATCTTCAAAGAAGGAAGGGCAGGAGCCTAACTTCAGCAGAAGCCTTGCTTCAAGTGGAAAGTTACCTACTCATAAAGAGAGGGGCAAGTTTGCATTTCTTTTGGGTAAAGCAGCAATCTGCGCCCACATCCCAGCTCTATCTGAATCACAAACCAAAGTGCCATTTTTTACATTTTAGATAGATCAGTATTTCCGAACCAGCACATGGTGTGGTGTAAAGATACAAGGAGTCCAAATGAAGGGATGATTGGTGAGCTCAGAATTAAAGAAAATTAGCTGTTCTCACCTAGCTTGGAATATTTACCACTTTGGAATATTTTTTGTTTAAAGAGTCATGACTATTGTCTAATATGAGAAAAATCTTTTCTTTAATCACTGCTGGCTGAACATGGACAGTTATTTATTTATTTTTTAATTGGAGGAAAATTGCTTTCCAATGCTGTGTTAGTTTCTGCCATACGATAAAGTGAATCAGCTACATGTATACCTATATCCCCTCCCCATTGGACCTCCCTCCCTCCTCTCCCCATCCATCTAGGTCATCACAGAGCACCGAGCGGAGCTCCCTGTGCTATACAACAGGTTCCCACTAGCTCTCTATTTTACACATGGTAGTGTATTTATGTCAAGCCTAATCTCCCAATTCGTCCCACCCTCCCTTTCCCTGTCATGTCCACATGTCCATTCTCTACATCTATGTCTCTATTCCTGCCCTACAAATAGGTTCATCTGTACCATTTTTCTAGATTCCACATATATGCATTAATATACAATATTTGTTTTTCTCTTTCTGGCTTACTTCATTCTTTATGACAGACTCTAGGTCCATCCACATCTCTACAAATGACCCAATTTTGTTACTTTTTATGGCTGAGTAATATTCCATTGTATATATGTACAACATCTTCTTCATCCATTCATTAGTCATTGGACGTTTATGTTGTTTCCATGTCCTGGCTACTGTAAATAGTGCTGCAATGAACATGGGGGTATATGTGTCCTTTTGAGTTACGGTTTTCTCAGGGTATATGCCCAGTAGTGGGATTGCTGGGTCATACGGTAGTTCTATTTTTAGTTTTTTAAGGAACCTCCATACTGTTCTCCATAGTGGCTGTATCAATTTATATTCCCATCAACGGTGCAAAAGGGTTCCCTTTTCTCCACACCTTCCCCAGCATTTAATGTTTGTAGATTTTTTTAAAAAATGTCTTTATTGGAGTATAATTGCTTTACAATGGTGTGTTAGTTTCTGCTGTATAACAAAATGAATCAGCTATACATATACTTATACCCCATATCGCCTCCCTCTTGCGTCTCCCTCCCACTCTCCTTACCCACCCCTCTGGGCGATCACAAAGTACCAAGCTGATCTCCCTGTGCTGTGCAGCTGCTTCCCACTAGCTATCTATTCTACATTTGGTAGTGTATATATGTCCGTACCACTCTCTCACTTTGTCCCATCTTACCCTTCCCCCTCCCCATGTCCTCAAGTCCATTCTCTATGTCTGCGTCTTTATTCCTGTCCTGCCCCTACGTTCATCAGAACCCTTTTTTTTTTTTAGATTCTATATATATGTGTTAGCATACGGTATTTGTTTTTCTCTTTCTGACTTACTTCACTCTGCATGATAGGCTCTAGGTCCATCCACCTCAGTACAAATAACTCAATTTTGTTTCTTTTTATGGCTGAGTAACATTCCATTGTATATATGTGCCACATCTTTATCCATCCTGTTGATGGACATTTAGGTTGCTTGCAGGTCCTGGCTATTGTAAATAGAGCTGCAATGAACATTGTGGTACATGACTCTTTTTGAATTATGGTTTTCTCAGGGTATATGCCCAGTAGTGGGATTGCTGGGTCGTATGGTAGTTCTATTTGTAGTTTTTTAAGGAACCTCCATACTGTTCTCCATAGTGGCTGTATCAATTTACATTCCCACCAACAGTGCAAGAGGATTCCCTTTTCTCCACACCATCTCCAGCATTTATTGCTTGTAGATTTTTTTGATGATGGCCATTTTGACTGGTATGAAGTGATACCTCATTGTAGTTTTAATTTGCTTTTCCCTAATAGTTAGTGATGTTGAGCATCTTTTCATGTGCCTCTTGGCCATCTGTATGTCTTCTTTGGTGAAATGTCTCTTTAGATCTTCCACCCATTTTTCAATTGGTTTTTTTTGATATTGAGCTCCATGAGCTGTTTGTATATTTCAGAGATTAATCCTTTATCTGTCGCTTCATTTGCAAATATTTTCTCCCATTCTGAGGGTTGTCTTTTCGTCTTGTTTATGGTTTTCTTTGCTGTGCAGAAGCTTTTAAGTTTAATTAGGTCCCATTTATTTATTTTTATTTCTATTTCTCTAGGAGGTGGGTCAAAAAAGATCTTGCTCTGGTTTATGTCAAAGAGTGTTTTTTCTATGTTTTTCTCTAAAAGTTTTATAGTGTCCTATCTTATATTTAGGTCTTTAATCAATTTGGAGTTTATTTTTTGTGTATGGTGTTAGGTAGTGTTCTAATTTCATTCTTTTACATGTAGCTGTCCAGTTTTTCACTTATTGAAGAGGCTGTCTTTTCTCCATTGTATTCCTCCTTTGTCATAGATTAGGTGACCATATGTGCATGGGTTTATCTCTGGGCTTTCTATCCTGTTCCATTGACCTGTATTTCTGTTTTTTGCCAGTGCCATACTGTCTTGATTACTGTAGCTTTGTAGTATAGTTTGAAGTCAGGTAGCCTGATTCCTCCAGCTACGGTTTTCTTTCTCAAGATTGCTCTGCTATTTGGGGTCTTTTGTGTTTCCATACAAATTGTAAAATTTTTTGTTCTAATTCTGTGAAGAATGTCATTGGTAATTTGATAGGGATTGCATTGAAACTGTAGATGGTTTGTGTAGTATAGTCATTCTCACAGTATTGAGTCTTCCAATCCAAGAACATGGTATATTTCTCCATCTGTTTATGTCATTCATCTTTAATTTCTTTCATCAGTGTTTTATAGTTTTTTGAGTACAAATCTTTTGCCTGCTTAGGTAGGTTTATTCTTTTTATTATGATGGTAAATGGGATTGTTTCCTTGATTTCTCTTTCTGATTTTTTGTTGTTAATGCATAGGAATGCCAGAGATTTCTGTGCATTTATTTTGTATCCTGCAACCTTACCAAATTCGTTGATTAATTCTAGCAGTTTTCTGGTGACATCTTTAGGATTTTCTATGTATAGTATCATGTCATCTGCAAAACAGAAAGAGCCATGACCTTTGTCTAACATGAGAAAAATCGTTTCTTAATCACTGCTGGCTGCACATGGACTATTCTTGAATAATTCTTCTCATGCCAGTGGGCTTAGTTTCTTTCACTGTGACAGTGTTGAACTTTACCTGAGCTCTATGACTTTGGAAAATGGCAGTGGTTAAGAAATCCCCCACTCTTTTGTGTTCCAAAAAAAAAAGTTTTACAAAATGCAAAGAACCATCCTGCTGATATTACTTAGACAAGACTCTCAGATGAAACTCTTGTCTACTCATGACAAAAATCAGACACAGACCATCCAAATTCCTATGCTTTGTCTTGAGATTACTAGCAGAACTGTTTGTGCCCATGGACCAATTTGAACAAAATACTTGCTAACTTGACCAAACTTCAGTTGGTTGTCTTCCTTTTCCCAGGCTCCTGAACTTTGGACCATCCTTGAGTTTAAACAACAATCAGGAGATTAACCAAGCAGGGAAAATGGAACCACTGCCCCTGCCTGTCTATCTGTCCCAGAATTGTCTAGCCACTGAGAAAGACATTCCCAGTGCTATTTGGTCCCACTCATCCTACTCTCCCACCCAGTTCCTTCTTGTCTTGCGGACTCACCCCTTCCTGCCTGCCATCTGGGATGTTCTGGATCTCACAGTTGGAGTGTTCTCCCTACTGCAACAGTCCCTCTGCCCTACTGCAGTAGTCTTTTCACATAAAGGTTCTCCTTACCTAAGTCTGGATTTGGTTTTTGACACCTAAAAGACAATAGCCATTTTCATTGGTCACCAAAATTTCTTCAGTCTCTATGTTCTTCTGGTTCTCTGTTCTTATTAAACCTCTTTTCTGTTGTAATATCCCAGTTACAGATAACTACAGAAACATCTCAGGGGCAAGATGATTTTTTCATCATGTAAAACTCTGTGTAGATTGACATGCTGCAGACATGTTTGTCTCATATTCTTCAATGAAGTGCTACAACATTGTAGAATTTCTTGAATTGATTTTTACATCAATAACTCTGGAAAACTAATAAAGTTTTCCTAAGAAGCTAAGAGTGATTCAAAATTTACAAGTTGAATTTTTTGAAGCAGTGGGATTTTGATTATGCTTTTTTTAAAAAAAAAGTTCTTGTGGCTATATATTTTTACCAAGTGTCTGAATCCAACCTGAAGATTCAGGTTGGCTTCTCTCTTCCGTCTCCTGTTGCATGTGTGCAGGTAATAACAAAACTGGGGAAAAATTAAGTACATTTCAAGTGGGTTTGAGAAGTAAAGCAGGTCCAAATAGAACCACACAATGGACTCTAGATCCAAATCTGTTTAAAATCACCTGTTATTTTGGATAAGCCATGCTTTTCTGCTACAATCAGCTCCAGCCCCAGCACTCCCATGACAGCTAATGCATGTTTTCATTTTTCTGCCTCTACGATTCACCTGAAAAACATTTCCATGGAACTTGTTGTTATTTGATTTGGGGATTTAATAATGTAGAAGGAACAAGTGGAAATACCATGGCATCAGGAGAATGACCCCAAAGTAGAAGTCAGAAGATCTGGGCTCTAATAGAGGGTCTGTCATTTACTTATGGTGATCTTAGGTAGCTCAGCCTCTTCTGAGCCCCATCTTTAGGGTAATTAATTCCTGCCCCATGTGGTAATCTTAAGGACAAAAAGACAATATAGGGTAATAAGAGCTTCTTAATATTTAAGTAATATTTATACTTGTTTCACATATGTATCTCATATCTTCAGTATACTGTGAGCTACCTAAAACAGAGGACTTATAGAAGTAAACACATAATAATTGTTCAGTAAACTCTTTTGGATGTGTGATGATATATATGACTGTAAGCAATTCTAAAATAAATTCCACAAATAATTCAACAAATACTTATTGTGTGTACATTATTGTGGTAGGTCCCTTACAGATACAAAAATGGATCAGATGTGAATCCTGCCCTCCAGGCACTTACAGTCCATCAGAGGATATCAGAAATGTGTATAAGTAACAAGATAGAAGATTTTTAAAATCCTAGGAGAGGTACAGAAGCAGGGCTGTAAGAGTTCACAGGAGAAATTATTTTCTAGCTTGGAAAATCATGGATAACTTCGTGAAGAAGAAATATGACGTTATTCTGAAGCATAAAGAAAATCCGGTGATGCGGAAGGGGAGACCTTTCAGTCCAAGGGCACAAGGACCCTGGCAGGTCCTGAGTTGGCACAGAGGGATGTGCCCAGCACTATCTGGGTGACAGCTGCACCCACTTTGGCAGAGTACGTGTGGAAGTGCAGTGGAAACTTCAAAGGCGTGTACTAGAAGAGGGCTGCCTTAAAATGATGATTCCTTGATACTTACTGACCTGTATTTTTTTCTTACGGATTAAAAAACAAACAGCACCACTACAACTTGGCATCCTTCTTAGAGTAAATTTACGCTAACATTTTTAAGTATGCAAGTTTTGGTTAGCTTTCATATATTAATCTAATATTTAGAGTTATTGGAACTAGAGAAAAATGGCAAAAAGTATAAGTTTTTGTTTTATGGCCATGAATATTATGGTTTTAGAAGAAATATTACTATAATATATTGAATTTATCTCTTTAAACATATAGAATTTGTTTTCAAACATATGCTTATTGTGTTTTGTTTTGTTTTTTTTTTTTTTGCGCGGGCCTCTCACTGCCGTGGCCTCTCCCGCCGCGGAGCACAGGCTCCGGACACGCAGGCTCAGTGGCCATGGCCCACGGGCCCAGCCGCTCCCCGGCACGCGGGATCCTTGCGGATCGGGGCACGAACCAGCGTCCCCTGCATCGGCAGGCGGACTCTCAACCACTGCGCCACCAGGGAAGTCCTGTTGTGTTTTTTTATTTTCTTTTTCATCAAGATTTTACAGTTTGAAATGGGGAACTGTATATATGATTTTCATTCCCTCTACAGGGTACTGAGATGGAGCTGAGCGTTATGGATTTTATATACATATATGTGCATACGTGTGTATATGTATACATATACACACATTCATATATGTGTGTGTTTATATATAATAGAGAGAGAGAGAAAGTGAGAGAAATCTACTAAATATTATTCCTGCCACCGGAAAGTCATGTGATAAATTTAATAGCCATTAAATATTACAATTACATTATAATTAGCATCAAATTTATTTTTATTGAAAAACCAGTCCTTCGTTATGTTGTACTCTTTTTTGCATAATGATGTCACTTTTATTTTTAAAATCTGATTAAAAATATACTTCTCACGTCTTTACATGGAGCACAGGAAGGGTATCTGACAGGAGTTGGGTTTTAAGGCGCCCTTGAGGTTGAAGCACCTTGGTGTCTGCCTCGTGGCCTGTGGGCCGGGGTCCCCTCGGTCACTGGCAGAAGGAGCCCATCTGAGTCTCGGCCAGACCACAGGAGGCCGTGCAGCCCAGGCTTAACCAGCAAACTAAATAAACATCTTAGAAATTTCAAAGCCCCCAATCTCCTCCCCACTCCCTTTACTTCCCTCAGACTGAAAAGCACAATCTCATCATCCCGAAAGGATGAGGAAATTGCCGAAATCCTCTCCCCAACCTGCCCCCCTGGCCCCCGGGTTCCTCTGGTGCCACCCTGAGGTGGGGGGGACATCACTGTGTGGCTCTAACACCAGACAGGACACCAGGGAGCCTTCTGCAATAAGCTCATGTCAGACTCTTCAAATCACAGATAAATCATCTGCCAATACATTCACTCCCCTTTCCTTCTGCTAGAGAATGTACAGATACAATTTTTTAAAAAATCCCAAATAAGTTCATTTTCCCCATATGCCATGAAGAACGGTAGTACAAGTAGTTTCTTCTGTGAAACATGCAGTGAACTTCATTTCTTATAATAAACATTGTCCCTGTATTATTTTTTGTATGGTAACTTACTGTTTCCTACTAGCAGTTATCTTTTGTTGCCATGAGAGAGAAAAAACGTAATATTTATGTAAGACTATGATGGCAGCAGATTTCTGACAAGCCCCATTTACATGGTACATTGCTCCAAAGGGTGTGTGAGTAGAAAATACAGAAGCACTATACAGACCTACTATTACATTGGAGAAATCATGAGCCTCAAAGGAGTAATAACGGTATGCTATTAAAACCATGAATACATTTTCAGTATCTGTAGTGAAACAAGACTTTATAAATATGTAAATTTCCGTTCAACAAATCCAAAATAAAATACACTAAAAAACTGATATGTAGACAAAAGTTTATTTACACCATACAACATTTTAAATATTTTATACACAGCTGCAGCAGAGAAAGCTACTCAGAGCTTTCTAGAGAAAACTGCAATAATAAAGATGTGAAATATATTATTCATATAAAAGTGAGATTATTACTTTATTGCATTTAAAGCAATGAAGAATGTAGCTCAACAAACATTCATTTAATGACAAAAACTTTGCTTTTATATTATAAAGTAAAAAGTGTAGTAATGGCCAAACAGACTGTTATAAACTTTAAAAACTGCATAAATATATACATTGTGCTTCATGGTGAAGTTTTTTGAAAACTAAACCATATGAAGCGGTTACAACATGAATCGTTGCTTGAGGTTTATCTATAAAGTTTACCCTACAAATCCATTCCACGGGTACTTACAACACAGGGTGGTCAGGACTGTACACCTGGGCTTCTCTCCACTCGCCTGACTAGGGAGAAGTTACCAAAGCAAACACCACTGACATTTGGCATGTGGAGGTGCTGACATGAGAGAGTCACACTGTCCGGATAGAAATGTCAGGCTTCCCAAGTCTTAAGTGTCAGTGCAATACATTTTGTCTCCACCTCAGTCCATTTTGATTTTGTTAAACTTCTGTTTGAAAGTCCCCCTCCTGCACATCCAGAGGCAAATTCAGACATTTCTCCCACTCTGCTGGCCTCAGTTCCAAGGTGTCCTTTGCCTCTGTATCTAAGACATTGATTGTGGTGTAATGTTGGTATTCACTGGGGTTTTTGAAAGTGTCCCATGGATTCTTGTTTGGTGCTGGGTTTTCCTGTCGAGAAGAGAGGGGAAGAGAGTCATTTATTTGATGGCTAGGATTGCTGCTTGTTGAAATTTCCAGGAAGAGAGCCTGTTCCTAAGCTTAATCCAGTTTATGTGATTCAGAGATGATTTGAAATTGTGGCCAGCTGCAGGAAGTGGTTTTGATTTCAGTTTTCTTTCATTGAACAAATTGATGAACACCTTTTTTGAGTTACCCTAAAATTTTCCAGCAATCAAAGGAAGTGAATAGTATTATAGAAGGCAAGGTAGATGATGTTTTGTTTTGGGGCATCTTGTGAAGTGTCAGGATGGCTATATGTTCAGGTAGGAAGGAGCGTTAAGTTCCTGCTAAGATTAAATGTAGAAAATTTAAGTATTTTGTCAGAATCTTTGGAGGGATAAAAAAAATTGAGGATATGTCATAGGGCATGTTATGCAACATTAAAAGCTGTAAACCCAAACTAGCCATATTTCATAAAATGAAATTTTAGATCACTGTCTTTGTTTAGTTTCTCTGCAAGAAATTATCCTTTTTAGAATATGAAAATGCTGCTGTGTGTAATCTATTTTTTTATCTGATGTATATTCCCCACAATTTTCTATATACTTGGGTAGCACACTAGCACAAATCCTTTCAAAGAGCACAACGTTTTGGGGGAAACATATCCAGCAATATAAGCATTTAAAAAAAATGTCTACAAGTCATTTCTTCTTAAGTTTCACAGTCCACACCCTCTAATTACCTAAGATTTAAGATCTGCCTAATTATGACACCACCGAGACCTTCCATGTTATAGGTGCTCGATGACTGCATGAGCAGACATCATTTGTGGTTTTTATAGTCTGGTATTTGCTGAAAGTTAGCAGTAAAATTTCTCTATTTTAAAGAAGTATGATTTAAAGATTTCTGTAAAATGAAGGGCTTTGAATAGGATACACTAATCTGAATAACATCAAAGAACAAGAAGGAAATCATGACTGAAATCTCCTTAGACAAAACTTAAGCTAAAACAACTATGGTTGTTAAATGCGTCCTTTACTCCCTCTCCCTTCCCCCCACCCATCCCCCCACAAATTCTGGACTTCAACTGACTATAATCAATTAGCAGGGGGAACATAAAACAGGTTCTTGAATAATTATTTGGATTCGATTCAGTATATTAAAAATCATTCTCTGGTTGGGATAGGCCAAAGAGGCGACTTACAGAAATACTTATAACTAGAAATTACGTTATTAAAATTCTCAATACATTAGATGTTTTCAGCACTTATTAGCCTTAATCATGAGGACACACAAGAAAAAATAGCTAATAGGTAAAGATTTAATAAAAAGTTATCTTTGGAGAGATGTACAGTGGATTCATTCTGATTTAGTCTAATACCCTAAAGTCTCATGAAATATATAGTCTTATAACTCTCCCCTTCTCTCTCTCTCCCTTTTTTCTTTCCCTGTCTCCTTCCTTGCTTCCCTTCAACCCATGTTTATTTACCAGCTGCTCTGTGCTGGCATCGTATTAGGTGCTAGGGAGAGTCAGGTGATAAATCACTTGGTGAAAAGCACATGGTCCACCAGGGAGCATAGATTTAAAGCCCAATGCACACAGTACCAAATTCCAGTTACTCCATTCCGTATGAACGTGACCTTGAACAATTTCTCTGAATCTCAACTTTACTATTTGCAAAAGAGAGATATGCTTTGTCTTTTGGGCCAAAGGAGTTGGCCAAGGGTGCAGCTCATTACCTACTTTGTGGGGCTGCAAAGATAAAAAACACAGAGGGCTTAGCACGATGCCTGATTTTAATAAATGCTCACTAGATAGTAATCATACATATCATAAAGGCGTCTATAGTTAAATGAAGGTATAAAATATACAGTCATATCCACATCTACGATCCGGAAAAAGTGCTGAGGGAGTTCAGAGGGTGGAAACACAGCTTCCCTTCGTGCAGCACAGAGAACTTTCTGAGAAAAGTGACATTAAGGCTGGCATAGAAGAATGGGCTTTGTCATGAAGGCATATGTGTGGTTGGAGGTCGGGTGGCTGGAAAGGCACGTGTACCAAGAAGTACAAATCCAGAGAGCGTGGAGATAGGACATCTCAGAACAGTGCCAATTCATGTTAGCCGGAGTGAAAAAGAATATCAGGAAAAAACAGGCAAACGTGAACTGAAAGCCAGATCATAAGGGGCTTCGCCTGCCAGGCTACTTCCCAATTTGGAATTTATTTTGTAGGCAATGAAGAATGGTTGGACCTTAGAGGGCACTACAGGAACCTGAGCCATCAGTCATCAATGCAAAGCCATGGGGTGGATTTATCCATCTTGGAGGAGGGCTGTCTCAAGGAGCTTTCTGGGAATCCTAGGTTTGACAGAGAGTTGAATTAGTTCAATCCTAAAAGGATTCAAGATATGTAAAGTGTTAGTTCACTGGCTTTAAAAATAAAGGTTTCATTATGTTTGGAACAAGTGTGATTTTCCTTTTATATTTTAAAGATCAAGCACCATGGATACAGGAACTAAAAAGGCCCATTTTAAACACTGTCAGGATGTCTAGATTCTAATTTCAAAGAGTATTATTGCCAGTACGGGACCGATCGAATTTCCGAGAGCTTCTATTAGTGGGTAATAAATTAGTTAATGTGGTTCATCTCCTCTGGCATCCCATAGTACTCCCTGCTGAGCTGTGGTTCTCACCACTGTTCCCAAGTGTGTGGACACCCTTGAGTGGAGAAGAACCGCCACCCCCAGCAATCAGGGTGGGAACAGGACCCCCAGGGAGTGAGGGGGCTGGAAGTCAGGGGGTGGTGCCCATGGGGCCACCCATCTTCCTCTGTGCTTGGGGTGGATGGATTCTCGCGTGGAAAGTGTAAACTGTTCAACGGTCCAAAGAACGATCAACCTTGGAACAGCCCGTGGGGATCACTGAATTCCACAGGGAGAGCCACCCAGGCCAGGAAAGCTTTCAGTGGAGGCCTAAATCCTGATATAAAATTCAGTCAGAGTGGGTACAAGTTCCTGATCTGATGTAACTGTTTTACGTTGGTTGGTTTGCTTTTTGAGCTCAAGTACAGAGCAGGGGCGATGTACGTAAACTGAAGCATGTGTGATAAAGGCCTGATGAATTATAAACTCAGTATAAGCCAACATGCGTGAGGCTTCCAAAAATACAAATATGGTCTTAGGCTGTATAAATAGAGAAGATTAATGGAATATGAGAACTCAGAGCCACCGGAAACATGGCCTGGGCTGCCTGCGCGTTTCCCTCAGTTCCCAGCCGGGGTTGAGGGTCTGGCAGACTTGTGAGTCCCTCCTGCCTCCATCCTTTTCCTCTTTCCCTCCTTCCCTTTTCTTCACCTTTTCTTCCCTCCCTCTCTTCCTTCTTTCCCTCCAGTCTACGGATCGAGGGGACAAAGGGAAAGGGAATGTGTATATTTTACATTCTAAAAGAGGGAGAATTTGGAGCTGCTGCTCGCGCCGGTGGGATCCTGATGGAGACACTCACAGGGAAAGGCTGTTAACAATGCCTACCCCTTGTAGGGATTCAGGTGCTGTCCGGGCTGGAGCAGGGAGACGGACTTAATGGTCTTTTGGTTTCCCTTTGATTCCCCACATTCTACATAATTACCATCATTTGCAGGTGCCAGGCAGGTGCTGTGAGTTAGGAGCCGGAAAAAAAGATGAAACAGACTTTATTGAGGTTTGTGTCTCGAACATGTCTTTCTCCACCCAATTATGCACTGTTCCATTAGCAATGTGCCACTATGAATTATATGACTGAATTAAGGATAGTGAACTCACTCGCACGTTCCTTATTAATCAGAACTGAATAAGGATTTTTTTCTCTGTTCTCATGTATTTAGGACAATAGTGAAGCGGCAATGACAACTATCCTCCCCACTCCTAACCTCCCAAATGATAAATATTTATAAATCCTTTCTAGAAAAGGCAGGCTGCTGCAGAGCTGTGCTGTAATTAGTAGACTATTTTGGTTGTCAGGAAACTGAGATACAGATATTTGTGCCATTAATGATTTAATACCCAGACCATACAAGGGGAAATTATAGTCATATTATAGCAGTCAGCCAGCTGTATCTGTTGCATAAGGCTTTTGGATTGGTAAACATAACCTTCTCTTAAAAAAAAAAAACAAAATGAAGTTTCTTCAGTTTATTTCAATGTTAGCTTTCAACATTTCAAAATGAGCAGCTAATAAGTTTAGGTCTAATCTCAATGGTGCAATTTTCATTTTCCTGCTAACTAAAAATTGACGGGTTAATATTTGGGGCAGGGGCGGTAGACGGAGAAAGAACCACTCACTACGTGTGTTTTCTCTACGCCTAGCGCTGTGTTGATGATTCCACATAACACATGATTCCTGCTGTATGGAGGAAAATAGACTGATATACACAAGCTCTTTAGAGACCAATGAAGAGTTAAAGTGTATATACTTCTGATAACCTTCATTTAACAAATGCAGATTAAACTATTAGACATGCAAGAAATCAAGAGCGGCCATTTACTGGTCACTTACCATGCGTGACCAGCATCATACTCAGTACTGAGAAGAATACAAGAAAAATACAAAGACACATAAATTCTTGCTGTTGATAAGCTAATGATACTAATCAGGAAGCCAGGATTAAGACCCATACACATATGAAAGAATCACTAGCGTTAGAAAGTGACCCAAAATACCTTAGAGTGACATGTATTTCAGAACGCCAGAGGTTGGGAGGAGTAGGTCCAGCCAGGGCCTGAAAAAGTGTGAGGCAAAGAAGGAGTGCCACACTTGGAGAGGAGAAGCGTGGGGTCAGACGGCTGTCCCAGCTCCAGCCCTCAGAGCTGAGTCTCAGCTTGTAGCATCTCAGCATCCCACCCGCTTTGGAAAGTGCGAGGATCGAAGGAAGCGTATTAATTAATGACTGTTTTTCTATGCCCAAATTAGAAGGAGAAAATTGAGGTCCAGAAATTGAGCTTTGTAATTTGCTCAAGATCGTTCTTGAGCTCTCGAGTTCTTAGCAGAAGCTAACTGTCTGCTAGAAAACTCAAGCAGATAGCTCTTGCTTGAGTTTTCTTCTACAGATCTTCCTCAACTTACGACGGGGTTATGTCTCACTAAACCCATCATACGTTGAAAATATCATAAGTCGAAATGCATTCAATACACCTAACCTACTGACCATCATAGCTTAGCCCAGCCGACCTTAAAGGTGCTCAGGCACTTACATCAGCCTATAGTTGGATAAAATCATCTAACACAAAGCCTGCTTTATAATAAAGTGTTGAATATCTCACGTAATTTATGGAATACTGCACTGAAAGTGAAAAACAGAATGGTTGTCTGGGTACAGAACGGTTGTCAGTGTATCAGTTGTTCACCCTCGTGATCTCGGGGCTGAGTGGGAGTTGTGGATCTCTGCCCCTGCCCAGCATCACGAGAGAGTACTGGACCACATCTCACTAGCCTGGGAAAAGATCAAAATTCAAAGTACGACTTCTACTGCATGCATATTGCTTTTGCACCATCATAAAACTGAAATATCTTGTCGAAGCATCATACTGATTTCTGGATGCCTGCACCAGTGCTCTCACGAATAATGATACAGCCTTCTCAGGAGCTTTGATTGTGCCATGCACATAGTAGCTGCAAAACATCATTTTATTTGATTACATCCTATGCTAGCATTATAGTAGTGGGAATGAGTGAAGAGAATCGCTGCAATCAACAATCAAAGCCCCCAGCGCTGATGTGTATCCTGAAACTCTTTTCCCTACTCTGGTAGACAAAACCCACCACTCTAGTTTTAGGTAGCAACTCTCTCTCTCTCTCCATATATATATATAAAGAGAGAGACAGATATATGTGTTATTTATATATTATACATTTATAATATATATTATCTATCTATATTATATAGGTTATATATATTACATTTAATGACCTTAAAATGCCAGGCATTCTAATGAAAATATTTAGTCAAGTACTTGGAAATTTGAATTAGCTGACTTTTAACTCTGATGATAAAAGGTCCAAGTGAATCCAGCACATTTTTGATATATAACTAATTGCAATTAGACCTTATAATTGAGGACATTTGAAATATGAATAAAACACTTAAAGACTCTGTCATTCCTAATTGGCCTCTTAGTACATCTCAAAGCACCTTCAGGGGATTATTACTTATTTTTCAGTTTGCCACTCTTGTGTTCCCAAGACATCTGGGAGCTTCCCGAAGGCAGGGGGGACAGCTGACATGATGCATCTTTATCGTGGCATCAGGCACCGATGAAGTAAAGCATACTCACCAGACTGCTTGTATTTGGTATATCCCGAAATCTGTCCAAAGTTTGAAATTTCTGATTGAGTTCCTGAAACAGTTCCATATGCCTCTTCCTTGTATGCATGACCTTCTGCAAAAAAGAGTAAGATGGCTCTCGTTTCTAATCTGATTTATGCGTTAAAAGAAGAGATTTAGTATTTTGCTATGTTAATAAGGGAAATCAAGTTTTCCAGGAGCTAGAAGGTCCCAGAAGATGCCAAAAATGCAAATGGTTTGCACCAAATCCTTGTCTTATGGTCCGCACTTCTGGAACATGAAGAATTGGCTATTTCTTCCACTTACAAGATTACCAAAAAATAGTTTTCTCCTGTGGGTGCATTAAAAATATAGCAGTCATTCCTCTGTAAGGTTTTCATCATTCAAAGTTAAAGCTGTTTTACAAAAATTGTTACAATATAAAAAAAGTTTAAACATTTTGACTTACAAAGAACCACAGTCTCTCAGTGTTTGTCATGGGAGATATTACATTTTTATGTTTTATTTCTTTAAACACTAAAATCTTAGCTGGCTGTACTAAAGGGGAAGCAAACTCCCAGGCCCTGCCATTTAAGGCTGACTCAAAGCACTAAAGTGTCTGAAATATAATGTGAGATCTGAAATCTTACACTTTCCCTGTGAATAGTGATTGAGCTTCGCAGAAGGAAAACCTGACCCATAGGTTTCACATATTTGTTTACAAAATAATCTTAACACTTAGAATTCAGAGCATGAATTGTGGTTGATGAGCTTCTACAACCACAGAGGCAAATACATTGATATCCTTCATCCCTGGTGATATGCTTCTTCCAACTTCATCATAACTCAACAAATCGAGTCAGAAATCAAAAATGACCTTGGGGTAAGTATAATACCATGAGCTGAATCTTTTTCTGTTACAGAGCGTTTAAAAGAGCGCTAACGAAGAAGAGTTAGATAATAAATACCCTGTATTTACAAGTGTAAAGGAGAAAATACCTTCCTCTACTGTGATTTTTAAAAGTTAAAAATTTCAAAGTTTTGGTGGTTCTCCAAGATTATGCCTTCACGTTTGTGTAAGATTTTATAGTTTTTTTAAGCATGCGATTCATAATTCACTGTTTGCTCTTGTGGATTGCATGGGTATACTATATTCATGCCTAAGCTAGGATTTGAACATTTGGTCTATTGTTTTAATTATCAAATATTTTCAAAAGTAAGGATTTGTTTTGAAAAAAGAAATATATCTTTGGAGGAAGATCTATAATGCCCAATTTTCTTCTCAAAAGACATTTGCGTAGAACACTTTATCTCCTTGAGAACAAAAATGGCAAAAGAAAAATGCAAATGGCATTTTTAACATATCTTAAAAAGGCTTCTTCTCTCTTAGGCCAACTTTAATTTCCTATATTTAATGAATCTGTGTCTAGGCAATACTTTGTTTAGCTAATTCTTCCATTTTCACTAGCCTACTTTCATAAGAGAGAATTCTGCCATTTTAAGTCTTGCTCTACTGGATTATTTCCACCTTGGCTCTTCTGAGCTCTAGGAGTTCGCTGTTGATGAATCAGGTGGGGAAGATGGGAACATGGCACCATCACTGGTGACAGGAGCATGAAACACAGCCCCCGGCTACAGAGTGATGAACTTCCCTGCAATTTTCGGGAGAGTACAAGAAACAGATTTGCAGGGTTTGCAGAGAAACACCAGACAAACGTAACTTGACTAGTGATAGCTGATGAAGACTGATGAGAGGGGGATTTGCATAAGCAACGCGATGGAGGGATATTAAGGACCAAGTAGCTGGCAAACAATGCAGTACATTCTATCCTTAGGGAGGCAAATATTTCCAGCAGCACCAGGTCCTAAGACACTGACTAAAATACGGATTTGTGTTACAAGGAATGCTTTTTTTTTTTTGCAGGAGCCAGACTCTGACGGTGGGGTGGGGATGGGCGGGTCTGATGACTTTCAGGGAACTTGGGGCGGGGAGGGGGGGAGGAATGTTTTTTTAAAAAAAACAAAACAAAACTATAGTCATCAGAATATTGACTCTGGCTCTAACTTACAAATAGTGATTTTCATGATAACGAGTCTAACCACACAGTTACTTTGTGCTAGGGTGCAGTCGGAGTGATGTCATAGTACTGACATTTCTCTAACGATATTTCATTCTGTCAGTTAATACATATTCATGACATCTCATATTGAGCTAAACGGGGGAGTAACAATGCAAAATCTGGCAGAGTCCCTGCCCTTTTATAGTTTGAGGTGTAATGGAGGACCTAGGTGTTAATCACATAATAACTCAAATGAAAGTTAAATTAGACTGTGGTAAGGAAAACAAGCAGTGCTGTTATAGCAGTAAGTGACAGGGAAATTTGCTAAGAGAAATCCAAGTGAGGTCAGTTCCCCAATATTTCCATATTCATTTTTAAGTTTCAAATTCTCAAATCAATTATTCCTGCATCGTGTTTGTTCTCTTTCTTCCATTTTATAAAATGCAGAGAATTCCTAGTACAACTTGTAATCTTATGCCCAAATTCCCTTTCCTCAAGGAGATCATTCCTTTCCAAAGAGATGGACTTATTTTCTTCTAAGATGGTTGATAGTACTGGCACAGCACGCCTGCTCTAATGTGGCCCTGTGGTGGGTTTGCCGTGTCATCTTCCACTTATCTTTTATTTCATCAGAGAGTCCCAACTTTGCACTGGGGGACTGTCCATCAAGGTCTTTACCGTCCCCTCCCAAGAGGTGAGTTTTTCCATATCCTTCCAACAAAGTTCTCTTTTGTCTGTCAGTCAAAGTCACTCTCTCTCTCGTAACCAAATATCTCTGATGGGTAAAAGCATGTTTAATGAAGCAAATAAAGTGTCAAATATATCCCGTGGAAATGAGGATACATTAACTGATAGGAGTTTTTAAATCATATCCTGATTGAATGGGCAGTGCCTGATTCTGAACCGAGTGGATTTTATTTTGAGGAGATGGATTGTTAAGACATTCTCAGAAATATATATGGTGGATACCACTATGATATAACCAAAGAGCCGTTTGCAATGTTCTCCGTAAGTTCATGAAAGCTACTCTGAACCATAAAGCTCAAGGACCCTGAAATGAATATAAAGACAAATGAAAAATTTAGATGCTAAAATTCAGGGCCCTTCCTATCTAGAAACATCCTCATGCCAAATAATCATTCTAATTTGAAACTGCCATCTTAGCACAGCCAGAAATCACCATAGCAATGATGGCCTGCTGCTTCTGAGAGGAGTGTCACATTAGGGTTGCCAAGGGGCAGCTCACGTATCTGTCATGGGCCCAGTTTGACCTTCCATGCATGATTCCTTCTTGTTCATAAACTCAAGTCCATCTTTCTGCTTTTCTTAGTGGGGAAGGTTCCATTGACAAGAAAGCCAGCATCACAGTGAATATTGGATGGTTTCTATCCCAGTAGTGTTCTGGGATAAAAACTTAAGCTGCAGTTTTAGTTGTCACAAGTAATAAGGGTTTCCCTTGCTTTACTTACTTGCCTAAATCATTATTTATTTGAAGCAGTCATGCCTTTGATGATCTTGCTAACCTAATTAGAAGTTTTCATGCTTATAAATCTGACTCGTTCATTTTGATGGCTCTTTTAGGATTTTTACAGACCTTAGTGTTTATCTGTTTACCTTTTCCTTTCTTCTGTGACCTAAACATCCTGTGTCTCAAAGAAATTGACTTCTGTGACAAAACTGTAACTCATGTGGATTTTCTATTGACGCAATCAAATATATTCTAATTGGCAATACATATAAAATTCAGGTTCCTTCAGTTATAACGCCTTTCAAATATTACAGGCATCTTTTGCAGTAAAGATAAATGCTTGGCAATGCTCCCCTGCACTCAGATTATTATCGTCCAGCCTTTTTCAAAGCTGTATTGAAGCGCTATCCCAAGAAGACCAGCCACCTAACTGCACAAAAGTAGTGTCTCCGAATAGCTTTTTTCATAGGACTCTTATCTTTTATTTTATATCTTTGTAATTCAAGGGAGGCAGTCTTGGCAGCCTTCTAATTGTTGGAATTAGAGAAAAAGTGATACACTGTAAAACACTTTCATGAAATTTCAGATATTTGAGAAAAATTAGGATATGAATAAACTTCATGTCTTGAGCTCCTATTACATCCCAGACAATCTCCTTGATTAACTACTTGGGACATATCAAATCTAACAGCTCTAGGTCTGGACAAATTTGGATTACGCTCTTACTTCCATGGCTTTCAAGTTGTGTGGTAAGAGGCCCAAATCCAACCTCCCTTTAGCTACAGTTTCAGTAGTCAGAATAACCTTGGAAGATTGTTCTGAAGACTTAAAAAGGGCTATAAGTCATATCACTGGAGTACACAGGTAAGAGCCAGAGGAGCCATTATTAGCTTCCCCACTCCTCACAATAACCCTGGGAGGTGGTGGTCCTTATCTCACTTGACTGATTTAGGAGACTTAGCTTGAGAGGCGGGCAAAGCTCCCAGCTCACACAGGTGGTGGGAGGTTGGAATCTGTTCTGAATCCAAGGGAATTCTCTCTGCATGCTGCTTGCTGTCTCAGATGGACCCTGCATGTCCAGGGAGCATCCTTTAATAGCTCTGTGGCTATTGATCACCCTGCAATGGTCCCAAAGTACTGCAATTCTGGTTTGAAGGCTGGTCTCCTTATTTTGTCTCTGAACACCTCGTGGGCCGTGACTTTGCCTCCCTGACACCTAGCACGGTGTTTGACGTTCTGAAGGTGCTCGACAGATGGGTGTGGAATAAATTAAATGAATGAGATGTCATAGATACATAGGCCTTGGAAGGCCATCATAAATCTTGCCCCCTCTCGTTCTATTCAAGAGGTCTCCCCACTGGAGGGAAGACTCATTTTATTGGCCCCAGACAAAAAGCCTCCCTCTCTGTTCTGGTCCTCTTGTGCTCCCTTATTTCCCGTACAAGTGTCTTATAAAGGGCCTGCAGGTGGTTTGAAACAAACTGAAGGTTTTCTCTTCCAAATTCAGAGTCTTGAATCATAGAGTTGGAATCTCTTTAAGCCTGAATTACAGATAAGATAGGCTTTACTATATATAAACTTTTAGAAATGGAAAGAAATTGCTAGAAAAAATTGGAGAATCTCCCGACTATAAACTTTAGATTATGGGGCTGGGAAATCATGTGCTGTTAGGAATTAGAAACCACTTGGCCTGAATTACCTTTCACTGTTAGGCATTTATATAGTTATACTGCCAATGTCTATATTTACTCATATAAAACTAGGTTTATCTCTACTCATCTCACTGCTTTACAGGCTTCAATCCAGAGTGGGCTGTTGAATACTAGTCTGCAGTGATGGGAAAACCCATGTCAAGGAAGCAAGAGACACTGCAGGAATTAAGGTTGACTATCAAATCAAAGCCACATTGTGGGAAGGGGATGATTTATGCACTTTTCTTTGGCCAGAGTCCCAATGTATCCATAAGACAGAACCTGTAGCCATTTGAAATGTCTGACATTACAGTGTCTATTTACGTTTCAAACATGTTTCTAGTTGAATAAATATGTACTCGGGGCTTAAAAAGAAACCAGACAAAAGGTCTGGAAAGACCGAGTAAGGTGTGTGTGTGCATATATATATATATATATATATATACATATATAGTCACTGTCACTCAAGAGTATACTTGGCTACAAATAAATAATTTTGCAACAGTTTAAATTTAGGAGGCTACAAGAGATGGATATAGCCAAGTTTGCAGTGCTCAAATTTTTCCTCCCAAAATGTGCAGATTGCCTAACAAAATGTACCCACTGCTGGGGGTCGGGGACAAAGCAGGAAGGGGGCTTTTATGAAAAGGACATTTCTAAGAAATCATATGCTTTCTATTGATATTTAGAAATTAATTTAAATTTTATCTTCTATGTCATAGCTTAGCTGTGTTCACAGTGATATAAAATCAGTATAAAATAATATTTTATCTTACTTGACTATGTTCTCCCAAATCTTCCAATAAAATTAAGTCCCCACAAAGATACTTCATGATCACCCTGGATCGGTGCTGTCTTGTGCCTGCTGCCCACCACCATTGCCCAGAGCGAGAAGCATGGGTTTACTGGGAGAGGAGGACTCACTAGAAACGTCAAAGGAACATTCTAAGGCATGTTTAAAAGGCTGCATGGTTCCCATGGAAGAATGTGACAAGGTTTATCCCCATGGTTTTGCAGGAGAAGATACAAAATAGATACCTCTCTCCATGTATTTTTAACATGGAAAGAATAACAATGTCTATTACGGTTTCAGAATGGAGGTTTGTAATAGCGTTCCTAAGAATTCCTTGAGCTTCATCCTCAATCCAAGACAGACACTTTAAACCACCTGCCAAATATTTTTGATTTAACATCATATTAGTCACCTTAATCCCTAAAGTATTAAAATGCAACTCATCCTAGCTAGATGTCACCTTGGCTTCCCTGGATCTGTTTGTGGTACTAGTAGGAACCCAGGCTCAGACCCATAGAGCTATCTTTCTTCTGCTCCCCTGTCTTTTGACCCTATGCTCAGTTAAGGATCTGATCTTGACTCTGCAGTGTCCCTTTATCCATTTCCTTTCCTACCACCTCTAGGAAGTGGACCTTCATTTCTTCTTTCTTCGACTAGTCACTTCCTAATTTATATTTCAACTTCCTCATTCACCATACTATAATCTCTCCTTCCTATTACTGCCATATTTATCTTTCTGTAGCCCAGATTAGTCCTAAAAATATCCCTCACTAAAAATAAACAAAACAAAACACAACAGAAAAGACTTAGCAGCTTTTAGTAACAAATCAGGTAATTGTTTCCATGGTTGCAAGCCCTTCATTATATGGTTTCTAGATTACCCCCTCTGTCTGTGCTTTTCTTCCATAGACCCCATGTTATGGTGAATTTTGACTTGCTTCTTGTTTCTTGCACATGCCACACTCAGCCAATCTCTATGCCTTTTCCTCCTCTGGGAATTTCTACCTGCCATTTCTAGCTCCTTGAGTTATATTTGATGTGGGTAGCTTTGAAGTCCCATGTGGTTATCTTTGAGGTGTTACCTCCATAGTGGTCCATTTTTTACACTGCTCTCTGCTCCAACTCAGATACAGTGCTTGATCATTTTTTACTAAAGCAAGCCAGATTAAAAATTCAATTTTTCATCACTCACTCAACAAAACGTTATTGGATGCTTACGATATACCGAGTCTCTGTTTGGAGTTGGGAATACAAATCCAGTAACAGGTTTGGTCACAGAACATAGGGTCATCACTACAGTATTTTCTGTGTATTTTCTGGAAAGTAAGAATCCATGTTCCACCATTTTATGACCAGTCAAACTTTTGCTTTCTTTGCTCAATATTGTCTTGGAGATCAGCTCCATGAAAGGGCTCTTCCCATGTATGACACTTACCCACAGGGTTTTATGGATATGTGAGTTAAGAGAATATTGTTTTCATGTGTAGTTTCTGGGGAGTGTGTGAAGGGAAGATGCTTTCAGGAGTCCAGGAGGCAAAGTTTCTCTGTCACTGACAAAATGCCTGAGTTGGCCATTGTGTGGTAAATCTTCCTGGGGTTGGGTGAGGGTTAGCAGAAAGACTGACATAAACATACTTAATTTATCCAGCCTGAATTAAAATGGGGAGGGGACAACTTGAACTCTTCTTCAAGGACCATCCATAAAGAGCAGATAGATTGTGTTAAACGTCTCAATGCGGCCATAACTTTTCTGAACACAATCTATGAGACATCTGCTACATAAGCGTAGTTGCACATAGACGAAGGGGAACACTACTAAATGGTTGCTCAAAAAAGAAGTAATACCTCAAAGACTTTTTCTGGCAAGATTTGACACCTATAGAAATCACGCAATAACTAAAGCGATTAAAGAGCACAAGAAAATATCCAGGGTTGCAGTGTTGCCACTTCCTTTCTTTACCAGCAGATGTTTCGATAATATCCTGGCTGTATGTTGGGATCCTAAGCACAGGAAGAAGGATCCGCTTAGGGAGTCTGCTACCAGTTGCCATAGAGAAAAATACAAATACAAAAGAAAAATAACAATTTTTCTAACACTCCAAAGGACACCATATGATTAGATCCCTTTTCAGTGCTGGCAATTACATAACTTCAGTTGGTTGCACTGAGGCTCAATTTTAGATCTAGATTTTTACTATATTTTATCATTGATGCCTAGTGAGTTAATTCCCACCTCCTTCCCTTTGTACTAACACAACAACTGATTGTTTTCAAGAATACACACACACACACACACACACACACACTATGATCCTCTCTTTTGACTACCTGAAGAATTACTAGAAAAAACCCTAAAATATCTGTCCCTTAAAAGGCACTAAAGAATCTAAAAGTGAAGACTTTTGCTTATTTCTCTTTGAATTTATAGTCTTGATACTTTTACCTTAACAATTTAGAATATAATGAAATACTGGTTCTGTGCCAGGTTACTACAATTGAGCCACATCTGTACTAAAATGTGCCACGTAATCACTGAGGTCAGATTCATTACCATTACTTTGTATCTTGTACAAATACTCCTGAAATATGCCTAAAAAAGACCAATTTTCCTTAGACTTTATTCAAGGTAAAATCAGGACTTGCTCACCATTGCAGTAAATAAAAACAATTGTCTCCCTTTTGATACCTGATGTGCATTACTGAGCTACAACACTCATCTACATAAATGAAATGATGGAATTACGAGTTTCCATGTTCTGGGAGGCTTCTGTAATTTTAGGACTATCAGCTAAGAGTGTTGAGTTCTATGTAAGTATCACAACAGTACAAATATGCTGGAGAAATTGATAATGTATTATATCCAATTATGTCAGCAGGCTATGAATCATATCCAATTATCAAGATGCATAAGTGCATTTTATGTGATGCTCCAACATCATTAATTTTGTGCATAGCACAAGCTGCTCAAACGGTATGATTTCAGTAATTTCTAGCATCAGTATTACAGCAGCAATATAAATTGGAAAATGAACATCTTCGTCTTGTTTATATCTGTGAAAAAGCATTTACCAAACACAGGAACACATTGAACCAACACTTGCTATTGGAAAAAAGAGTCTGGAAGGTACCACAGGGAGCCTATGGTACCACTGACTCAAGGCAAATCAGTCCTGAGGAAGCCTAGCTACCCAGCCAAAGCCCCTCACACGGCTCTCTTCACGTCCTCACTGAAGTAAAACAAACACAATTGTTTTAAACATGAAAAATCAAGAAACCAAAATTCCTACCTCCCAACAAACTGAGGGAGGTAAAAAAATTGACCAAGTTCAACTCTCAACATAAATTGTCTGCTTATCTTAGTGTTTATGGAATGGATTCTTTACTTGTCTGGAAAATCTCAGTCTTAGCATACATTTAAAGCAGTTAGAACTTAATTTTTTTTTCTACAACTAGTTATACAGTAGGGATTTTAATTAAAAATGTTTGACTTCTCATTTAATTAAAAAAAAAGTAGAACCCCTACATAGATGCACAGGGTAATATGTTTAAGTAATTATACACCAACTTTGAATTCAAGTAATTAAAATTAAAAAAATAATCCTTAGACACTTACCTCAAAGTCAAGGTCTGAATATCGTGATTTTCTTCTCTGTTAGATATTTTTTAAAAAGAAGAAAAACCAATAAAGTTATGTTCAGTCATTCAAATAAAACAAAATTTACTGCTTTCAATAAGATCATCCTGCTTCATTGTGTTATAAGTATTTCCTGCACATAAGAATCTGTGAACATTTTTATGATTTCAAACTATTCCACTCACATTATTCCATTTTCACTTTGGACTTCTTTTAAAATTGAAGAATATAAATATACAATATATTTCTCTTGGCCTCTTAACTCTAATTTTTTCAATAAGGAAAAGAAATTTAAGTGAAAATTCACACAAAACATTCAATCTTGAAGGAGACTTTCGGTCTACTACAGCAAAACTACTTTATAGACACAAAGCGTTCAAAGCTGTGTGGGAAAATCATCTCGCTGTCTCAAGACCTTGCACCATCCCCCTGCAATCTTCGTTTCTACCAAATTCTATCCAACCCTCTGTCTATATTCCAAAGTTCTATATAGGCCTCACCCATAAATTTCTTGGTATTTGGTAGTCCTCCATGACAGGAAAGTCCCTCTCAGTGCTAGGCATTAGGAGCTGAAGTATTTGTTCTAATTTAGTAAGATGAATAACAAACAGTCTACACCTCAGCAGGACATGGATATTGATGTAAATACCTCACTATGCCTCTGACTCTGTTAAACGGTTCCCGAATCTAGTTACAGGTAAATATGCCTTGATAAAATCAGGAAACATGATTAAAATGAAATTAATGTGATTATATAATATTAGTGCAGGGAAGGTGTTCTAAACATCTGCTCTAAGCAGTCACTGGATTCTTAGAATGATTAGCTGTAGAAGGAGATAGCTGATAAATACAGAAAGAGTTCACCAAATTGTTGGATATCAAAAGTTTCCATACATGCTTTTTTTCCTTTTTTTTTTTTCTTTTTTGAAGAAATGGGAATGAAATACAGGGGGAATTAATAAATATTAAACAACATGTAATATCCAGGAAGTTGGGAAAATATATGAACCTTTGGACAAACTTCTTCTGTTTTATTTGTTCCTCTTCTCCCATCCCAATAGCTATAGCATAAATTTCAATAACCTACGAGGGAATCATATCCAAGATAGGTGAGAAATTCTTGTAACTGTTGAGTATCAGGAGAGAAAGAAAGGAACTAATGCAGTTTACTGGAAAATATGACTAAATTTCTCCAGTGAGAGTTAAAATCGTCACTATAGACCTGGAACCTTCCTAGGTAACCAACCTCCCCCAAAGGATGTTGCAGTAAACAGAAAGCAACATACCCAAAGAGAGATTTTGTTTAATAAAAAGTTTCGAAGTTCTGAAATCATTTGATTTTGGTGGGGCTGCTTAAAGACTGAGAACCGCGTCTTTCAATGCCGTTGTGGAGAGTGCTGAGAAGGAGGCTGCTTTATTCAAGGGAAAGTCAGCCTGAGCTCACTTTGCTCCCTGCGGCCAGCAGACTCTAGGCCAGCCCTGGCGACATCCTGCAAGAAGAGACGTGCGTGGGAAGCTGTTTAACCCAGCCCTCCTTCGCCATCTCCCTGCCACTGCTGTTGTCTGACTGTGCTGTGTAACAGCCAGGCTCCAGCGCACTGCAACCCGCTTTGCTGTGAGATGTTAGACCAAACGTCAGGGTTTCCCTTCTGCTCTCGGACGCTTTGCCTTCTTGGCACTGTGACTCAGCAGCACACTTCTGTAAGTATACGTTAAGCAAAATTCTTTCCGAATACGGCAAAATTCAAGCATGGAAACAGTGTTAAGCAATTATTAACAGAACATGAGTCTAATGCTTTGCTTTCCATTTGAAAATTAAATAGTGAAACCTAATGAAAAACGTTCAGTTAGTCAGCAAAGAGGCCCGTCCACTGCACGTGTTGAGGGCTTCTCCATTGCAAAGGTCCTAACAGCCATGTGCTACCTTCTTCGTTGAATGCAAAGTTGTGTTGCCTAAGAACTGGAAATGTGGATGGATGCATATTGCTGAAGGCTGCCGATTTCAGGCACAAGAACAAAAGATAGGAACCCAGAGGAACAGCAGAGATAGATTCTCCCTATGAGAGCAGATGCCACCTATGCAGATGTGAAACATAGAAAAGAAAACAGATGTACCCCCACAAATAAGTTTCTCTCTCGTCTATTCACTTTATTAAAATTACATTCTAACCTAAGAGTATATAGTGGAACTAGCAACCTTGAGGGATTAGACTAGGAAATGAACACGTGAAGCAGATTTCAGTTGAAGCAGCCGAAAGATAGTTGGGGGTGAGGTGAAGAGGTGGGCTGGAAAATACAGCAGTGAAGACTTAAAAATTAGAGAGCGGAAAAAAATGTGGCGGACTTTGAGAGTCCAAGGGAGATAAAATGTGCACATTATTCATGTCCCCACAATCCTGACCAAGTGTTCAGACCTTTTATAAAGTGCTTTCACGTTTGAACATGCTAACTGCCCTGTGGGATGGTTAGGAAAGTACTATGCATTATCCCTGTTTACGAATGAGGAAAACTGAGGACCAGAGGAGTTCAAATAACTTGCCTACTTCACCTGGGTAGTTATCACATGGGCTGGGATTCCCACTCAGGTATTCTGCCTGCAAACCCTGTGTTTTCTCCGCTGTGGCTCAGTAACTGCTCAGTGGTGTAAGGGGTGATGTTTCATAGCCAAGGTAGTTTGCTGATTGCCCCTAGAACTCAGCAAGAATAACATTACGGGATACAGTCAATCCCAGGCTGACAGCAGTGGGACCGAGATGCTCTGCAAGCATAAAGCAACGTCAGGCAGATGAACTTTTACTTGTCAATTATATTTTAAAGGAGAAAAAACGCATCGATATGGCACTTATTTGAGAGAAAAATCTGATGGCAATTTACAATAATTTGTGTCAAATAAAATAACTTAAAATCATTCTAACATGAGATAGTTTATGAGCCATGATGCAACACAGTGGCAGACTTCACTTTCATGATGGGTCTCCCATCACAAAATCTATTTTACCTTAAAGAAGTATCTGCATTGGGAAATCTGTGATGGAATGGAAGCACCAGAATGTTAACTTCTGTTTATCAGTTCCTCATTATAACACTCATTATCTCTCAGTCTGTTTTGCAATGTGCTGAAGAGTCTTTCAAAGCACTGAAGTCTGTGGAAACTGTGACTGACTTACGTGCTCATTCAAATGTCCCTCTCAGCTCTCTGGAATGTCATTGTAAGGTAGGAAAGTGGTTAGAAAGAATGGTTATATGTTTAAAAGATGAGAATCAATGAAGAAAAGTGATCAAGTCGTAACAACTTTTATGATAAGTTGATAATTTAAGAAATGCTACATACAAATTTAAAATAAGCCAGGATGGTGTTGACGTATTTTAGGAAGATATAAGTCCCTTTCTCTCTACATCCCCTAGTTCCCAAATAACTTGATATAAATCATCCTTTTTGTCATAGTAGGTGACATTTCTTTTATGCTCTTTCCTTTTCTTAATTTCCCACTTAGAACTCACCCCGACTTCTGTTCTGTCCTCAACATTCCATTAAAATTCTTGTTGTCAAGGTCTCAGGTGAGCTCCATCTGGACGGTTTCCAAGGTCAATTTTCTCTCCTCATCTTAATGGACTCTCAGAAGCTTTTGAAGGTTAATCCCTTCCTCATCTCTCTCAGCTTTTCCTTTTGTTTTCTTTTCCTCCTTCTTATTTGCTCTAGTTCTCTCTGCCAAGTCTCCTTTGCTGGCTCTTTCTCTTCTCCCTGACTTCTAAATGTTGAGTTCCATAGTTTTCTTTTTTCTTATATTCTCTCTTGGATGAAATCATTCATTCCCAGGGTTTTCAATACCATCTTTTAACTTGCAAACACCCTTTTCTTTCCTGTCACAGGAAATGTTGCATATCTAGTTGGTGAAGCCAGGCATTTAGGAGTCACCCTTCAACCCTCCCTGCCTCTCATCCTGCACATCAAATCCACCAGCAGTGCCATCTGTTCTATATCTTATCTATATCTATATCTATATCTATATCTTAATTTGCCCTCCACAGTCAAAGGCATTCTTGTCTTTTGTGTGGTTGACCTCAGTGGTCTCCTAGCTGTCCTCCAGCTTTCTGCTCCACTTCTACTACCTCTCCCACTACCACTGGATCCTAATCCTTTCCATTCCAAACCATCAAAGTGATGGATGGATGGATGGAGAAATGATCATGACAGTTGCTTAACTGTCCTCAATTTTTTCTTTCATTTTACAAGGTTCTGCAAAATCTGGTCTCTTCTTCCTATTCCAACTCGGACTTAAGAAGCTTGCCCTGTGCTATATGTGTCTTCTAATCCTATGAGAATATTCCAAGCTCTTTTCTGCCCCAGGACCTCTTCACCTGCAATTCTTTTTTGTCTGAAACACCCCGATCCTTCAGCATCTCACAAGCCATGTTCCTCCTTAACTTCATTGTTCATCCCGTGGAGCTTCAGAAGGCCCCCCAGATCACCTCATCTAAAGAAGCCTGTCTCTCACACTCCATGGTTATTTCCCAGCACAGCACACTCTTTTAGATTAATCATTTGTTAACAGTTCACCATCTGTCTCTTCCATAGTGTTTATTCACCACCGGGGCAGGATCCACATCTGTCTTGGCCACTTTTATATCCCTGGCATCTATCAGAGGGTCTGGCATAATAGTAGACATTCACAAAATTATTGATGAAAGACTGAAGGAGCTACACTATGAAAGCCAAACAAATCCGAAAGAATGACTTGTATTTTGGTTGTGTTTTGTTTTTTTTCTCAGGAATACTCCAGGAGAATTTGGATAAGCATGTGGGCTATATACACAAAGAAAACCGTTTTGAATAGATCTATTGACAGCCAAGAGGATTGAGACCATTTAGAAGAATACAGGCCTACCACTAAGAGAGGGGAAAATTCTTTAGGATGATGTCAGAGTAAGAAAATGCACACCAGTATGAGGCTACTCAGAGGAATACTTAGCAAGGATGTGTATAATGGCATCTGTCCATAGCAAAGCCTTGTAGAATGATGAATAGTTTCTCAAAGGGAATACTTCATTGTTTGTGCCTTTGCAAATTAAGTTGGACAAGATACTAGAAGATTCACAGTGAAGAATAAATTCCATGGACTAATAAATGTCAATGTGACTGCCATTAAAAGTTTCCATTACAGACTGAGCAATGAACCCACTCAAGGAGAAAGCTTTGATGTCAAATCCATTCAAAATATCTGTGTAAATGAAACTTGAGAATCATTAATTTTGAAAAATGAGTTATTTGAGCGAATTTTGCTTGTATGCCTGCATAAAAGACAAAATTTCCTAATCCAGGAGCAAAAACAAAACACTGAAGAAGGGCAAGCATTTCTTTCACCACAGCTACATGAGGAAAAAAATTTTCAAAAAAGAAAAAGATACTCTGCCCAATGGTCAGTCCTACAATGGTTTCTGTTAGTGACAGAAGTATGGCCATAACATTTTGTCTAATTTCCTGAATACTGACCTAGTACAGCAAACAAGTTTCTTTACCGATATTCAAGATATAATGGTAATGAAATAATAATCACACGACCTTGCATCTGAAGTGCCCCTTACAATGTTCAAAGGGGTTTTCACATACATTATCCAATTTGATGTTCACAACAGCCATAAGGGAAGCACCTGCGATGTGCCACTATAGCTAAAGTGTTTTACCTTTCAAAACCATTATGCTGAGAGCTCTATAATTCATGTCCAGAGGAAAACTGGTGTATAAAAAGTTACCCTAGAATGGTACCCATTTATACATTTATACATTGAGAGAGATTTATCTGAGCATGTTTTGAGATACATTGTTAAGTTATATAGGAATGTTCAGAAAACCTGGAGTAGCAGAACTTTGTTTAAAAACGAAATTGTGCAATTTACTATCTAACTCTGTTTAGTTATAAGAAAAGCTAAGGCAAAGCTAAGCTAAGCACTTAATGTGCTTACATTGGAACAAAGTATTTCACAGGAATCCCAGTGATGGAGGAACTGAGAAGCCACAAAAGGGACCATGAGGGAACCCAGAGATTTGCAGGAGAAGGGGCTACTGCCCACCCCCGCCCACCAGGCTGGACGGACATGGGGAGATGACACTTCGACCTAAGCCCGGGGGCTGAGGCACCTGGCAGAAGCTGGAGGCCCTACAGAACAGCTAAGGAGACATGAGGTACTGCCCAAAGCAGAAAGAGGGAGGAAAACACCCTGGATTCCTTCTTTTCCCCAGCCTCCAATCTCTCACAGTGTTTCCTAGTGGCCAGTCTTCTTACCCAGCTAGGAACCTGTATCAACCCCGAGAGACACAGGGGAAAAAGGGTGAAGGTGGGCCCTGGACCTGCACACGAGGTGGGAAGGCTTTGAGTAAGGAAATGTGTCCTGTTTAGATCTACCAGCTACAAGCCATCGAATGTTCCAATAAGTCAAGACAAATATTGACCTATCTTCTTACACTGATATATCTATAATTTTTCAAAAAGTAAATAGAACCACAGCCCAAGGTTTAAACTATTGATATATCTATTGATATAACTATATTGATATAACTTTTGATATAACTATTGATATTGTGCTCAATGGTATTGATATTGATATAACTATATTGATATAACTATTGATATAGTGCTCAATGGCTTGAGAACGCTGATACTTCTTTTTTCCCCACGTGCTTCACAGTACCTCGTAGTTTTGTGCTTTATATACATACCATGCACTCAACGCATTTTGCTCATTAATTGAAGGTGAATGACTTAAATGCCGATGACAGTGTTAAGCAATTAGAGGACATCTAGGACTGAAGCCATTGTGAGACATTCTACCATGTGCATATTGCAATGAATCCCTAATTGTGGAAATCTAAAGTTTTCAGAATCGCTTAACAAGTCCATTCTGGGAATGGATACAGTTCGGAAATTGGCAGATAACATATTACATGAAAGAAAGACACAAGATAATATTAAGACGGGAGAGAAGCTGGAAATGCTTTTATGCCGAAAAAACTTGATGCATTTATTAAACTTTCTACGCTGAATAATTGGGGATTAGCTGAACAAGCTGTCCTGGAGGTTGGAGCCTTTTCTGCTGGCACTGCCTTCAGGGCTGGGGAGCCTCCCTCTTGCTTTGTTGCCTCCTGCTTATTTGAATAAATACTTCCACCCACTCTTTGGCTTTGTTTCCTTCTCCTTTGACTCTTGTTTTTCCTCACCTGCACTCTTCCTCACAATACTGACTTCTGGGCTGCAACTGCCAGGTTTTACCCTCTTCTTTTTCTTCTCCCACCACTTCCCACTTTGTCAAATTGTGAACACCCACTCCTCTGGAGACAACTTCCTGAATTACTAGGAACATCTTTTTATTCCATCCCTGAAAAGTCCCTGAGGCATCTGGCCATCCTCTGCCGCCCCGGTTTCCCAGGCAGGGATGCCCCTGTGGCTGGAACCTCCCTTCTCACTCAGAGAAGACTCAAATTGTTCTATGGCCCCATGGCTGCCACATAGTCACTCACTTTCATCTCTGTATTGTCTTCTAGGTCTCAAGACACCTCCTGGCTACTGTTGCGCACCACAATCCACGTAGGTACTCTAGTCATCTTTCTGCTTTTCCTCTATTGTCAGAATATCAGCTTACCTGCTGGTTCACTGCAGACAGAGTGTGGCTCACTCTGCCCACAAAGGAAGCCACAGCAGACTTTATCTGGCCACAGTCTTATCTCCAAAATCTGGCCACCACACTTCATGGCCACAGTCTTGTCTCCAAAATCTGCTAGCTGTATACATCTACACTTCATCCATTCCACGTCTTTATTCCATAAGACCAAGTGTCTGTCCAGGGTTAAATGAACTTTATAAAGTTACTCTCATGCTAATGTTCAGGCACATGACTGTCTCTTTGAGACAGCGTAAAATTGATCAGGACAGAAAGATTCTGGTCCTAGATTTGCTGTGCACTTACTCTGTGACCTTGGACAAATGACTTTACTTCAAGGATTAGAACAACTTATCCATCGTCCAGAGGTGTCGCGAAGATTAATTAATTCACGTTTTTAAGGTGATTTGAGGATCTGCTAATGAAAGATGCTATATAAATGCTAATTTTTATTATTCATTCCCACATCTATATATTCAGCTGTCTCCTAAAATGGTCACCCTAAGCAATTACTAACTATTAAACTCTTTGAAAGAATGAAAATGAGGAACTGAAATTTCATTCTGAATCCTGAATTTTCTTCCTTTTCAAGATGTAAGCCTTGTGATTTCTAAGTCATTTAAATGCAGATCTTTTGGCTGAATCACGCTTATATATGATGCTTATTCTTAATAATAAGGATATGGAGATTTGGAAAAATTACCACTGAACAAAGCAGCACTCAGAAATTCAGTCTACTGTTCAAACACATACAACCTGTACAATATCAAACCCAGCAAGGTTTTAAGCCTTTTAGACATAAAGCATTTTTATAGCAAGCAAAATATTTTAATGCAATTCCATTCTAACCTCTCTAGCACACTTTAAAGAGCCATTCTATGTAGAAGACTCCATATGGTCTTTAAGATTATTTACAGTGTTATGTTATTATATGCACACTCACTGAAAATTCTTGTAAAAACTTCTGTGATTTTGCATAAATGTTATGTAGTTTGTGCTTACGTGGTCATTATTTTAGTAGACCTGCTAGTCTCTGGGATATGCAAGTTAGAGATGGAAACAGTGGCTACTCTGCTAATTCAGAATGATTGGACGCTCTTGTCTACAGGGAGCTCCAGCCACTCAGGAGTGAACTTGGACTCACTGCCCCTATGCCTTTGGTTCCAAAGAATGATTCTCCTCAGAAACCCTATTCTGTTTAGGTCTGATCTACCGACAGAATTTAGGGATTTATCCTAGATTCCCATCTACGGTAGAATTTCCTCAATGCAGCTGGGAAAACCCTCAAAATTACACCGCACATCAAGTCACTCCAGCCTTTCAGGGTGTCTCTTCATCTTGGCCTCGTAGAAGGCACAGTCTTGTGGGAAGAAGGAAGGGGCAATTGCCTCTGGGCACTTTTGAACATTAGAATATTGTCAACAAACTTCTGATGGAAAGAGTAGGCAACCGATTATATTGTCTTATGAAATAATCTGTTATATTAAGATAATTGGCAATACATATTAAAAAATGCATATATTGCATTGTATATTGAACATATGCAATATATCCGCAGTGGGTTTACAGCAAAACTTCAAGACAGAGGATATGAAAGTCACATACAAAACAGTTACAGGAGGTATGTCAAAAGAAAACTAGACATTACTTGTCTTACTTGACTTAGATCTTACTTGATTAATTGTAATACAATATGAGTGATATTGATACCTGTTGACTACTCTTTACATCACTTTGTGGGTAGAAAGGAAGCTGAGGGGAGCTTGCTTTTCCACAAAAGCCTTGTGGTTTGACCTCAGAGTCCTGACTCTTGATCTGCTTGATTTACATCCCTCCCAAGAGTTCACAATTTAAGACCAAAACATTTAGTGGTCATAATTCTGTAAGAGCTAAGAAAAAAACATTTCCTCTGAAAGATATCAGTCTAAGGTAATAATAAAGTCTATAATCAGTGTAATGGTAGATCTCATTGAAACATTCCAATTTTGTTATTTTAACAGCTGCCCTCACACAGAAAACCCAGACCTTGCTTAAAGTTTGTAGTGCCATCCAGAAACTACTTTAACCACCAAAAGACTTCTGGTACCCAAGAAACATCAGGAGGATCTTCTGTTTGTTTAGGAGTGCTCTACTTGGTTCCCATTATGACAGATAGGTATCATTTTAATCATAGAGGGTTCATTTTTAAAAATATGACCTCGAGAAAGGGGATTCTGATGCTCTACTGGAAAAAGCATATGTCCAGAATCTTAAACACAACATACCCCAAATTCTTAGACAATACATAACTGCAAAAGCTAATGTGACCCTTCTCCCCCAGTGCAGTGCCCCATGAATCTATCTATCTATCCATCCATCTATCTATCTATTTATCTACCTCTTATCTATTAATCAATCAGTCTATCTATCAGTGTATCATCTATCTAACTTTCAAATATCAAGGGAAGGCTTGTTCCATTGCTTACTTCTAAAGAACTCATTGATATCGTTGATCCAGTTTCACTTCTCGATAATCCCGCATTTTCATCCAACTCAGAGGCCATGAAGTTCTTCACAGCTGTGCGAGGCTCAAAGGGCAAATTCTGCATATGTTCCTGGGGTGCGAGATGTTGCTCTAAGTTCATATTGAACTGGTCCATGACAGGAGGATTCATGTTGAATTCAGGATTCACTTTGTAGTGCAATAGCCTTTCGTGGGGCAGGGTTTCCATGCCAATATTCATTTTGCTTTCTTCTTTCATCGATGGCTGGGTATTAACAGAACTTCTGGGCATCACAATATAGTCACTCTCCATCATTCTTTCTTGAGGATGAACGATGTCCATATCCGCCCCTCTCAAATTATCATCCGTACATAAGTACACAGTTCTCCGCAACTCACTGTTCTCTTTTTTCAAACATTGATTGCCCAGCTCATTCATACTCATGGGCATGTGCAGACCTGTGGGTTGCTGAATAATGACTTTGGAAATGACGTTTCCAGGCAATGTTGAATAGCTTAGCCCTTCAGGGTTTGTTCCCTTTTCTTCTTCATCATCATTTAGAGAAATCCTGGAGAGGGTGCCTGTTATTGTTGCTGCTCGGCAAGGACCAATATCCTTGTGAAGAACTGTGAATTAGAACATAAAAGTAAATAAAAGAAAGTTAATGCACACTTATTGACTACTATTGTATTCTGTTGTCCCTCATTTTACTAAACATTTTCCTTAGTAAAATAAAAATTATTAAAAATTACATATCTATTTTTTGCACATGGTCCAAATTACTCATTCACTCTGTGTTGATTCTGACATGCTCTTATAGTTCTCAGGCAGCCCACAGATAAAACATATGGGAAAACTGATGAACAGACTTTCAAAAATCTCAGTGCCTTAACCCTAAATAACTCAGCCTAACTTTTCAGGGGAAAGGTAGATTACCAGAGAAATTTTCTCCATCTGTCTACTGCAAAGGGCTTTATAAAATTATGGATATATTAACAAGAGTTTGACTTTTTCTTAAAGGGTTTTCCCCTAAAGTATTCTACAAGTTCTACTCATTAAAATACTTCTTGAGAGAGGTAATCAATGAGAATTTCATCCTACTACATCAGAAATCCCTTCAAAAATTATGCCCATTGAAAACTAATGAGCATTTATCTGTGAAGTCCATATGGTCAAGTAGATGCAGGGTTCAAAAGTATTTATCATCTTCAGTTCCATGCAGGAAAAGTAAGGCATTTTTTTAACAAGATCAATCCATAAGCTCCAATGCCCTTGAGGGGGTATTAAAAGTGCCAACTGACTTTAAGCAGAAAAAAGCTGTATGAGTCTCTAAAACCTCCATTCCATTTTAAGCCTGCAAAATAATGACTTAGAAAACTTAAAAATGCATGATAACTTGTAGTAAGAAAGAGAACAAAATGAAAACATAAACCACACCAAGGAAAAACCAATCAACAGAAGAGTTCATAATTCTTTATGAAAATATAGTTTAGTTTTTTTCTCCTTTTTGCCTCTCTAGAAGGAAGAAAATCATATTTTATGTGTAATGGAGGCAGAATGACTTGAAGCCTGCTTAGTTGCAGGCAGCTGTCGGTTTTGAGGTCTGAGAGAATGAAATTCTGAAGACGTTTTCTTGGTCATGGCGGTGCTGAAAGCACAGAGAACAGCACTGTGTGCAAGGTGGTTCAACACGGCCTCCAAGTACTGCCCTATCAACAAGTAGAGCCATTGCCATTGAATGTTTTGTTAGGCATAGGTAGCTATAACTATTTGGTTTATTATCTCCTCATGAAAAGTCTCAGACATATTCAATTTTACCCATTATTATCCAGTTTTCAAATAGCATCCTAATTATTATGCATTAAAGCAGAGTTTACAAAATAGAAGGTTCTGAATGTCTTTCCCTATTACAAAGAAGAGAAGCTTTCAACTTAATTCAAGACATGCATCATTCATGTAATATCTTTTATCTTTAGAGATACTGTATTTAATCATTGTATTAGGTCTCTTTCTTCTTAGATATTCAAGATGTAATTCACCTATACTCCAGTCAAAATTTTTAAAAATGAGCAGAAAAAAACCCCCAAAAAACAAAACAAACAAACAAAAGATGTTAAATCTACATTGTGTATTTTTTATTAATCCACAATGTGGTGTGACTTTTTATATTTAACGATAATGTTTAAAAAGTAGAATAATTCAGTTTAAAAAAGTTATTTCCAAACCTCTTAAATTAATAGATAGGTAATGAATTGTGGTTGCCAGGAACAATTTACTTGAAAATATTCAGAGATAAAGTATGTTAAATTAATAGATTTAGTAATATTCCAAATAAAATACCTTAAAATATCTCCAAATTCAGGGAAGAATATTTTTAATCCTTAACTGTAGGCAAAAATTAATCCAAAATTTATAGCAATACAATATAAAGGCTAGTTATGGGAACCTATTACATTTTATTAAGGACATATAATTTTATACTTTTATCAGTATTTTGTAAACTGTAAAGTAAACCTTGGTACTGAATATTGATCTCATAATCTGCATTTGTATAAAATACATTTAGTTTGTATTAATGTAATATGATTTGTAGTTATAGTAGCACATTTTTATCAATGATACAGCTGTCTTTGCTGAAAATTTGTATATCTTAAATATTTGGGGAAATATAATTCTTCTTATTAAGTAGTGTCGACTCTATACGAGAAATTTAACTGTTTCTTTGACTTACTTAACATGGATATCCAAATTTTGAATATAAAACATAAACAAATCGACACCACCTACACATACAAATGTGATGTTGAAGTGATGGGAATTTTGAGAGAAATTAGTCAAGTTGTGAAGCGCAAAATGCAAATAAAACCAAGACAAAGCAAAAAGCACCTGAATATTTTAGCATAATCAGATATACACTCCACCCTTTGGGAAAGTGAATTTCAACAAAACTTAGGGAAAGATTATTCAGAGACCAGGAATTGAGACTTTAACACTGAATATACCTCAACATGGAAGGAAGTCTTTAGAAAAACACAGGGGCAAGTTCCTGATAAGCTCAGCTAAAAAAAGGCACAGACAGAAAATGAAAAATTAAAAGAATTTTTTTCTAATAAAATAATGATACTGGCCTAATATTAAGAATACTAAATCTCAGAATACAATGAATCTGGGGAAAATGGGTATTTTAACAAAAGAGAACAAGATGAATATAACTCCTTTATTTGTAAAGTTTGGATGAAGATTTAGAAGGCATTCTTATCAAAATTTCAAAGGCCAAACAATTTCAAATGGATAGAATGGTAACCTAAAACCAGTAAGATAGTAGCAAATAGAGATAAATGCAAAGGCTAGATTTTTCATCAAGGACTAAAAAAACAAACAAACAAAAAAACCCCAGAACTTTTACAAATCATAGACTGGGAAATCCCTGACAGCTACTACAAAAAGTCTTGGGGATTTTAAATGATAATCAGTTGACACTAGTACTGTACCAGCTGCTATGAAATCAGATGCAAAGGTAGATAGCATTAATACAAGGAAAGAGCCAACTGTGATAAATGCTGGCTAAGTGTGGGCAGCATAGTTAAAACTTGGGCACCATAATTTCAAATGATTGACACCTGGGGTACCATGTCTGCCTGGGAGGATGCTCTGAGGAATGAGTGAAGAAACATGGTTTGTTCAGTCTGGAAAAAAAAAAAAAAAAAACCTAGATTGGGCTAAGTAGTATTTGCTTTCAAATATTTGGATAGTTAGGTGAAGTGGATATTCACTCTTATTCTCAAAGGCACCACGAAAACCAATGAATAAAAGGTTAAATAAGGTATATTTTGTCCCAATATAAAGGAACATTATTCATCTACTCTTGGTGGGTGTCCACAGGCTGGAGAACAGACGTCGGGAACGCTGTCCCTGGGACCCAGCTCTCTAAGACGGTGTGCGCATGCTCTGAAAATACAGCAACAAAGCTGTGATACACACACACACACCCAAACACACTCACACACAATGGTATTTCATCCTTCCAGCATGGATGATGAAATTGAGGCACAGAGAGACATCAACTTGACTGGCCTTACACCTGACAACCAGTAATAGGTGGATGGAAGGCTTCTGTCTCCAAGTCAATGCTTTCCTGCAGTCACAGTACTTCCAATCAACCATTTTCACTTCCTCGCATTCCCCATTCATATTCTCTCTCTCTCTCATTCCCTCCCCCTTCTCCTACATCTGCTATTACAATGTTTCCAGTTGAAAGACTCAATTTACACATTTACAGGAATATGTGATGGGTAAACCACAGCATTTTCTTTAAAATCAAAATCATAAAAATGATTCAACATCTAATGATTATATTTTCAAAATTCAAATATTCTTACCTGATCTACAAGCAATGTCTACATCCTTTTCAAAGTCTGTCTGTAACAAGAAATAATGACATAGAATCATCATTTAATGAAGACCTCAAGTGACTTTTACTGACCAAATTATCTGAAGTTAACAAATATCTGACTCTGAGATACCAGGATATTGTTTTGTGCAAAGGAAGTTTATCAAGGAATAATCAAGTTGTTTTTAAGAGTATTTTCTAGAGACCACATGTTGGATAAAATCAGTGGGAACATGGTGTATGACTTTAATAAGGCAAAACTATACCCATGGTCATCTAACACCAGATGTGAAAAAACAGAATTTCAAGGCAATTCCTTAAACCACAATAAAAAGATCGGAATGTGAAATATTATGAAGATACTTAAATAAATGTCTTTGTTATTTCTATTTTTATGCATTCATTTTGAATATATGTTTGTAATGCAATATCTTATAATACAGCTTTGTCAAATCCTTAATAGTCAAACTAGGCTCTTCTGATGATACATTTTCATGCAAATGTGACAAAAGATTTTCAGGCTTAGGAATTAAAATTGAAGATGAAACAATACTAATCTGGCCTAGAACCTGCTTAGAGTTTAGTTCCATCCTCATATTTTCCCCAAACTTTTACTGTAAACAAATTAGTTTATTTTTAATGATGAAATTAAATTAGCCCATCTTTTTTTTTTTTTTTTTTTTTTTGCCGTACGCGGGCCTCTCACTGTTGTGGCCTCTCCCGTTGCGGAGCACAGGCTCCGGACACGCAGGCTCAGCGGCCATGGCTCACGGGCCCAGCCGCTCCGCAGCATGTGGGATCTTCCCGGACCGGGGCACCAACCCGTGTCCCCTGCATAAGCAGGCGGACTCTCAACCACTGCGCCAGCAGGGAAGCCCAAATTAGCCCATCTTAATCAATTCTTAGATTCAAGATATCAGTATTTATCTCTTTGTTTTTAATAAGGAATTAATCATTCCTTCTCCTGTCTTAGTTACTAGTATACCGTTTAGACTGTTTTTGTGTTGCCGAATCCAAACACATCGATAATATATCAAGCATATTACTAAGAAAACTCTATTTAAGCCATGACGTTAATGACACAGTTTAAACCTTACTTCATTTCTAAAATATACGGAAGTGGTTATGTGTAAAGTACCCCTTATCCCAACAACAGTCAGAGCTCATGTACAATGGTTGGCCTTCTTCTGGGAGTGTGTCTGCCCCTCATACTTTAGGGCAGTGGCTCTCGTCTTGGGCTGCCCCCTGGAGCCACCAATGCCTGGGTTCTATCCCAGGATGCTGGTTTCCTTGCTCTGGAGTGCGGCTCCTCTGAGGAATCTGAATGGGAAGCAAGGCGAGAACCACTTCAGGTCTTGCTTTAAGACCAGATGTGCAGGTACCATCCTGTTCTGATCTGTAAACAAACATGATCCTATGGACACACTGTTAACCCTAACTCTGTGTGAGGATGAACATACCCCCTGGTGTCACCCAGAAACTCCACACTCAACACATCAAGGGTCCAGTAACAGATCCAGGACTCCTAACCAGTCCAGACAGAACCGTCATCTGGTATCAGAGTTCCAAGCCTGTGACCGAACTACAGTCAAAGTCATTCAAAATGGAATTTTGATACTATTTTACGACTAAGAATATTTGCTTATTCCCTTGAGAAATCATGACTGAATGAAGACTCAGAGGGGAATTAAAAGCTCACCATGATTTGAGCATGCCCGTTAGGAAAAGAACTGGAAGAATCAGCATTGATTGGGTCCTGACAGTTTCTCAATCGGCATCTAAATGCATCTTGAACCTGTGAAAAAAGGACAAACATTCATTTTCTTCTCTCTTGGTAATGACCAGATACTGTCCATATTGGCAATTGACTGAGAAAACCATTAGCACAGTTTTTATGATCCAATACCCGTTTTGTTTACTTGGTGCACCTGGACTTTGGTCCATGCCCAGGGAATTCATCATTTACCAACATCTGTAGAGGGAGGTGCTGGGAACTCCTCAGCTGTCCCCATGCCTGTGTCTGGCTCAATACTAATCATTCTTGCCCGACGGCAGGATTATTTCCACTGCTACAAACAATATGCCTGTCTTTCAAGGGGGATTTACTATTCGGTATGGCATAATCTTCACAACAGCTTTAAACATTGGGAAAAATGAGATGACTTAATGATCTGTCGACCAAAATTGATCTGGGATTTTCCTTTTATGTCTTACGTAATGCATATTGGGGAGACCATTTCTTGTCTAGCTTCAAGTACTCTGTGCCCTTATGTGCAAACAAAACAAAACAAAACAAAACAAAAAACCCACACACAATGAAACAAAAAGGTAAAAAAAACTACTCTGTTTCTGGTTGATTCTCGTGGGAAAAAAAAAGGCCACTTAGCAAAGCCGAACTTCCTTAATATACATTCACAACTGGATTCTGAGCAAAGAACAAACACATCACAAGGAAATTCGAAGAACGTTAAATCCTTTGTTAAACAGCACATGGATAAACCTGAATAGATGAATAACAAACACACAAATCAGCCGACAGCTACTCTGACGTCATGGTACCTCTGTGTCTGCTGGTCCGTCCACCTCCTGCAGCTCATTAGGCCCCTAACAAGCTTGCTGGTGGGCATCACCATAAGTCAAGTCAATGGCAATGTCATTTTACTAGTATTTGGCTTTTCTGACTTCACATTATTGTTACTCCCCTCCTTGTTTATTATAATCTGTCTTATCGGGTTACCAAACAAAGCACAGATGATGTGACATTCCTTCTATTTTCCTGAAGCACCATTGTAGGGGCCACCAAGGGAAACATAATGATGTCCAGTTTTGCAAAGCATGTATATAAAACATCCTGTCACTTCTTGTGAGATGTGCGTAGTTTATGTATTGGCCATAAAAAAACCCTGAGCCTATTAAGCTGTTTTCAGCTCCTCTCACCCATTTCAAAAATTCGTTAGCAGCCTGTTTCCCAAACGGCAAGATGTGGATAGTGACGTGAAGTTTAGTTACCACCACTGAGCCCTGGCTGCAGTTCCATCATGAGACCTCTGCCCACGTGCTGGATTTCTCCCCTCAGATTCTGATCCTGGTGGTATGTGAATTAATTAATTCACTATGGCTGTGAATTAAGTGGGGGGTGGGCTCCATATTCTCTGACCCTTCCATTTTCTGATTCTAATATTTCTTTTTTTAACCATTTTCTAATTGAAGTATAGTTAACTTACAATGCTGTGTTAGTCTCAGGTGTACAGCAGGGTGATTCAGTTATACATATAATATATATATATATATCCTTTTCAGATTCTTTTCTGTTATAGGTTATTACAAGATATTGAGTTCCCTGTGCTATACAGTAGGTCCTTGTTGTTCATCTATTTTATCTATAGTAGTGTGTATATTCTAATATTTCTAAATCTGAAACTTTCTGGAAAAAAAGAACAAGGAGTTGTCTGATACAACTGGGTGAGGTAATTTCTTATTTCCTCTTTCAGACACATCAGTAAAAGTTCAGGCTCAGTGAAATTTAGTCTGATCATCTTTTCCTGAAGAACTGGATGCATATTTGGAAGTAATTCATCCAGCTTCTCCCTTGGAGGAGACATGGCATGGACAAACTAGAGTCTTTAGAAGCGAATGCTCCTTAGATTAAGAAGTCATAGCTGTGAGACATAAAGCGACACAATTAATAATCAGAAGATCGTTATACACTAGGGTAATGCGTCTCCCGTTTGCCAGATGATCTCTGTTTCTGTTACACAGAAATTTGCATTTGGGGGAAAACTCTAAGAAAGTATATCTGTTTCAGAAGAAAAATTCTAAGAACTAATGTCAGAAAAATAGGTACTTGCCAATTTTCTGTTTGTGCCCCGAGGCAACTGTTAAAGAAGCACACACTTTATAAAAGAAGATAAATAACGTGTTAGAAATGTTGCCTTCCAGGAGCTTGTCACATGAATTTGTTTCAAATCTGCTTCTGAGCACCAGCACCCATAAAATATGAAAGGTGGCCCTTGGTAAAACGAAACATTAACTCTTGTTCACCAGCCACTCTATTTTCAGGCCTTCAGAGTGCAGTTGTCAAGGATATTTTTGTCTGACAATGAAATACGGAAAAGCAACTCCTGTCAGTTTCTCTTCAAAATCCACTATCTGATTGCTTGAAGGAGATATAAAAGAAATCTCCTTTTCATAACACACACATACAAAACCGATACCTTAAACTGCCAAACTCCCAAATATGACAATGGATTAAGGGCATTTCCATACTGGAGAATGATGTCAGCTCCATGAATCAGTCAATGCTAGTCACAAGAAATATAAAACAGAAAAGCATAAAAAGTCTACAGTAAATTCAAGGTCATTTTACTGATCATATAAATGCCATGATTTAAGTATTGGATTCTCTGACACTTTTAGTGCCTCTGTTCCTTCTAATTCAGAAAGATTTGCAGGAGAAGTTCTTCTGTTTGATTAAAAAAAAAAATCTTAAAAATACATTCAGGCAATCTAGCTGAACTAGCCTTAAATATTTATCCAGCACTGACAGGGAAGCATGATTAGACTAGATTTTGTTCTGTGTACTATTACCACAGAAAAGGGTGTTTCAAGCAGGACAGTACCTGGAAAACGCATCTGCAGCTATTTGAAAACATTTTGATAACTAAATGAATGTTCTGTCAGGTAAGCAAAGAGACTTTTATCTTTGGTGAACTAATGTGTATTGTACTTATGGAGAACAGCTAGAAGTTTTAAGAAAGCAAGTCTACAAGGACCTTAATTCCGAACAAGGAGAAAGCATCAAAACAAACAAAAGACAGAATCTCGACCTGGCTATTGCATGCTGAAATTAAAACTTTCTGTGCCAAAAGGAACATTTACAACACTGGCCAATAATAGCCTTGGTGTCTTTCTTGCCTTGTGATTAAGACTGAAGAAAAATAACTGTTAGAAGATGCAGATATTTACTATTTAAGCTCCTTAAGCTGACTGACTGTGGAGAACGAGTCACTTATTTGAGGTTCCAATTTAATTTAAAATTTCTTTTTAGATATTAAAATCATGATACCTGAATTCTTCCAATATCAATCATGTTTTAAACTTATGTAGGACCAGTAAATACAATTTTTAAACAAACCCGTCTAGAATAATTAAACATTTAATACCAATTTTGGCACAGTTAAAATCTAGATTTCAAAATGTCCTCTTTTTATAATACTCTGCCATAGATCTTCCACCTTGACGTCAGACAGAGGGTTAAAAAGTATCGGGGGTGTAGCAAAGAATTGATATGTGAATAGCCCTGTAATATTTAGGAGACTTTAAGGAAACCCGGTATCATGTTGTGAAATAAAAAAGAGTGGCAAGAAACATCTCCAAAAATAAGGTGAGGTGAACACAATAAGCTAACAGGTTGTCTTCTGAAAGGATCCTGCCAGGCACCACCAAAGTTATCCCGACCAGATCCTGCTGGGGCTGCTCTAAAATCTCTTGAAAAAGCTATCAACCCTTTTCCTGTGGACAGATTCCTGGATGAGACCAGAGTTCAAAGAGGTCCACAGGGCGTGTCTCTCTCCTGTCCCTCCCCTAGGGACAGTGATTCGGTTCATCTCAGCCGCCGCCAGCGAGAGCTTCTCTGCTGGTCTCCGCTCCGAAGACAGCTGGCAATGTCACTGTGAACGTCGGTGCCAGATTTAGAGATTGCTGGGGAAGAGCAGGGAGCATTGCTTGGCAGTGCTGCAATTCAGAGGAAGCTTCAGGAGAGAGCTGCACTGTTTGAAACAGGCTCTGTATTTAGCTACAGACCCCAAAGCTTCACCTTTTAAGAAGACAGCTTTACCTCCAGTTTTTCTTCCTGACTTCCCAATTCCAGAAGATCATTTTAAGCAAAGAAAAGAAATAAAGTTACATTCTTGTGATTTTTTGATTGTTAGCTTGGGAGGAGGGAAGTTTCTTAAATGTTCTGGTTATTTTCTGAATCTAGTATCGACTATTGTTTCTATTGATTCACATCTGTACAAATGGCTTTTTAATTACATGAAATTTCATATAATTTCACCATTAAATGAACAAGAGTGTTGTCAATTTCATGTGTCTAATACCAATTCACAGAAGCACCATGAATGACTACACACTATTAAAATATTATTTGACCTCTCTGAGAGCAAGGGAGATGAACAAAAATGGTTTGTCATTTGCTATATGTGGAAGGGAAAATATGGACTTCGGTCCCAACTTTCAGTCCTAATGATGTTCTATCGGAATTCTCTAACACCTAAAGGATCTTTCACTTAGTCTCAAAATTCTCACAGCTTTTACTATTTTTTGTATCAGATTTGGGGGTCACATAAGCTGCCCAGACAGCATTTCACATACAGGATCTGAAAAAATGTAACAGTATTTCTTCGGCATGAAGGAGAGAAAAGAAGGAAAGGGAAGTCATACACCAGCCACCTCCACCCATGCCTTCACCGAAGATACTTCATCATAGCCTCGCACCATCCACGTCAAGGCAGAAAATAAAAACCTAACTCATGACCTCTTATTTCTTTTATTAATTTTAAAACTTTACTCCAAACATACTCAACTTCCTGTCACCAGCTTAACACTGTTGCAAGCTGGGACCCTGGGGTCTGAAGAGAGAGAGAGGTGAGATTTGCCCTTTCATGCAGGCAGGCACTTGAAGAATTTTGGGTAACAGTAAGCCACGGCTGGATGCTACCTGGCGGACATGCCAGAGTTTGCCAATCTCTGCCATGAGCTCTCTGTGTCTTAATTTGTTCACTGATGCCATTGTACTAATCTGACTTCATGCTTTTGTTAACCTCCTGTATGGAGTTGGAGAACCACGCACGCAGATTAAGATGGGTAGAAATATCCATGACATAATTGCAACTATGCTCCAATCAGGAAAACCTAATCCGGAGTGAGATATAAGACTTATATTTTCCTGCCTAAGAGGTGAGATGACTATTGAGTGAAGGGAGGCTGGTGATTTCTGGGGAAAAGTATAGAGGGTTTTATATGGTCCTTCCTTGGGTCCTGTCTACGCTCCTATTTAAAGGCGCTCTCTGTGCTTCCTACCCTCTGTTCCGATTAAAATCCAGCTTTATTGCGGTAGCTTTAGCCATCCTCCCACTTCCAGACACACATTCTATCTTATTAAAAACAAAACAAACAAAATCTTTAAATGTATTTCTTTTGAAAGCTTCAATTCAGCCCGACCAAGATAAAGCTCTTAGCAACCCACCTCGCTCTCCCTTTAACCCAACTTCCCTCTGAGCAAGGACGAGGACCCTAACGCTCCCTACCCTGGGCAACTCACCCACCTTCTAAAATCTATTCTTCACGACACACTGTGGCCTCTCACCAAGGCCGCTGCACACCCCAAGGAGAAAGCTCTAAAACATCACTTAGTGCCGTGCCCTTAAATGTCGTCAGTTCTGTCTTTCTCTTGGTGCTGCAGTCAGAGCCACTAAAAAAAAAATCTCTCCACTTGTTTTATGCCCCCATGTGCCCCAGGTGGTCTCAGAGGAGAGTCAACTCTCCACCACTCACCACAGGCTTCATTTCTTGCAAGTCGTATGCCCGGGACCCTCTCTCCATTTTCCTCCACTTGAAACGTTCGCTTTCTTAATCAGGACCCCGTTAAGTTCTGAAGTCTCCTATCACCCACTCCCCCATCTTCAAAACCCACTGAAGCCCCTGCTCTTCAGGGGGCTGTACAATGTACCTTCTTCCGTGGTCATGAGTCCTACCTAAATTCCCTGTAGATCAAGCTGGGAGATTCATGCAACTCTCCATCTGAACTTTTTTATATGCAATACGACCTCTTTTCAAATTGCTCTCTAGTTATTTCACCACTACTGGCCTCATTTACGTTTTAAAATGATTTGGGGAGAATATTGGTTTTACATGAGATAGCTAAGGAGGCTTGTCTGCTTCATATGATCACTGTCATGTGTTTGTAAATAAGTTTGTTTATCTGTATTTTTATGAAAACAATAAGATGAAATGGGACATTGACAGAAAAAAAATGGTGGAAGGGAGTGGGAGAAACAGAAAGAAAGAAAAGAACTGTTCGTGTTTATTTTAAGCATTTGTTACAAAATCACTTCCCAGGTTTGGATGAAACTTCTGGGACCTCCTCTGGCGGAGCTTGGCTCTCCTGCCAGCGCTGGGGAAAGAGAAAGATGAGCTTGGCCCTGTTACTGATGTACAGAGCAGCCCTAGGATCCTCACATACCGATACAACAAAATTATCCATTTAAGTACTTTCCTTTTTCCTTTCCTTCCAGTGAAGGGGTTTTATTGTAGCTTATTTTGTACTACAATCTTGTTATTTTACCCCTCTGACATCAAGCTGCCCGACTGTCTTAGAGCCAGGCACAGAGACAGGAGAGATGAGAAGAATGTACAGGCACCAGGAAAGTGGTTTCCTAGCAACAGGAACTATTTCAAAGCTTTCATAACTCTTGTGCAGTTAGAATTTCCATAGCAATGTGGAGAATAGTAAATAGTAGCTATGTCGCTATGTGCATGCTGCAAATGAATTCTTCTCAAGAAATGATGGCTAAATGAAGGAAGCACCTATATTTGTTCTGTTGGATCCTGTCTCATTACGTATGACACATATTAGTTTCCAAGATCTAGGTTTGTTGCTGAAAGTAATGTGTTGTGATAAATCAGATGGTTTAATTTTTAAAAATATTCTTATTCCCTCTTGGTGTTTGCACTTCTGTCAGTGACATCTGCTAAAGCAATTCAAAAGAGAAAGGGACTTCAGAAGAAGACCCTGTACTTCAAGAATAAACATTTTATGAAACCGAAATATTAAGATATCAGCTCTGGAGGTCACAACAAACTGCTAGTCAAAGAATCAATTTGCTTTTTTAGAAAAGTGGAATATAATTGAGTTGAGATGGTAGTAGGATGATCCTTTCTCCTTCCCCTCCTGACTTGAAATAATTTAGGTTTTCTAATTCAACCCACTGAAAGCAAAGCCACTTTTAAAATGGATGAAGCCCCACACACATCACATTCAAAATGCCACAGTTACAGTATTTCATTTCTTTTCTCCTTAAACTGCAAGGCTCTCTTCCCCTCTGTGCAGACCCACCTGCTTCATAGAAGACTGTAAAAGTCATATGGGTAAAGCCTTTTTCTGTTGTTTTATCTTTGACTTTTTTTTTTAACATCTTTATTGGAGTATAATTGCTTTACAGTGGTGTGTTAGTTTCTTCTGTATAACAAAGTGAATCAGCTATATGTATACATATATCCCCATATCCCCAACCTCTTGCATCTCCCTCCCACTCTCCCTATCCCACCCCTCTAGGTGGTCACAAAGCACCGAGCTGATCTCCCTGTGCTATGCGGCTGCTTCCCACTAGGTATCTATTTTACATTGGGTAGTATATATATGTCCATGCCACTCTCTCACTTCGTCCCAGCTTACCCTGCCCACTCCCCGTGTCCTCAGGTCCATTCTCTACATCTGCATCTTTATTGCTGTCCTGTCCTGTCCCTAGATTCCTCAGAACCATTTTTTTTATTAGATTCCACATATATGTGTTAGCATATGGTATTTGTTTTTCTCTTTCTGACTTCCTTCACTCTGTACAATAGACTCTTAAGTCTATCCACCTCACTATAAATAACTCAATTTCATTTCTTTTTGTGGCTAATATTCCATTGCATATATGTGCCGCAGCTTCTTTATCCATTTCTCTGTCAATGGACACATAGGTTGCTTCCAAAGCCTTTTGAATTCATATTGGATGAATCATTAAAGACTACAAACAACCATTTTATGTTAGTATGTATCAAAAATACACAGAAACAGAAATATGTTTATCTGTACCCAGTCCCTTTCTAAATTGAAGGAAGGAAATATTCCTTACATTGCTTATACACTTTTAAGAAAGAAAAAGACCAGGGAATTCCTTGGCAGTCTAGTGGTTAGGACTCTGCGCGTTCACTGCCGAGGGCCCGGGTTCAATCCCTGGTTGGGGAAATAAGATCCCACAAGCTGCATGACACAGGCAAATAAATAAATAAATAAATAAATATTTAAAAAATAAACATTTAGCTTAGATGCTGGCATACAGCAAGAACACCATAAATATTAAACAAATAAAAAGAAAGAAAGGAAAAAAAAGTCCATACAAATTATCTTGAATTATTGTGACGAAAATATTTTAAAGTGAAGAAAGCAGTAGAGATAAAACTGTATTCCTAGCATCTCCTATGGGATTATCAAGTAGATCACTAGATTTGAGTCATTATACAATATGTTACAGGTAGCTATTGAGACTATTTGCTTTGGTCTATTTTTATGAGATGTTTGTTCACAGGATATAGCAAGGACATGGAAAGATGCCTTATTCTCCTGGACTGTGGTTAATGCTAGGGCAGTGTGATCACAGGTACTATGAGATAGACCCATTGCTAGTGTCGGGCAACACACATTTAGAAGGTCAGAAAGAATTTCTATGAATTCAGTGAGACATCCTTATGATGTGGTCTTTGGGATTTGCAAAATTTAAACAGGGTTCTTTTGGTTTTTCGGTAACAATTGCCACTGAGGAATTCTGAGAGACTTGCCTATAACTGAAATCTGCTCTGTGTATTTATAGCACTGTTACAGGGTATTTTTAAGGGTCAATGAAAAAATACTAGATATGCAAGTTTCCATTTCAGTGTTGGAATGAGAGACATGACACTCTGCTATTGATTTATCAACTATAAAATTATTCAATTTGAACTAATCATTGAAAATGCAATAATAACAGGGCCAATATCCATAGTCTTATTCCCAATAAATACAGAAAATATAGATTTACAGACACCTATTTAACAGAAGCATTTACTATATGATTTAATTACCCTTAAATCATGTTTTTGACAATTATTAGTCCAATTAGCAAGTATGGGAAAGTTCTGATGGGATTGAATTTTTGTGCCAAATATTTTTCTTCATGTAAGCAGCACAACTTTGCTAATCAGCCAACAAAATATCTGTCACTTTAAAATCTGAATATTTTGATCATAGCCCAAGGCTTTTTAGAGAGCTTATTTCTGAAGAAAAAGAGAGGCTTATTTAGAGTTGGGCTATTTTTTTCCTCTTTAACACCTAAAGTATTAATATCTTCTGAAAATCTCATGCAGATAAATCATGGATCTTGCTTACAGCCCACACTATTCATCCTTAATCGTCCATCAAAAATGTACCATGTGTCTACACACTTTGAACAATTTTGTTACATAAACATATTAGAGATAACATTAACATATTAGACATAACATTAACACAGAAGACTCTCGGAATAGTTACGGTCGGAGAAGAACATAGCTCAATTTCTTTTTTAACTTTTAAGCAACTTTGGTCTATAAAAAAATCAACACTTGGAAGATTTTTAGTGCTGATATTCTAGGTAGACATTTGTGATGTCTTGGTAACAAAGACCTAGATCAGATTTTTTAAGTGATGAAATCCCCCCTTCCCCTTGCAATGTGAAATCATTCTTCTGTTTTCATTGTTTCTCATCCTACGATGTTCTTGGAATACACATGTGGGTTTATTGCTGACATCCGTATTATACTAAAGTAGCTCAGAAATGCTGTTCTCCTCATCTGGTAAATGAGGTAAAAACCTTTGCTTACCATCACTCATCAACGTGAAAGCTATAGGATGTGTACTCAGATGCGCATGTGTCTTTTTGCAATGTGCCCATCACAATAAAGTTCTCAAACAAGCTAGATAATGTGAAATGACAGTGGAGACCATCTTCTCAAAATTACTAGCATGGCACTGTGTCACTGTGTGTTTTAGTCACCACCGTCCCCAGAGTAAATACTCAAATGATTCCTAAACCTTGTAAACACCGTATTGGCTTGCAAGCACTCGGAATAATTGTTGCACCCCTAAACAACTCAAGTCTGAACTCCATCACTGATCTTGATGGATTTGGTGCAGGTTAGTGTCTCATGAAGGGTGACTTCTTTCCTTCACTGCTGCCAACAAACCTCACCAGGACCTGGAGAAACACTGTGATTATAGACCTACAGTCCTTTGGGACAATTACTACCCAATCATGCTCCACTGTGTCCATATTTTGCATTTTCTGAGCATTGACATCCATATCAAAATCATCCCCTTTGAGTAACCTTAACCGCACCTTAGTACAGAGACAAAAGAACCCCTCGTTCATCTTCAACATTTTCTTTCTAAAACAAAGTCTGTCAAGTATGAGGAATGAGGTTATGCTGTGTGTAGAAGCATGAGTTAAGGAACAGGTTTAAGAAATACCATCGCAATTGCATTTTAGGTACGCCGCCCATGCTCTTATCTACACCTATGATTGCATCATAGCCTCTCTTGAACCCACTGTCCCTGGCTCTTGGCACCTCTGGTTGCGTTTTTCCTTGCATCACCCCATCTGTTTTAATCTGTCACTTTCAGAGTCCAAGGAGCCCCCTTGAACTTTGCCTTTGCCTTTTCATTTCTCTTTAGCGTTGACTCCCAAACGATTGTCTTTAGAGGAGACCAGCTTTAACCTGAAGATCAAGTTATTAAAAGAAAAGATCCTATTTGTTAACATGGAAACTACTCTTCTAGGTATCATTCTTCTCTCTTGCAGAATGATATTTCTCACCTCTCTCCGGAGAATGCAGTGGACCATGACAATCACAAAGCCTTGCAATGAATCAAACACAGCAAAAAGTATTTGAAACAAGATGGAGCGTTTGTCTGTCATGGCCAGAACTGCAGACATCCACGTCAGAGCCAGAAGGGGCAACACCACACAGGAGCTCCAAAGAGACGCCCTGTTGGAACACAGAGGAAGCGACATTACGTAGCTGCACATATGTATGCCCCAGGCGATAACCAAACCCCAGTTCAACAAAGCATTCTTGTAGGTGGCACCAAGACATTAACTTGGAAACCACAAAGCAGATAACGTTTGATAGTTTTATTTATTTTTTGATAAACAATCCCACAATCGTTACAAAAGCCGTTGCAAACTATAAATATTTAAGTATGCTCTTAGCTCTAATATTAGCAAACATGATTTTTTTTTCCATCGTAGCATTTTCTCACATGCACGGTAAAAGATTTGTCACAAGAAGATGTAAATGATTGGGACTAACATGGCGTTACTGGCGGTGGTGGCTGACAAAGCTGTTGTTGAAACTACTCCACACTTGGCACATTTGAGCGTCAAACCGCTATGAGGCTCACTCATCTGACTGCAAACAAACAGAACACCCACAAAAAGAACAAAATATTGAATTGTCACCAAAAAAAAAGTTGCCACTGCAAGTTAGCTTTTAAATACGATTTCATGCAGAAAAGTATATTTATCAAAGAAGAATGCTCTCTGTCGTGTTAAAGATGCATTTACACTACACATTATTTTTGTAACATTCACCGCTTAATAATATGGGCCTTTGTTACATGAGAAGCATATTTCCATAATTTACACCATAAATGGCCCTTGTGTCTACAGATCAAAGTTGCCCAATACACTGAGTTAAACAAAAGCATGTGTTTGTGTAGACATACAGTGAAAACCCTTTATTCAGACCCTTGATAATCAAACAGGTAAGGATTCCTAGCTTCAAATATTTTCAATGTCACTTACAGAAGACACATAATATCAATTAAAACCTTCTGAAATGTACACATGTATCTCAGAAGTCCAATATAGGGAGATATATATTTTAGGCTTTTAGTCATTTGTGGAAGATGTAGCTTTTATCTCAACATATTCATATTTGGAAATTTCTTATAGCATCAATGTACTGTCTATATTTTAGGATGATCTGAATATAGGGGCTGATGAAATTTGATGAAATATTAGTTGATAATAAAAAGAGTGATAGTTTTCTGCTTTAATAAAACACATTTAACATAATCACCAAGTTCAAAATATTCTTTCTGCACATTTTGTCATAGACTCCAATAGCTTTTAAATGGTCTATTCAAGTCTAGAGGATATTGCAGGTAAATTCAGATTCAATCTATTATCTCATAGAAGCAAAGTCACACTACGTAGAAAAACTTGACACATTTTTCTTTAGAAAAAAGTCCTTTGAAAATGACTCGTTTTTAGAACCCTATTGTTTTAGGAAAAACCAAAAAGAGTTACTTGAATCAAATTTCAAAACACTTTAAAATAATTTTCTGTGGTCTCTTGTCCATTCCCATGTGATGTTTATGTCTAAAATATAGGTTTGCCCAGTAGGTTTTTCAAAAAAATAATATTTGGTGGTCCTGTATTACTATGTGTAAAATAAAAATGGCAAAACAGAGAAAGTCATAAGGGGCTCCTAATTCAGAAAGTCTGGTTTCTTTCAAAGACGTGCCTTCACTGTTGAATTGCACTTGGATGAGATGATAAATCTGAAAGCTATTAAGTAAAGTGACCTGTAGATCCCGTGAGAAAAATCAAAGCTCTCAGAGTTAGATATGGGGGTGGAGAATATGATTCTAAACCGTTCACTTTACTGTTTCAACCCAGGGCATATGTACTAGACACAGGTGTCCAGACTTTTCCAAATAAGAAGTAATAAGAGTCTACCCAGTTTGGTTCATGAATGCCCCAATGGCCGGTGTGTGTGTGAAACTGCTCCCAGGAGAATGCCTAGACAAGTGGTCTCCACAATATCTACTTTAAAATAGTAGATGAGAAAGTTCTGTTGCAGAAAAAAAAAGAGAAAATAAAATATTTTACTTGAGATGTTCTAAAAAGACACATGTCATTGTATCTTGTTTTCATTCTTTCCAACTATCATTTTATATAAGATGTGTTGATATTTGCAATAAATTCCCCCTTGGTAAATACACTTATGTATCAGAAAAAGTTAATCTAGTTTGGGTATTACAAAACTTGTCAAACTATTGTACTATTATTTAAATATTCATTCGCTCATTCCTTTATAAATCTTTACTGAGCATAAACTATATGCCTGGCAGTTTCTAATAATTGATGATAAAAAGAAGAAAGGGAATAGATAGAAGAAGTAGACAAAATGGGAGGAGGAACATCTTGGTACCATATTTGATTCTAAATAAATAATAATGTTTCAAAAGAAACACTTGTTTTATATATATATATATATATATATATATATATATATATATATACAAACAGACAGGAATGGTCAATATTTACAATTAGGGAGATCAATTGTTAAGTTAATCAATTAGCTTCCTGCCCAATGTTTCTTTAGATAATTCTGATTATTTGTTCTTCACTGAAGTCTTTATTACTGGTCCCACTGCTTCTCTGTGAACTAAAAATTAGCTGCAAATACTCATATCTTCTGAAAAAAGACATTCAATCACACTTTGGAATAGAGAGCAAATTTCAATCTTTAAGCTAAAATAAGATTTTCTACTATAGAAAAAATATTTAAGCCTAGAGTCATTAATTTGTTAATAGTCCTTTTCTGCTTTGGACAGTAAGCAGCATTCTGCTTCTACAACTTGTATTAACATCACCCCTATTTCTCCAGCAGTGGCCTTTGTACCAGAAAAAAAAACAAAACAAAAAACTGTTTGACTCAGTTTTTCCAGTAAAACAGGTGTAACTTCTAATGATATTTTTAGAAATAAAGGTTAAAAAATTATTATGTAGATTGAAATGGATATTTTCTAAATTCATAATATGACAATGTTGTCATTTCTCCTAAACCTATGTTATCTCTTCCAAAGAGCTATGTGAATCGAACTGGATGTTACGTATAAAATAATCAAATGAGAAAAAAATTCTGACTGAGTTTAATAAATCCTTAGCATTAAGCTCATTCTGATAATCTCGTCTCTTTTTCTGACTTTGGTGTCATGAATGGTGGAATGATGGATGCTTGATTGACAGAAGTTCAGGGTCCTTTGCAAGCCAGCTGTGCAGCTTGGTTTCTTCATTTCACCCATCATAACAATAGCCACCACCTGCTGAGTGAGTGCTTGCTATTTGCTAGAAATTCTAATGAAAGTTTTATACACATTGTATTTCATAGACTCTATTATGAGGCGAGAGTTATTATCCCCACACACAGCTAGGAAACTGCAGAGCTAAATACTGAGCGTGGATTTCTATTTTATTTTAAAGCTTTATCCTAACCACTAACCCACTCCACCCCCCAATTAAAAATAATAATTATACAAGTCTACACCACTAGTGGCAGAACTGAGTTTCTATATCCAGTACCCAATATGAACAATTTATTCTAACATGATTAATCTAGGCAAGAAATAACTGAAGTAGCTATTGTTCCAATTCTAACCATACGTCAGACTAATGAGTAATAGTGTGACAGTTTCAAGTTCACATGGTATAGAAAGCTCAGTGTCTGTACAAGTTCAAGTCTGCCTATTTCAAGTTGCTTTAGAGATTCATCTGAAGTGAAGACAGTCTCTAGATAGGAAGTGATTCCCCCTCAGAAAGGAGCCTCCAATGATGTTTTTATTCATCACTGCAAGTTCTAATGCTTGATATGATTGATATCCAATTTTATACTGAAAGCCATTAAACCTAGTCTTTTACTAGGAAAAAAAACTGCCTGGACTATCTTGTCTTATAAATCATTACATAGATTATAAATACACAAAGGACTTGAAATTCCCACCAGTCAGTGATAAAATACTATGCCTATTAAAGAATACATAAATTATTAAAGAAATGAGAACAATTAAGGGTTAAGTTTTGAATGAAAGTACAGTCAAACAGAAAGGAGAAAGCTATAAACTTTTTATAAAAAATGATACAAAGGGAAACTCAAAGGCATTAATATTTCATTCAAGTTTTTACAAATTTATATGAGCTAACAATATAACCTTAAAAAGCTGCTATCAACCTGCTCATGAAATGTTATTAAGTCATTAGATATGGTGATATTACAATGACAGTAAAATTAAAGGACATGCTTTTCAAAATTTTATAAGTGGTTAAAATGTGCAAGTGACAATTATGAGTAACTCTTTGTAGCAAGTTATAGTGAACATGTCATAAAAATGAATACATATGATAAGAATAGTGTTTCAGAAGTGATTATTTCAAGTGAAGACTTTTTCTGATATATACAATGAATCAAAGAAAATGTGATATTTTGCCCTCCTAAGGTTTGCTTGTCCTGATTCTCTTGTGTCCCATACTGAAATTATGTTCAATCTACCCTACTGTCCTTTGTGACTAAAACTAGGAGGTCTTTGGAAGCCCACACCCAAGGACAAGAATTTCAAGGCTAGTCTTAACATTTAATCTTATCTTACAAAGAGGCAATATGCACAAACAAATCCAGATTTTCTTAATGGTCTTTTTAATTATTTTCAGATTTTGGTCCCACCTCTTTAGGAATAGCCCATTGGAAACTTGAATGACAGAATCTACCATACACACCAGTTTGTCAAGAACAAAATTCAAGGCACGGTCAAATGCAGTCGGTGACCTGGGATTGGAGTATGGGACGCACTGGTAAAGACCCTTCGAAATCCACCAGTTGCAGCTTACCCGGCTCTGTGTTTCAGCTTTCTATCTAGGATCCCATCTCTTGAAACAAGTTTATTAAATACCAAAATGCCAATCACCATGTTGACCTGTCAAATAGAAACAAAGGTTGGCCTTTCAATGATATTGAAGGGGATCGGGTCCCTGATTTTTCCTGAAAACCCACTTTTATCCATTCACAACCTCGGCAGAATTATATACTCACAATGGTAGTGATAGGAAGCACTTCTCAAATATTTTACAAGTGTGTAAAGGAAAATGGGACACTTTAACAGGGGTGTTAGTGTCTGTCTCTTAAAGGATTCTCATGAGTTGGAAAGGTGTGTGACCTTAATGTTTTAAAGTGCATTAAGCACATTTAATTTCTATGCTTTGCAGCTTACACTGAGGAAATTAACATTCAACTGCCGAACTTTTAAATTGCCATACTATGCCAAGCTGGCATTCTTCTCTCTGAGTCATCCTTGAATAAAATAAATTGGTTAATGAGTTTTACCCTATGCCTGGGAATCAAAAGACTTTGTCTCGCAGTGTGTGGCTAGGGTGAGCCCTGGATCCAAAGGTGCTAAGGATTTGTTGTTGCTCCCAGCTGGGAGAACGGAACACCTCGATTCTGCACAGTGTGCAGCTATTTCTCCCATGAGGTAGGGAGCATTTTAATGCATCATGCTTTTCTAGACAAAGGAGAAAGCCTGTTCAACTCAGCAGCATCCTTTAAGATGTACACTAACACTAATTTTTACAATGTGCTCTATTGAACCCTTCTCAGCCTTTCCTAAGACTCTCTCACCCACTCAAAAGGTCTTTTGCATGATACAGCTGAAACGAAATCACACATAGTTGTCTTTCTCAAGTCAAATTGTAAAAAGCTGTAGAGATTGCTGTGGTCTATTTTTCTTTAAAGATTTATTTATTATTTATTTATTTATTTAATTTATTTTTGGCTGCGTCGGGTCTTAGTTGCGGCATGCAGGATCTTACGGGATCTTCCACGAGGCATGCAGAATCTTTCGTTGCCGCGTGCAGGTTTTCTCTCTCTAGTTGTGGCACGCAGGCTCCAGGTTGCGTGGGCTCTGTAGTTGTGGCACGCGGGCTCTCTTTTGAGGCACGAGAGCTCAGGAGTTGTGGCACACGGGCTTAGTTGCCCAGCGGCATGTGGAATCTTAGCTCCCTGACCAGGGATCGAACCCACGTCCCCTGCATTGTAAGGTGGATTCTTTAGCACTGGACCAACAGGGAAGCCCCACCGTGGTCTATATGTAGCAGCTTTATTCTAAGAGCTCCCGGTTCTCTAACCTACCAGAGCTTCCTGATAAAGGAATCCAGAACAATGCTGGAACCAAGATAGATAATCAAGGAGAAATATTTTCTCCTTTTTGCCTTCCTGCCCCTCACCCTCCATGGTCAAAAGAATCTTGGTGCGACCCCCAATGCAAATGGGGAAGCCTTTACACTGAAACTAGCAGTTCACAAGACTTCTGTTTTAAATGAAGCAGGATGACCAGTTAATAAAAAAAGAAACTTCCACTTCTCCAACATGCTTTGGGCAGACGGAACATAAAGTTGAAATCTGCTGAATTACTGGTGTAAGGAAGATCCAAAGCACCCGTTAGGTAAGGACTTAGGTGTCACTCTTCATAGTTTCCTTACAAGATGCCATTTGATCAAGAGAAAGAGTTACTCATCTTTGTACGTCTATTATTTGAACTAAAAAATAGAAAGTGTATTCCATGGAGTCTATTTATCTACAATTTAATCAGGAGGGGATTCATCACCACTCCAAAGACCTTTTATCTTTCAATTATACACATACTTTTTGTTTCTTCATTTTAGGGTTATAGGTATGTTAACCTAGTAGCCTAGGGAAATAATTCAATTGATTAAATAAAAATTTAATGCAGCAGACAAAAATGTGTGCAATAGTTTCATTTTCCCTATGCTCTTCTAACCCTCATGCCTAGATTTTCTTTTTCTTGTGAATCACACACAGTTCCTGCTCTCTGTTATAATTTAGAGGCGGAAGGACAAGCTTTACAGGAAGAAAAGTCACGCAGAGTTATTAAGAAAGATATCGCTAGCTTCCAATTTATTGAATGAATTGTTCAAGAAACCAAAGGGTAACTTTTCAATTAGAAATCTAATTGTACAGCGGAATGGATCTTTGTATTTCATTCAGATTGTTTCTTTACTCTCTAACATTTTTCAAAGATTTATTAGGCAAGAAAGATTTGTAATCAATAAATTCAGAGAGAGAGAAAGAAAGGCAGATTAGTGGGAAATTTTCGTGTTCCTATAAACAAACATGTAAAGGAATTATTTTCTGATTCAGAAAAGAAAAATTTGTAAAACTTATGCATAACATATGGCAGGGGTTCTCAACTGGGGCCAGGGCCGGGGTGGGGGGGGAGAGTTTTGCCCCCAGAGAACATTGAGAAATGTCTGGAGACATTTTCTGATTGTTAACAACTGAAGGGTATTATTGGTATTTAGTAGGTAGGTGCCAGGGGTGCTGATGAACACACAGGACAGCCTCACAACAAAGAAATGTCCAGCTCAAGATGTCTGCAGCACGGAGGCTAAGAAACTTTGACCCACGAACATATATTTTCTTGTTGCTATTTGGTATCGGCCACAGTTATTATTAAGAGATCTTAATAACTATGTAGCTCATACAGAGTAGTGTGAAGCTGAAATAATAATGATGAAATTCTATACATTAATGAGGAAGAATTTACCAAAACTTAAACTTCGTCACAAATGTGAAATTCCTGTAAGAGAAATCCCACACTCCCACGTTTAATTCTTCAGCCTTCAAAATAAGAATATTTTAGCGTAATAAAGGACTGAATGGCAGTTAACATTCAAATTTAAGCAAAGATTCATTGAACTTTAACATTTCTACACAATATGGAAGTGTCTCTCTAATGCAAACGAGGTAGCCTTCCTTTGCTAAGAAAACAAACTAAGTTGATTTCGGTGTTTACCAGGACAACAGCAGCTGCGGGTCCCACAAAAGCGTAGAGCAGTCCTCCTTCAAGGGAGAGCCAGCAGCTGAAAATAACATCAGATAAAAACTAACAAAAATTAGTGATAAGGGTTAAACCACTAAAGTGTGATACAAATAACTTGGAATTTTGGCATATTTCAAAGGTTTGTAGTTTAAAAAAAATAGCACAGAAGATGTGGAAAAAAGCTAAGATTAGCTCATTTAGTGAGTAAGAAATACTATATACCTCTCACAGAAAAGACGCTTTGATTATAAGGTCTTACTGTTGGGCAGTTAAAACATTTTAGACAAATTACTCTTGCAGTGAGATTTTTATACTGACTTTCAGTACAAAGGTGATGATTAAGTTTTGTAAAATGCTGCTTTACATCCATTATGGAATTTTTCAAATATACTTTGAAGCAAGAACAGCATGTTTTTAGAGTCTTATATGTGCCATTTACCTGTTCTTCTTTGAGGCCATTGAGATAGTGGGAGACATTGGTTTAAAAGCCATCATTGCAAAGAATGGATAATCTACATTTTGCATGCTTTTTTTTTTCTTCTAATTTTACTTTTTCCTAGACTACTAAAAAAATCACTGAAGATAAGCTTTTGAATAAAAATAAATACAGCTGTGTTTGTTTCAATTACTAGCTTCACCAAGAGAGGCAGGTTTGCATTGATAGAGACATGGTAACCACTTAGGTAAAAACACTCATTCTCTCATAGCAGAGGGCTGTCAAGAGGTCCCCTTGATGCAGTCATGCCCACCATTTCATGCACTTGTCTTTGACCTCTGACCCTTTCCATATTATTTCTCAGTCCTCAGAATCAGCAGACTACCTCCAAAGTGACCAACAATCAACAATTAACAATAACTGTTCTCTCTCTTCTAAGAACTTTTCTATATTGGCTGTGGTGGTGGTTACATGACTTACGCATTTGTTAAAACTCACAGAATTATATACACTTAATAAGGTGAATGTTACTATGTAAATCAGTGCATGCGTGCGTGCATGCGTGCGTGTGTGCGTGTGTGCGTGTGTGTGTGGATTCAAAGTCTGCATCTAGTTATTGCTCCTTGGCCATAACAGTGGATAGATAAAAGTCTACTTTTCCACTTTGAGGTCGACGATTTAATATCTATTTTAAAAATAAAATACCTGGAGAAAAAGCCCTTAGTCTGATAGAATGCTTCAGTTTGGTGTCTCTGAGACTGCTACTCAATTTCTACTGCATTTTTGTGTAAATTCACCTTAAACTGATACATTCCTCATCGTATTGCATTCATTGTTAATCATACACTCCTTGAAAGCTGGAACTGTGCCATCTATAATCCTACTTCTTTCCATGTCCCCAACATGGTGCCTTTCAAAAAGAGGCATGCTACTGTGAAAAGCAATAGCTTAAAGGTAATGGTGCTGTACTAGGACTGCTCTACACCATATGCTACCAGGGAGTTTTTCTGTACTGTAGATTGCATAAGAAAAGCAAGTGCTCTGATGACATGAGTTCTTGCAATTCTTTGGAGGTTTCTTTCGGGTGGCAGGTGAAGTGGTGTCTTTTGGCACACTCTCCAGTTGGATGTACCCACCAGAGGGCCTCATTAGCAACAATCCCTATCTCAAACCTGAGCCCAGTTAAACAGGACATCTCCCTTTAAGACGTATGCCTCTAATAAGATGCACAACTCTTTCCTCATTTCTCTACTGTCTCCTCAACTTGAAAGAGCAGATGAAGTAAAATATGAAAGTGCATTGCTTTACATTTGAAATATTAAATGTAGTCTTGACTTATAAATTCTCTCATAGAATGTTATAAGTATTCCAGCTCTGATTAGGGTGGGCTGATGCCACATCCCTTTTTCTCCCTTCTAATTTCTTCCACAGCCCAGGAATTTTCTAGTTTGGAGTCTATTGATTCCCTGACCTACAGGTTTCAATATGCATTACCCCAACATAGCAACAAAACTTGAACTAACGTGACATAATTTGGTGGCTACCAGTATATACTATCATCTGTGAAATCAGAAGCTCAGATCGGAATCATATTCTAAAATGTAAACATGTCAAGGTTTATCCAGTTCTTTAAAAAAGGTATCTGAGATTGAACATGCAAAGTAAATATTGAAATATTTTAGAAATTAAGGACGCTGGTCTTACAAAGACATGGGAGACTGAAACAAGAATTCTGAATAGTCCTGCAGCATTTAATGTTTAACTTTTGTGCATTTAAGCCACTTCCATCATTCCTCAGTAATATGACTTATACCATTGTTAATGACTCAGTGATAAAGTGCAAGCCATCAGCAGTGCCAGCCAAGACTAATGAAGCATATTTGATGAGTTACTTAATAATAAACAAGATTTATCACTGTGGACGGACTTACTAGTGATCAGTGCCATATCCTTTTGTCCTGGTGAAGCCTACTGATGTGGCCACCACTAATGCTGGTAAACCTGCAAGAAAAGCATTGTCACACTTCACATTCAGCTACAACCACTGTGCACACTGGCTCAGGCAAAGCCAGAACAAACTTGGAGTGCTGAAATCGGAGGAACTACCTTCAGATGAATCACTTCATAAAGTATGTTTCCATTACAAAATTTCTTCCAAGTACAAAAACATGAGTACACCAGCTAGGTTTTTAAGTCAGCGCTTTTCTCTGATGTTGCTAGGTTACCACCGCATTTGACATGGGTTTAAAGGAAACTCATAACAGAGATTTAGTATATCTTTTGTTTTTTTCCCTAGCGGTTTACACTCTTACAAAGGAAATTTATATTTATAAAATCAGAAAGGCAAAAAAAGGATGTTCTGGTGTGATGGAGTATCACAGAAATGGAACATTCAGTTGGCCTCATATCGATCCACATCAAGTTGTACTTATAATAAGATAGAAAAAATAAATCACTTACTTCTTTATGATTTACTTATAACAAGAATGTAGGAACAGGGTTAAGGGCTTGAGGAATTGATTTTTAGGCTTCTTCCCATACTCCTTTAACAATCCTGAACAAAGTTCGGGGAATTTATGCCAGTTTTTCTTCATGAACCTCTAGGTAGGTATCACTCTGGACAATACTTAGTCCCTCTTGGCATTCAAGTGCCTGCATTCCTGCACCAATTCCGACCTGACATCTTTCAGTTTATGTTTCTATGAATCATGCTTACCTTGCTCAAGTTCAATGGAAACTCCCTGTTTTTGGCGAATGGAGTTCAGTCTAACCTAATGGTTTATCCGGTCATGCCTTTTTATCAGGAAGACCATGTTTGTGTTTTCAGGTTGAAAAATCCATCATCTTCCTGTGTCCCCTCCATCCATCTTCTTTCTTCCTATCATTTTTTCTTATTCTCTTCTGGGAATCTTCAAATGACATCACCTTCCTTCACGAGGTTTAAATGATGGGAACTGTAAAGAGCGCCTCTGAGGAACACACCGTGTTCTTTTAAACAAATGCCGGTCTCTCCCTCTCTCTGCATATATATGATATTATATGTGTGTGTATATGTATATATCTCTCTGTATATATATATGTGTGTATATACACATATATATATGTACACACATATATTTGTAAATATATGTATGTATATAATTATATGTATAATGTCTCTTCCTCTCCCTTTCTTGTCCTCCTTCTTCTCTTCCTTTTTCATATAGTTGAACTTTTTGATTGACCAGACCGAATTTGTTAGAAAAAAATTCTCTTCTGGGTCCTAGCTGAAGAGCTAATAATCTTCATTCCATACAATTTAGATTTAAAAATTTTCTAAATTATTATGTTGCCCTTTGCCGTCATGAAACTCATATGCCACTATTTTGCCCACTCCCAGACCTCCTGACAGTCTAGAACCATTGGTTTAGCTTTTTTGCTACCCAGAGGAGTTTAATATTAGCTGTCATCCTGGAGACCAGCTGTGCACCCTTCTCCTCAATATCATCTTTGGTAATGATGTTAAATAAGGTAGCTAAGGTTCCTGAAAATTGCTACTCTTTATACTTCAAGGAAAGTCTTCATTTCCCTGCATACTGTAGTTCTTAGACCTAATCAATTCCTGATTCAACTTTAGAAGGTCTTTAACATGAAATCCAGACAAAACTTTTAAGAAACTGTAAGTACATTACATTCTCCAATCTCTTCTTAATGGTTTTCCCATTTCCCTGTGCAGACATGACATCCCCTAGCTGAAAACTGATGGATAATCCTTGTGTTCTTGGTCCTATATTTTCCAGCATGAATTATTCTGGTATGGTAATAAGTCCACTTATTTCTAATTTTTCAGGGTCCCTCTAGCATCCTATTCTCCAGTCTTCTGGTACATTAGGCATTTCTTATATATTTGGTCCAAAATTCTCCAGGTTTTTTAGTGCAGGTCTTTTGAGACTCAAAGGCAAATAAGACAAAATCCTGTTTTTCTCCCTAAAACTAGTTTCTTAAGTGAATTAAACTAATTAATTAATTAATTATAATTAAACCAATTTATTAATTCCAATTAAACATTAGAATTGGTCCTTTGAAATGTATAGGTCTTCCAGATGTCCATTTCATAAGTCAATGTGACAGAAAGTTTTCCTAATGAAGAATTAATTCATCCTCAGCCCATCAGCAATTCTGTGTTTCCTTTGAGGACCCCACGGACTAGCCATGAGGTTTCACTCACGGTCTGAACAGCTTTCTCCTGTGACGCGAATAGCTCTATTGAAATGGAGTCCTCAGAGTTTTCTTGTGGGGAGTACAGTACATGGTTAGTGTACATGACTAGAACATCATGCTTTGAGCCCTGAACATCTTAAGACATTTTGTGTTTCCAGAACCTATTAGTAGAGAACACTTTGATTCCTTGTTTGTAGATACCTCAGGTCTCATTTCCTACCACGTGGGCACTATTGATTATCAACTGACCAGCTACATGGTCATCTAATATTCACTCCTTTTTAAAGTTCCAAACGCTCAAAGAATGTTTCATATATGACCAGCCTCCTATATTTCCACTTCCTCATATCAAATTAGACAAAGTAGCCTGGGGATAATCACACTCTCCAGCTTCATTCATTACAGAAGTGTTCAAGGTCATTTTAACAAGAGCACGAAAGGGAATATTAATATGCTTACCCCATCCAAGGCACAAAAAGCGTTTCCTTATAAGCCGCGTCCTAATTTTTCCAGTTACAGCCATATATGATTGCCACGCCTCAGTCAAAACCCAACAGAATGAAGCCAGGAAGAAAAAGTGCAAAAATGCAGTGGTGGTTGTACAGATGCTCTGTGGAAACAGAAAAGACTCACACTTAATATGCGGGCATCACATGTCCTTCAGAAGGTTGTTAATCTCCAACCCATTGCTTTTACTTCAAATATCTACCTCTGCTTTGTGACAGAGTAATTATTTACAGAAATTAGAGACCCTGGAGTCTTTATGCTGTACATTATCTATGATAGAAAAAAATGGCCTAATTCCACTTGTGTGTTCAGTTTTTTATGAGGTGAAGCCTGAATGTAAATTTAAACTCGAGGGAGATTTAAATTAATACTTTACTTGAATTTTTTTCTTGAAACATAATTATGGGAATGATCCTTTCTTTGGGTTAATTTAAGTTACAGACATCTTGCATAATTCTTTTTGGTACATTCTTTATCCTTCCTTTTTAACCAATAATGCTTTGTTGTATTATCTGTTGATGTTAAGATTATATCGCCACAGCCTTTCAAAAGAAAAAAATTACTATGCTTTTTTATACAAGTGTGATATTCAAGGTGTAAGGGCAAAGTACAAAATGAGGTCTGGCTAACAGCCTAGAAAAAAATAGCATATGTATTTCAAAGCACTTAATACATTGCTCTGTGTTATTACACTATAATGTGTATCCTAATCAAATCATTTTGAAAAGCTAACCAAGTCACTGGCAGTACACAGCCACGATTTCAGAGATCTTTTTCTTTGTGCGACTTAATCACTTATATGTGCCACCACTAGTTACTTGTGACTCATCTGCAAAGATGAGCAGCTTCATTTTGGTAAAGGCTGCTACTTACTTCACTACTGGTATAATTTCTTTGTGTAAATCTTGTTAAAATGCCAGTCTTTATAAACCAGTCCCAGTAAGCAAACTAATTTCTTCCTTTGTCAGTTTCAGTCTTGCTGTTTCCAAAAATTGAAAAAAAAGCAAAACAGAGAGAGCTACAAAAAAAAATCACTAAAAACTCATAACAAAGAAATAAAAATACAATCCCCATCCTCCCATCTCCATTCCCATCCACTATAGCAGAATATCTTTAAAAAAATTTAACCCAAATTATTTGTTTATTCTTTGGAAATTCACCAGATGTTAATTTCGCTTTTCAGTTCTTTTAATCATATATAAAAAAACTTTACCATGTTTATCTCACCAGGTTGATTTAATGAGGAGGGATAATGTACAGATGCTGAGTAGGACTGTGCTAGGCAGATGGCAACTGCTTAATCGATTATGAGTATAATCATCATTTTTTTAAGTAGTACTAAAAATGCTGTTACCATTTTTCAGCATGGGATTCCTTATTTCATGTGGTACTTAAATCTACTTGGTACTTAAGTTTATTCTTACAAAACTGATGGGAGTTTGGGACTGACATGTACACACTGCTGTATTAAAAATGGATAACCAACAAGGACCTACTGTAGAGCACAGGGAACTCTGGTCAATATTATGTAACAACCCAAATGGGAAAATAATTTTAAAAAGAATAGATACATGTATATGTATAACTGAATCACTTTGCTGTACACCTGAAATAATCACAACATTGTTAATCAACTCTAATATAAAATAAAATGTAAAAAAAAAAAAGCAATCCATAAAGAAATTGATAACTTTCAGTCTGAGAAAGTCATGGATTTCCAGCACCTTCTTCCTCATCCCTGTACTCCTGTTTCAGCCATAATGCAGGAGCTTTAACCAACTGTGATTCCTCCTGCCCTTGAGACACAGACTTTTTTCCACATTGAAGTTGAAACATCTGCAGGCTGATTACTTTGCTCCTTCTTGATCTGTGGTCCCTGATCCCGATTTGAATTTCAAAGATAACCCTTCCATTCAATACCTGGACTAGTTACACTTTCTAATTCACCTGTCATTTCCTTCCAACTGGTCGTCTCCTCTCAGCTGTATGTGTTTATTGATTTATAAACTATCAGTACAGGCTTATATGAAACAATGTAAAATGTTGAAATGTTTAAATGATAAGTGCTGGAGGCACTGACATTTTGTAAGAAGTAGTAAAATGCTCAGGGTCTCACTACAGTGACTTAATTTGCTCTCGCTATATTATGCTTGTTACTTTGGGATTTATGAGACTCCCTTTAATTCTAATGTAAATTGAAATACACATAATACAAATAATTTGGGGTTACTGACATTTATATTTCGAGAATTCATGTCTCTCGGGACAATAATATGGTCACAACGTGTGTGGGGAAATATACAGTAACGAGAGAAGTAAGACCCATTTCTATGGGTGGTGGCATCCTACTATGATCAGATGAAATTCATATACATCTAGAAAGTGCTCCAAGTATGGAATTAAGCTGTCTCAACGTAATAAATGTGTATCTGTGGACTAAAGAGGTCTAAAGTTACAAAACTAATCTTGTACGAAGGGTACAGCAAAACCCTATGATGCTATGATGCTGAGAGAGAGGGAGCTACATTTTGCTTCATTATCACGTGAAGGATCAGTATACTCAGATATACACTTCATGAAACACACACTGATTTTTCTACTGATGTCTTATATTTGCTAAGCTGTCTTTTAAAGTACAACTTTTATAAATAGCGATTTTCAAATAAAGTCTGTTATTTTCACATTTGTCCCATCAGTTTCCAGAAGGTGGCCACTCTAAGTCTGGGGCTCAGGATTCTCTGATTTCTTCTTCCACAGAACCTAAATCCCACATCAGGAACCCTCAGAGATCACCCATCCTTGGATCCCCACAGTACTGGGGACTTTTCCACTTATAAACTCAAATTCTGATTTTCCTTTTCTGTCAACGTTCATGTCTTGTCTCTTGGTCAATTCTTCCTGCCACCGGACCCTCTGTGGTGATCTCCACCCTCTCACACCCTGTCTTTACTCAGCCCATGTGTGTCTACTCTCAACTCCATCAGAGCTGGGTCTTCACAGCTTGCCACTCACTAGCTCTTCAAGCTCATCATTCACTTCTTCGGCTCCTCCTTCCCTGTTGTTGATAAATATTACAAAACTTGGAAAGGTATTTAACTTGGCAAACTGAGGACAGTTTATACCTATAACCTTCACGTACACTTTTCATTGCAAATCTATAGGGACAACAGAAAAGGTTGCATAAAATAACTGGAAAGAAAAGATATGTAAACTATGGTAGACTAGGTACTGTGAGAAATGCCTGAAAAACAGAGAGCTGACGAGGGAGGAATGAAGAATACCAAGCCCAAAGCTACCCATTAGGAGCAGAGATTAAGACATGGAAAGTAGGAGATGTACGATATATGGATGATACAGAGGTTCCTACATCTGTTTAAAAGTATTTTTGGAAGAAAAAAAAGAGAGAAAATTTAGGGAGGAGGAAGCCTTTAAAGAAATATTATGGGGAAATTTCTCAGAACATTAAAGATCCTCTAGCTGGAAGACAGATACACACACACACACACACCCCCCAAGATCTATTGTGATGAAATCTGTGAACATCAAGAATAAAGACAAAATCTTAGAAGCTGTCAGAGTCAAAAGAAAGATTACTTCCAAAGGAATAAGAATCACATTGACGTCAGATTCCTTGTGAGCAACCCAGGATATAAGAAGACAATAGGCTATCTTCAACATTCTAAGGGAAAATAACTTTGCAGAATTCTACACCCAGCAAAACTATTATTCAAGTAGAGGCAGAAATAAAGACATTTTTTAGAATGGAAAGGAACTTTGAAGTTTATTACCTTAAGATTCTCTCTGAAAGAACTGCTAGACAATAAAAACCAATAATTATAAAAAATCCAGAAGAAAGGAATGAGACAAAAGAAGTCTCATGAATATCAATATTAAAATATGTTAAGTCTTAATAAATGTTTATTAAAAATTAAAAATATATATTTATTATATAGCCACTTGGATATATAATTCAAAATACTATCAATGAGGGCTAAAAGGTGAGACATAAAAGTTGCAAAGGAGCAGGGTAATTTAAAAGTATGTTGAAGCCTCTTTTTTTGTCTGCAGGAATATTTCAGATACTGAGTAACTCTAGATGTTAGAAAGACATGTTTGAACATTTATGTTAACAATGTTAAGGTAACCAAAAATGGTGGAAACAATATATTTGTAAAATAGTAGAAAAACTGAACTAAGAAAAATCTATCAGTCCAATTAATGGTAGGCAAAAGGGCAACTAGAAAATATAATACACAGAAAAATTAAATGAGGATAAGAATAATTCCAAACTACAGGAATCACAATAAATGGGAATGCTTTAGATTCACTAGTTAAATGTTAAGAACTTTTATCCTGCATAAAAAAAAATAAATCCAGTAATGAGTTTATAAGAGACCTCAAACACAATGACATAGGAAGACTGAGAATAAAGAGATGAAAGAGCTATATTAAGCAAATGCTAATAAGAAAAAAATCAGATGTCACAATGTTAATACTGAAAAGAGCATTAAAAGAGATGAAGGACTTTTCATACTGATAAAAGGAGCAGGCCATAAAGAAGTCTCCAAAGTAACACATTTCTATGAAACTCATCACAAGTTTCCAAATTATATGAAACAAAACCTGAGAAAACTACGAGGACAAACTGTCAAACTAAGTTTACAATGAAAGAAAACCTAGAGCTCTCAGAAAGTCACAGAAAAGTGGAGAAAAATAGTAATATGGAATACTATAACAATCAGTAAAAGTGATTAATCTTCTTCCTTTGCAATATTATACATAAGAAACAACATGTGCAGTTCTTTAAAATACAAATAGAATATTTATAGCAGTTAACTAGTGCTAGGACAGAAAGTAGAATAAAATAAACTTAAGTAGTTTGATAACATACAGGACATTTTCACAAACTACAATGTAATGAGTTTAGAAATCAAAATTAAAATTCTGTACCTCTTGGGGGGAAAACTTTTAAATAATTAATAAATTAAAGAGAAATTAAATTCCAAATTATAAACTATTTAGAACTGAAAATCAGTATCAAAACTTGTGCAATTTTACTATGACAGTACTCAGGAGAGTTAAAGCCACAGATAGAAAACAAGAGAAAATGAAAATAAATGGGCCACTTAAAGAAATCAGAAGGAGTTTTATAAAGACAAAAGCAGAAATTACAAATGAAAATATGTAAAAAGGGTCAAATTGATCTATAAAACCCAAGCTGATTCAAGAGGCTAATAAAGCAGCTACACCTTTGGCTATTGTGATTTTTTAAAGGGTGGAGGAGAAAGAAAAATAAATAACATTAGGAATAAAAAATGTTATTAAAAGTATCATAAAAGAATAGCAGGTAATATATATATATAATTGAAAATCTACATAAGATGGACATTCTTCAAGAAAAACATAAATGATCAAAATTGGCCTGAGAGATAAAATTTAATCTTAGCTAAAATGGAAAGGTAGTAAAAGGTAATAAAAGAAATCTTCAAAAATGACAGAAGGTTCAGAAAAATTTACCGGCAAATTCTAACAAACTTAATGTATTATAAGTCCCATTTTATAAAATATTTTCAGGCCAAAGAAAAAGATTAGAAGTATCTGATTCATTTTACAAGGCTAGAATAACATTGACATCAAAATGAACAAGAAAACTATGAGCCATTTTCACTTATCTACATAAATGTGAAAGTATTAAATTAAAGATCAAATCCAGAAATACAGAAAAAAAGATACTAAATCACTGTCAGATAAGTGTGCCCACTAATGCAGGATGATTTCAACATTTAAAGTGACCCTCAATATAATTTATTATATTAACAGATTAAAGAAATCATGTGATCATATCAATAAATGTGAAAGAATTTGATAAAATTCAAAATCCAAAGATCATTTAAGATATCTTCATTACATATTACAAATAGAGGAGAACATTCTTACTTAATAAAGTTTATCTCTCCAAAACTTATGATTGAAAATCATATCTAATAGTGAAATATTAGAAGCATTCCCATCATGAATTAAAGCAGGCCCACCATCACTTCTACTATTCTAAATTGTATAGGAGGTCCTCACCAAAACAATATAAGAAAAAGTAATAGGAAAGGAAGAGGCAATATTTTCATCATTGCAGAAATATATCTCCTTACTAGAAAACCCAAAAGGATCAATTTTTTAAACAATTGGAAATAATAAGAAGAATCAACAAGGTGGCTGCAAATAAGATCAACATACAAATATTATATTTCCTGTACACTGATATCAATATACAAAACTGACTTCCTTATATACCAACAATATCCATTGGAAGATGTAGTACAAACTTTCTAACTACTCATGACAGATTTGTCTTTCTTCTCCCTCCCAAACCATGTTAAAATGGCCAAATTTTTAAGCAACAGGAAAAAAAGAGAATAGGCAGTAGACAAGAGTGAATGAACTCAAGGCATTGACAAATTCATAAGATGCTGAGGGAAGGAGGTGTAACTGACTTAGAGTGGCAGAGAAAGTTACAGCCTAAGCTCTTGTAGGGTGAGGGGTGGTGGAAGAAATACTGACTGTAATGGAGACAATTCACCCTGCAGACCTTCAGAGGGTTTAACACGTGGAAACAGTAAGGGCCAGAAATGGAAGGAAGACCCAAGTTTGCATGGGACTGAAAAAGAGCCAGGTTGGTTGAAAACTCTACATACAGAGCAGCTGAAACTATTTCTTCCCAGCCCAATACAGCCTAGCACTGTCACAGGGAGGCTTAGTCTTTGAAAAATTCAGTGGGTTGGGTTCTGAACTCAGACACCAGTCTCAGTGGGTAAGTGTACAAGGCAGATACAAATGTATGTATTAAACCATAGGGCCCTCCCTCTCTGTCCCCCTCATTTCTACTCCCCAAATGCCAGCAGGTCAGAGGTTAAAATTCTCCCCCAAAGGGGAAAAATCTTCATACACTGGCTCATCCTTGATTAACATGTAGATTACCTTTCAATAAGTCCATCTATCCTAGTAGAGAACTTCAAGTCACTTTTTAGGGCCTTGCTTTTATATATGATTACACAGCCAAAGATAATTAGGTAATTGAAAAAAATCTTCCAATGTGGAAGAATGAAAAAAAGCCAAGCGAAGAAAAAAAAAAAGTGAGGCAGGAGGAGAGATAATAGAGGTAACAGAAAAATTAAAATTTCTAAAACAGATTAAGTCCTTCAGAAACTGAGCAAAGACATTGCACCTATAAAACAAAATCACTAGGGAAAGATTATCAGATGAAGGAAAAGGTCCTATTCAAAATAACAACCAAAATTATAAAACACCTCAAATACATTTAACAAAAATGTGCAGGAGCTTCATGTAGAAAATGCTAACATTTAATTAAAGTACACAAAACAAGACATGAATAGATGGGAAATATATTATGTACATGAATTGGGAGGCTCAGTGTCATGTAAATGTCAATCTTCTCCAAACTGATAAATATATTCAATGCAATTCCCATCAATTTTTGTTTTTTTTAAGCTTGACAGGCCAATTCTAAGTCATGGAGCAAACCCAATACAAAGAATCCTCCAGGAAGTCTCAAAAGAAGAATAAAGCAAGATAGAGGTTTTCCTAATGGCATAAAAGAGAATAACGTGTAGTCAGATGATCACCATCCCCATTTGGCACATGAGGGTTTGGAGACACTAAGTAACTTGGCCCATGTTTCATGGTTACTGAATGGGGAGAAGCAGTTAAGACATTGTCTCTGACCCCAGAGCTTGTGCACTTCCTTAACTACCTAACTACACTGCATTTTGACAATGTTATTTTGCTCATTAATACCCTAAGCCTCACAATCTTTTTCAGGCCCCAACTTCCCCCCTTACTCTTATATCAGATGGGCTTGCCTTCAACATTACTGATGAGGTACGGACCATCAATAGTATTGTTAATCTCATATTCCCTGGGACCCTTAGCTTCATCTACCTCTGCCTCCTTTCCAGAGCAGACCCTCACCCTTCCAGGAGCTGGTGTAATAGAGCTAAGAGGCAGGTTCACACACTGCTTCATCTGCTGTAAAAATGAGGATGCTTACAGCACCTACGCTGTAGGACTGTTGTAAAGGTTAAATGGCATGATCTATGTAAAGAGCTTGATACATAGTAACTACTCTGGACCCTACATTTGGTCAGCTCTATACTCTCCCCATTTAGTTAGCTTCTATATGCTTATATACATAATCTCCTAGCCTACAAGTCTGTTAAAATATCTATCTTCAACCAACAAACCAGCCAATCAACTTCCTTTTTATTGCCTTTTTTTGGACTGGTTCTCATCGGGTTGCTTTCTCTCTTTCCAGTTGTCAAAATTCTTGAAAGGTTAAGCTGTTCATCAACTTCTTTACTACCAGCTCACATATTCTCTTCTTGCCATACAGCATCTCCCCTGAATTGCCCTCCCACACGAATAACCCCTGACTTCCTAATTTCCAGAGCTCATGAATGGAATTCTTTTAGTTTGCCACACAAACTTCGAACCTCAACATTCTCATGCATAATGAGATCTTTACTATATGATCTTTAAAGGCTTCCCTAGCTCTAAAATTCTACAATACCATGAATACTCTCTAATTAAAGACCTCATCAGGATATTCACTTCTTCTTGAATTAATTTAATTTTTAATTAATTAATTTTGGAAATTTATGTTTTCTCAGGAAATTATCCTTTTCATTTATATTTTCCAATGTCTTAGTATCTGGTTATATTAATATTCTCATAAGTTTGTTGTTGTTTTTTTTTTTTTTCCAGTACGTGGGTCTCTCACTGTTATGGCCTCTCCTGTTGCGGAGCACAGGCTCCGGACGCGCAGGCTCAGCGGCCATGGCTCACGAGCACAGCCGCTCCGCGGCATGTGGGATTTTCCCCGACCGGGGCACGAACCCGTGTGCCCTGCATTGGCAGGTGGACTCTCAACCACTGCGCCACCAGGGAAGCCCTCTCATAAGTTTTAAGAAATACCATTTGTTAATTTCTAAGTTTGATTATCTATATTTCTTACTTCTTATTAGGTTTATCAAAGACGTCTATTTTACTAGTTTATTTCAAATCTTAATGATTCTTTAATTCCAACTTGAAAAATATTTTACATTATTACAGTGAAGAATTTTTCAAAGTGTGAAATATAATTATTTACTCTTTTCATTTGGCAGATTTTCAAGAATTCTAAGAACAAAACACAGTGTTTACCTTATTTCCAACATTCAAATAAGTCAGAGAGAAGGATGTTAACATTTAAAAATAAGCAATCTTAGATAACTATTTTGTAAATATTTCAAAAAAGCAAAAGAGAAAATGCTTTTGATGAGAGATACATGATATAATAAAACCTCCATGGAACATATAGAATGCAGACAAACCTGATTTTGTTAAAAATATGAAAAACAGAATATTGAGATGAAGCACTCCAGGAAAATATTTATAAACTATCAAACAGTATCAATATCCATATACTTTAATTTCAGCATTTATGGAGAAATCAAGAATTATTGCAGTTGTCACAACATTTTAACAATCTTAGACAAACTGAAATAATTCCTTAATATGAATGAATTTGTATTTGAATTATTTTAATACTTTCCTGTATTCACATACTGATTTGCCCATAATAAATGAATTATAAATGTGTATACCTTGCTATTCTCATGGAATAAAACATGTATTCAATACAAGACACACACAGCATAATTTTGGGATGCATCCATAACTCTTTACATATGAATGTTGCTATGGGAAGAAATTATGACTCACCACCGTTGTGATTTTCAAAGACAGTCCTTTAAAGGCTACACTAATAATTTCCTATTTGTAATATTCAGAAAATGGTAGTTCTTACAGACTAAAAATGAATTGTTGTGAGAGTGAAATAAGATAATGGATAAAAAGGGCTTTACACAAAGGTAGTACATAACTTCACATACAGTAAGTACACAATAAATGATAGATGTTAATAATAGGATCATAATTAAAACCTTAATCAAATACATGAAATATTTTCATTTGGCAAAACAAACTTATTTAAAGATGTTTTACTACATTTTAAAAGATGATGAGAAAACTAAGTTGTTAAGCACATCCTCTGTCTTAAACGTTAATTTCACAGCAATGTTACAAGGTCAATATTTATAACTGAGGAAATGAAACTCAGTGAAGTCATGGCTGAAGTTGCATAGGCAGCAAATGAAGAAGCATGTGCTCCTTTCACTACAATATGCTGCCTGTGCCGTGAGGGACCCGATTTTGCTAATACTCATATTTATGTGGTTATACTATATCTTTTCAAGCCACCAAAATTTTTTTTTGAAATAAAAGTGTACAGCTTTTAAATAAATACATATTATTATAAACAAACAAAAAGGATATTAAGTGATTTGTCCTTATTGTCCAAATCATCACCAAATAAAACAGAAAAAGGCACCATGTAAAAGTATAGCTTTACAACAAATAACAAATGTTGGTGAGGGTGTGGAGAAAAGGGAACCCCTGTGCACTGTTGGTGGGAATGTAAATTGGTGCAGCCACTATGGAAAACAGTATGAAGTTTTCTTAAAAAACTAAAAATAGAGCTTCCCTGGTGGTGCAGTGGTTGAGAGTCCACCTGCCGATGCAGGGGACACGGGTTCATGCCCCGGTCCGGGAAGATCCCACATGCCATGGAGTGGCTGGGCCTGTGAGCCGTGGCCGCTGAGCCTGTGCATCCGGAGCCTGTGCTCCACAACGGGAGAGGCCACAACAGTGAGAGGCCCGCGTACCACAAAAAACAAAAAAACAAAAAAACAGAAAACAAACAAACCCCCCCCCAAAAAACCTAAAAATAGAGTTGCCATATGATCCAGCAATTCCACTCCTGGGTATATATCCAAAGAAAATGAAAACACTAGTTCTAAAAGATACACGCACCCCAATGTTCATAGCAGCATTGTCTACAATAGCCAAGATATGGAAGCAACCTAAGTGCCAATCAGCAGATGAACAGATAAATCTACACAGCCAAAAAAAGAATGAAACTTGCCATTTGCTACAACATGGATGAACCTGAAGGGTATTATGCTTAGTGAAATAAATCAGACAAAGACAAATGCTGTATGTTATCACTTATGTGTGGAATCTAAAAAATAAAATAAATGAATGAATAAAACAAAACAGAAACAGACTCACAGATATAGAGAACCATCTAGTGATTGCCATTGGGGAGAGAGATGGGGGAGGGGCAAGATAGGGGTAGGAGGTTAGGAGGTACAAACTATTATGCATAAAATAGGTAAGCTACAAGGATATATTTATACAGCACTGGGAATATAGTCAATATTTTTTAAAATGGAGTATAATCTACAAAAATATTGAATCACTATGTTGTATACATGAAACTAATATAATATTGTAAATCAACTATCTTTAATTAAAAAAAGAAAAAATATTGTTGAGACAGTAGGTTTCATGTTAAGTGTTCTATTAAAGACAATAACAACAAGAAAGGCACACAAGGCAACTTTGGAAAGTGTTGGATGTATCTACTACCTTGATTGTGGTGATGGTACAAATTGCGCACATTAAGTATGTGCAGTTCTTTGTATATCAATTATACCTTAATAAAGCTGTTTTTAAAAAAGTACAGTTCTGGTTATATAGATTCCACCAACACATATGCAAATGCCAAATGGAATGAATCATTAAAACCAGTAAGTGTTGTGGCTTTAAGCATCAACATTTCACAAAATTAAATGAAAACTTTATGGTATTAAGGTTTCAATCAGAATCTTTCTGTTAATGCCACTTCTTCAACCTCCCTCATTCCATAGCTGCTGTGACATGCTACATCAACAGCCGTGTCATTTGCAGAAAACTGACAAACATCTCTCATAGACCCAGATACTTAGCTTGTGCATTGTTCCCCTTGGATGTAAAGGAAAATATCAAGAGAAGAGATATAATGGACTTTAGTTCTCTCTTGAAAACTCTTGGCTCACCATTAAAAGTTCTAATACTCGCTTAAAAGTAGTGGCACAAAACTATGATGAGGAAATGTTATTATATTATTATCTCTCTGATTCATCTTTTTTGAAAAAAAATTGAACAATAGAAGACATTGCTAAATAGTCATGTATGATATGAAATAGTTAACGAGTAAAGGGACAATATCAATGGTTGGTAAATATGAATACCTCAAACAATAATAACCCTTATTTGCTAGATTTTTATAATTTCATATTAAAATAAAGCAGCACTATTAAAAAGAAAATAAATGCTAGATAGATGTCAATAGAGATAAAAATCTGTTCCACAGATGTTAAAAATATGTATCTTGCAAAAACATGTTCCTAATTTGCAGACCTTGGAAAGTTTGTCACATATAATGGGGAAATCTGGTTCTTTGAAATATGTCCTTTGGGAATCCAAACATTTGTACATCACACACAGCAGATGCTTCATTATATACTGTTATCTCCAGACTTAGGAAATAACAATTTTATTCAAAATGAAATGAAATTAAGCCACTTGCTAAATAAGGCCAAGAGTTCATCTAAAGCTTCACTAATAACTTGGAATCTTCGAAATGTGTTATAAGCTCTAAGATACTTCTAAAAACTGACTTACATTGTGATCCGTATTTGTAGAGGAAATCATTCATCAGTGAGTGTATATCCCCTGGTTTAAGTAAGCACCATATACAGTCACTCAAAAGGGATAATAGTAACTTGTGTATAAAGTTGCCTTCAACTTGTAACAGCGGAGCAAATAAAATAAAACTCTGAAGCCTTTTTGCTGGGGTTTCTAGGCCTTGAAAATATTTTTTTGATGACTTGGAAGGCAGAGGAAGATAACAAGAAGAAGACATTTTTATATCAAGAAGACATTTATTTATTTACGGTTTATCAAGTTTAATCAACTGTCCACTTGGTGTCACAAGACTATTTAAATGTGGAGTGAAAACAACTTTTGATTCAGAGACCACATGGTGTGAAAGTGTCCTAGGTTTTAGAGGCAGGCTAGTAATTCTCAACGTTGGCTGGACAGGATTATCACCTAGGGAGCTCTAAAAAGTATGCACCAATTAGTGCAATCCCCTAAGACTTTGATGCAATCAGTCTGGGGTGTAGCCTGGCCATTTTAGAATTGTCAAGGCTCCACTTATGATTCCAATGTGCATCCAACATAGACAGTCAATAACTCCAGATGTGTGACCTTGCATACATTATTCAATTTCTCACAGTGTCCATCTTTCATTTGTCAGTTGGAAGTGAAAATACCCACTACATAGGGTCACCTTAAAATTACATATAATTGATGTAAAGTGCTTAACTCTTGGTGGGTTCTAAAAAGGATTAGCAATAATGACTATCCACGCAAATTCTCAACCTATTATAGTAACTTATCTAGTCGTAGTCAGTTCCTAGAAAGAATAACAAAAATGGGCCCCTCTGCTATGCATTCATATTTTAATTTATAATGCCTATAGAACTGATATACTTCTTTATAGAACCCACTATGAAAAGAGAATCAAGTAGCTGACAATGAAAGGTGTGGAAAAAAACAAGCCAAAACAGAGTAATGGGGCTTCCCTGGTGGCGCAGTGGTTGAGAGTCCGCCTGCTGATGCAGGGGACGCGGGTTCGTGCCCTGGTTCGGGAGGATCCCACATGCCGCGGAGCGGCTGGGCCCGTGAGCCATGGCCGCTGAGCCTGTGCGTCCGGAGCCTGTGCTCCGCAACGGGAGAGGCCACAACAGTGAGAGGCCCATGTACCACAAAAAAACAACAACAACAACAACACAAAAAACACAACCCCTCCCCCCCAAAAAAAACAAAACAGAGTAATGCTGTTCTTGGTGGTGCAAGGAGGAAGGCAGACTCCTCCAGATACTTGAGGGAAAATGCCTGACGCTGAAAGACCCCCTCAGTTAAATTATGCAATTCACTCGGCCAGTTATGGGACTCCGGGCATGAAAACTTGTAGAAATCTCAAAGAACTTCTCCAAAGAACCACTTTCAAACCTGAGATTGGGTGGTTCCATTTGTGCTCACCTTTCAAATCTCTATTTCCTTATATCTGAGCCATCCAACCCCAGATATTTCCAGTCCAATATGTCTAAAAATAAACTCTTCACCCTTGCTTTTTAGCTAGCTCTTCTTTTTCTGTTTGCTATTATTGAAAGAACACCCTCATTCTCATGAATGAATGAAATCTAGATGTCAACCTTGTAATTCCCCCACAACCAATCAATTACCCATTCCTATTTGAGTATATTTAATAACGATATATTGACTCCACTGACCTTTCCATTTCCACAACCTTAGATGGGGCTGTCACGTGCTCTCTCCTGAACTCTTAGTGACAGAGTGAGATTTTGGTGCAGACCTCCCTTCTGCCGGCCCCATCTCCAGCTCCTTTAGCAGACTCCAGAGTAAGCACAGCAAGATGTCCATGCCCCTCCCGTCAACAAGTTAATCAAGGAAAGGTCTTTGATAATTCAAAAAGAGTCATGTACAAAAATGTTCACTGCAGCACTATTTACGATAGCCAGGACATGGAAGCAACCTAAGCGTCCACCAACAGATGAATGGATAAAGAAGATGTGGCACATATATGCAATGGAATATTACTCAGCCATAAAAAGGAATGAAACTAGGTGGATGAACCTAGAGACTGTCATACAGAGTGAAGTAAGTCAGAAAGAGAAAAACAAATACCGTATGCTAACACATATATATGGAATCTAAAAAAAAAAAAAAAAAGGTCAGAAGAACCTAGGGGCAAGACAGGAATAAAGATGCAGACCTACTAGAGAATGGACTTGAGGACACGGGGAGGGGGAAGGTAAGCTGGGACAAAGTGAGACAGGGGCATGGACATATATACACTACCAAACATAAAATAGATAGCTAGTGGGAAGCAGCCGCATAGCACAGGGAGATCAGCTTGGTGCTTTGTGACCACCGAGAGGGGTGGGATAGGGCGGGTGAGAGGGAGGGAGATGCAAGAGGGAAGAGATATGGGGACATATGTATATGTATAACTGATTCACTTTGTTATAAAGCAGAAACTAACACACCATTGTAAAGAAATTATACTCTAACAAAGATGTTAAAAAAAAAAAAAAGGAAAGGTCTTTGAATATACCTGGTATATACTAAGTGCTAAATAAATATGTGGTATCGTTATCAGTATTTTCATAATTATTAGAAGGGGATATGGGTACGAGATTTATTTTCACAATGAGAAATACTAAAGTATGTTTAAATGTTAAGTGAAGAATCAAATAGAGAGAGAAACTGTGAATCAGGAATGAGAAAAAACTGACTGCATCAAGTTCAGGAAAATTCGGACAGAAATGAAATCTAAAGCACATGAGAAGAACGAACTTTTGAGAAGGTCCTAATTTAAAACAGGTAGGGAAGAAGAATGATGGGGTGAAATGTAGATGACGTGGCATATTTGTGGTGGGAAAGTAAGGTCCTTCTCTGTGATGGCTGGCAGATTCTTCCTGGAGTAGGGTTGAGACAGTTGCTAAAGTTACAGAAGTAGGAGGCAGATCAGAGGTTTGAGTACATACGGAGGGACTGGGAATTCTCTTTGCTGAGAATTGGAGGGCCAGATGACAGGGAATTGCTAGGCAGCTTTGAAGCCTCTATCCAGCGAGTGACTATGCATGTATCAGCTCATCACCACTGGAAAACCAAAGACCTAGAGCATAGGCCCCCATCCAACTCTGAAGCCAAGGATTCCAGTCCCCTGCAAAAGTCGAGAAATACTGGCTCTGCTGTTTTTCTGTTTGGGTGTTTTCCTGGGTTCCATTTGCAATGGACCATCCAGTACACACGTAATTCCATTTCTCCCCACTTTGACTTCTTATTACACTCCCCTTGCCGTTGTGCTCTCAGAAGACAGAAACCAGCTCCCTGGAAACCATTCAAACTATTGCCAGGAACAAATCAAAATTTCAGCACATTGGTTGGGATATACTGAAATCACATTGTCTCAAACCCCTTATTCTGAAGCAAGATTGAAGATGTGTCTCAAGCTGCTTCTTATCTTTTAATGAACAATGACTTTTGGGAGTCTGGAACCCTGCCAGGCTAGGTCCTCAGCTTCTCAGCACGTGGGACAGACAACTGTGGTCACAGTGCTGTGATCCAGATTGGACAAAAATAATAGATCGCAAAACAAACTATTTCCAGTACCATTACTTTTATAAGTAATGACTATAAATACCTTTTTGGAAGACATTCATTTATTGGGAAAGAATAGTTCAGCCCAGAGAAACCCTAGATAATCTTTTTCTTTATCATGTCTTAATAGGTTTTGCCGTCAAGGAATTCAGGGTCAAAATATTTCTTGAGTATCCAGTGTATGGAAAATCCTGTATTAGGCAAGTTACAATATAAACATTTTACACAAGAACATAAAACTATAAATTACTTAAGTATAAAACACATCTGCAGCGGGCTTCCCTGGTGGCGCAGTGGTTGAGGGTCCGTCTGCCGATGCAGGGGACACGGGTTCGTGCCCCGGTCCGGGAAGATCCCACATGCCGCGGAGCAGCTGGGCCCGTGAGCCATGGCCGCTGAGCCTGTGCGTCCGGAGCCTGTGCTCCGCAACGGGAGAGGCCACAGCAATGAGAGGCCCGTGTACCGCAAAAAACAAAAACAAAAACAAAAACAAAAACATCTGCAAGCAGTTATGACATATGCATGTGTTTAGTACAGATTACTGAAAGGAATAAGGTCAAGAGGATAAGGACACTTCAAATTCTGAATTTAAGTTGCTGGATTTTTGGTGTGTGTATAAAACACATTCTTGGGCTTCCCTGGTGGCTCAGTGGTTGAGAATCTGCCTGTCAATGGGGACACGGGTTCGAGCCCTGGTCTGGTAGGATCCCACATGCCGCAGAGCAACTACGCCCGTGAGCCACAACTACTGAGCCTGCGCGTCTGGACCCTGTGCTCTGTAACAAGAGAGGCCGCGATAGTGAGAGGCCCGTGCAACGCGTTGAAGAGTGACTCCCGCTTGCCACAACTAGAGAAAGCCCTCGCACAGAAATGAAGACCCAACACAGCAAAAATTAATTAATTAATTAATAAACTCCTACCCCCAACATCTTCTTTAAAAAAACAAAACAAAACAAAAACACATTCTTAACATTACTTAATTTCTTTTATCAGTACAGAATATTAGCTAAATTTTATGAGGACAATTCACTTTTAAATCTGGAGCTTAAATGACACTAGCAAAAAATTGATTGAAAAGAGGAAGGAAGTAAAAACATTATTTTACGTTATTTTCAGAACATTAAAACATTAGCAGTATACTACATAATAACCTCATACTTTGTTTAGAAATGGTGACGGCTGGATCACAATGTTTCTGGGTTGGCCAAAACTTTATTATTAAGCTTCTTTGGTTTCAACGTGACATGTCATGCCTTATACCGTTTCCTTTTATCATATTTTAAATTTTTATTTAAAACCAAAACAGCAAAAATGTGTCAACAGGAAAAGAGAGGCGAAATCCAAAAAGCCATTAAGTCAAAAATAGATCTCACTAAATATTTTAAGTGTAGTCTTTTATTCTTATATCATGACTTTTTGCGGTACGCGGGCCTCTCACCGCTGTGGCCTCCCCCGTTGCAGAGCACAGGCTCCGGACACACAGGCTCAGCGGCCATGGCTCACGGGCCCAGCCGCTCTGCGGCATGTGGGATCTTCCCGGACCGGGGCACGAACCCATGTCCCCTGCATTGGCAGGCGGACTCACAACCACTACGCCACCAGGGAAGCCCATGACATTTAATTATACAATTTAAAGTAATGTGGATGAGCTGAGAAACTCCCTCCTTTTTTACTCACAAGCAAGAGTACAAGCGAGAGAGATCTGGGCTCAAGGTTGAGGGGGAAAGGGTGGGGAGTGCAGGAAGAGTGGAAAGGTGTCCCCCGTCATCTCTAGAGAGCTATCATTTCATTCCCCTCATTTTAGGAGGGCGAAACCCGCTCCTCTCGCCCCACCTCCAGCCTTCCCTCCTTCTATTCTTCTCCATACATTTTTGCCGTCTGAGGAGAGGTGTGGCATAGTCAAAGTTAGTGTTGGAACAGAAAAGAGAGAAGAAAGAGAATTCAGTTACATCCAGCCACCTGTCCTCCTACTTTGACCACAATGTCCTCATGCCAGGATTCCACAAGGAAGAGAGCTTTGCTGCAGAATCAACTCGATTCCAATGAACCAAATGCTACACAAATCACTGAATCAGTTCAGATCAAGCTAATATTATATAAATCAGATCTATCTTTTCCTATCTACTTATTTATCTTATTCAGTTCTCAATTACAGGCTCTCAATGCATGAGACACTCTCTTGTAGTACTTGAAGCACTTTGAGAGGAATACACATCCTTTCAGCTTTCTAGGATCCCATTTAATGCATGACTATAGCAAACAATGATTGTACCTCAGAATAACACAACATCTTCTTTTTTCTTCCATGAATTCAAAATCATTTTCTCTTATATTATCACAGTATCTGTTGGAAACTCCTATTTTTATGCTTATTTCAAAGATTATAGCTTTTAAGGATCAGGAATTTGTTTTCTTTTTTTCTGTTCAGTGGAATACCTGGCCCATAGATTTTATCCCGTAAATGGTTGTCCTATGAAAAAATTAAGAAAGTAGCTCTGTTATTAATAAATTCAAAGGCGATTTTGGCCTGAATATACATGCTGTTGCTTGGTGGTGATTAAGTGTGAGGAGTTATCCATTATTATTGTTGTAGAGATGACTAACTTCCTTCAATATTTGTTCACTCCTTGACCTCGTAACAGAATGTTAAAAGATAATACCTGGGCACATAAGTCTCCAGGATAAAAACCGAATTTTTCCATCCTTTTTTTTTTTTTACGGTACACGGGCCTCTCACTGTTGTAGCCTCTCTTGTTGTGGAGCACAGGCTCTGGATTCGCAGGCTCAGCGGCCATGGCTCACACGCCTAGCCGCTCCGTGACATGTGGGATCTTCCTGGACCGGGACACGAACCTGTATTGCCTGCATCGGCAGGCGGACTCTCAACCACTGCGCCACCAGGGAAGCCCTCCATCCTTTCTTTTAAGGTCATATGATTAGATTCTTCCCAATGCAAGATAAACAAAAATAGTATGGGAACTTTGGAAAGTATCCTTTTCTTTCCCTTTTCCTTTTTGTTGTAAGATGGAAGGTTTACATGATGCCTGGAGCTTGAGCAGCCATCTTGGACACTGATTGGAAGTTGCAAATTTAGTATGGCAGAAAAAAGTCCAAAGGAACTGAGTCCCTAATGACAGGGAGCTGCCTATATTTATATTAAGTATGGAATAAACTTTTATATCTTTTACATCACTCTTGTTTTGGATTTTCCCATAACTCAGAGCCAAAGTTAAACCTAAATATTATATTTGGTATCAATGTATAAAAGACAGACATGTATTATCATGCTCTTAATTGATAAAATATTATATATTGTGCTAGAGTAAATGCAGTCTGTGAACCAATTGGAATACATTTTACTACTCTGCCAAGCTCTGAAGTAAATCCAAATATTTACACTCTAATATACTCTGAACCATATCTTCCTCGTCTCCACTAAATGCCCCCTCACTTAGCAATAAACAATATTTGTGAAGTGAGGTAGGTGGCTTTCCCAAAGTCACACAGTAGGGGCAGAGCAAGGACCCCAAGTCATGGCTTTTGATTTATTCCAGGTCTCATTTGCTTTCCTTCACACTGAATGCTATTAGTAGATGTGTTTGACTTGGAAATGACCAATATCATCTAAAATTATTAAACTGGAGCAGATCCTAGACATCTAAAACTTCTCACTAAACAAAATTCTCACCTTGTTCCTCCCTGCCTTTCTAGCAGATGGAAGTCAAGATTCGTGGCTTCATATTTTTCCTAGTGTGATACTGACACCAGAATATACACTTCAGTTTCAAATTTAATTCATAAGTTGGGATGAACACCTCACCAATGTATTTGAGGCTGGGGGCTCTGTAGCAAAGAGAGAGTAACATTTGTGCCAGCCACATCCCCTGACTATTCCCTCATCAGCAGGACCAGTTCCCCAACTTCTTCCATGAGGATGACCAGTTGGCTTGGGCTATTGTAGTGAATTAGAACAGCTAGGAATGCGATCCTTCTGGGATCTTTAAGTACAGATATTGAACCTAGAACTTGGGAGTGTTCTTTCTTTTGAGGAAAAAAGTTCCTACTTGCTTCAGCAAATAAAGGCAGAACCAGATCAAGCAGAGAATTTCCAAAAGTGTCAGGGAAAGGTGAACAAGAGCCATCCAGGAGATATGGTTACAATGTAAGCTCCCTTTGACTATTAGTTTAAGTAGGATGTTGTAGGAACTCAAAATGTATCAGTGTTCAAATTATTCAAAAACCAGAGATTATGATACTTCACTTTTTGTAAACTGACTTATTTTTTTTTGACAATCCATTTTATTTTTATTTATTTATTTTTTAACATCTTTATTGGAGTATAATTGCTTTACAATGGTGTGTTAGTTTCTGCTTTATAACAAAGTGAATCAGCTATACATATACATATATCCCTGTATCTCCTCCGTCTAGCATCTCCCTCCCACCCTCCCTATCCCACCCCTCTAGGTGGTCACAAAGCACCAAGCTGATCTCCCTGTGCTATGCAGCTGCTTCCCACTAGCTATCTATTTTACATTTGGTAGTGTATATATGTCCATGCCACTCTCTCACTTCATCCCAGCTTACCCTTCCCCCTCCCCATGTCCTCAAGTCCATTCTCTACGTTGCGTCTTTATTCCTTTCCTGTCCCTAGGTTCTTCAGAACCTGTTTTTCCTTTTTCTTTTTTTTTTTTTAGATTCCATATATATGTGTTAGCATACGGTATTTGTTCTTCTCTTTCTGACTTACTTCACTCTGTATGACAGACTCTAGGTTCGTCACCTCACTACAAATAACTCAATTTCATTTCCTTTTCTGGCTGAGTAATATTCCATTGTATATATGTTCCATATCATCTTTATCCATTCATCTATTGATGGACACTTAGCTTGCTTCCATGTCCTGGCCATTGTAAATAGTGCTGCAGTGAACATTGTTAACCTGACTTATTTTTAATGTGGATTACTCAAGCATGGCGATATGTTTTAGATTTGCTTAAAATGCAGCAGTTAACACAAGTGTGACTCTGAAATCCATAAAAAAAAAAAAACTATATTTTTAATCAGTTGCAATACAATTGGCTCTTTAATATCATAACTTTATAGAAGATAATGACATTAAGAGATTTTTAGAATCAAATCCACACCAATGAAAAGGAGTAATTACTGAGAATGCAATGCAGCTGGACTTAGAACTGTAGTTTTAAACTAGAGTATGAGCACAGTTGGGAAAGCAAGAAAGTTCGTGGTGGCAAAAAAAAAAAGAGTTATTTTTACAAGTATAACCGATACAATATCTTAAGAACAAAGCACAGAGTAAGGAGAATGAGGGGGTAGCATTGCCCTGCAATGCAACAGAGGCTACAGTAAGAAGCTATGATCTTGTGGTGAGTAGGAATGAATAAGGTGGAACACTCTGGGAAATCTTGCTGGATCTCCAAAGTCTGCCATGTGCCTTCCTATATTCTTGGGCCCCATCCTCTTTGATAAGCACCACTGTATTATCACAGCTCGTTTAATTGTCTGTCTACTCCCACTCCACACTGTCACACACACGTTCAGATGAAAGGACCAAAGAGGAAGCTTCGGTTTGCTATAACTTTGCTGCTGTCCATCATTATAAATGTAGAATCAAGCCTGACCTGTGTTAAGAAATAAAAACTCTCAGTTGCTGAATAAATGAGTGATTGACTGAGTGAGTCATTGGATGAATGAACACTTTCTTGTCTTTGCATCGCTCTGTTTCTAGTTACTTATTTGTCTGGCTTATCTCCCTGAATGCAAGCCTCCAGAAGCAGCTCTATCTCCAGTCCACTCCTCTATTTGTTACTGAGTCACGAATGAGAAGATGTTCTTATTTTTCCCATAAATGAGAAGAGGTAGCACCTTATATTCTATGTATGACAAAGACTGGAGACTTTGGATAAAAGCAAAATAAAAGATAAGTGTTACTGGTCTTGCTTTTACAAAGAAACTATATGTCGGATGACCATACATCAGGATGTCATTGAACTTATATAGATAATATCATGATGGTGCTGGATGACTCAATGACACACACCTGATTTCTACGGCATAAAAGAAAATTCACAGTGATTTACTAATCCCCAGTCCAAAACCAACATGTATTTAGAATCAATGATAACAGACCATATGAGGGCTTGAAAAGTCAAGAAAGCTCTGTGGTCAAGGAAACAGCCGGTATAGATTACTTACGCGAGCCTGCGGTCAGGTGGAGTGTTTACCAGCAGCTGCACAAAGTGACCATGGCCCTAGGTCTGGTTCCTCTGTGAGCTGGTTCGTTTCACCCTATTCTTTCTCCCACACCCTGACACACTAACCTTAAGGAACCCCAGAGGAACTGTGAAGGAACTTATGCGTAGAAAAGTATAAATCTAACCTTAGTTCTAGAAAGAGGATTAACGTGACCCAGGAGCCTCTCCTTTATAGCAGAAGGGCAACAACTTAAGCAAAGCAAAAGATGACCTGAGAATTCAAACAGAGAAGTAATTCATCCTCTATCAATCAGCCATCTCTATTAACCAGAAAAGTAGATTGCACAGCTGTCACAATGTGAATATCTTGAAATTAATAATCAGAGAAAGATTGAAAGATGTTCCTTTTGTCTTAGAAGCAAATATATTTAGGATAAGTATAATTTAGGAAAACTGTATATTCGATGGCCATTAAAGGTCCTGGTTTTTTTTTTTTGGTTGTTTTTTTTTTTTGTTTGATTTTGCTTTGTTTTGAGTGGCTGCTATGTGCTAGGCACTGTGCTAAGTGTTTTAGCTGCATTATTTCTAGACTTTACCATAGTCCTTCCAGGAAATATTATCACTTATTATTATTACCTTATACAGATGAGGAAAGTGAGGATCAGACAGATTAAGCAACATACTCAAAGTCCAATAAAATGTAATGAGTCATGTTAAGATTCAGATCCAGACTCACAGAACTCCTCAGCCCGTGCTTATATGACTCTGTACTTCCTCTTAAATATTGGAAAATTACAGATTCATGTATGGTACACAACAGATTTGGACACCAAAATATTCTATTAACTACACCATTTTAGAGAATAGACTAGTACATGCCTCCAAAGCTAACAATGCTGATAGAAAGTGCTACCCTTATTCTAGAGGCAGATAAACTGAGAAAAATAAAGAAATATTACACCTCCAAAGCTTTGACATACAAAGACTGACAAAATATAATTACCCAAGAAGCAAAAGATAACATTCACTTGAGTTTAATGAGTTCAAATCAATAGACAGCTGGTCCCTGACTTACGATGGTTCAATTTACAATTTTTAAACTTTATGATGGTGTGAAAGTGACAGCGGTCAGTAGAAACCCTACTTGAAATTTTGAATTTTCATCTTTTCCCAGGCTAGTGATACATGGTCTCTCATGATGCTGGGCAGGGGCAGTGATCCACAGCTCCCAGTCAGCCCCAAGATCACGATCGTGAACAACCAATAGACTGACAACGATTCTGTACCCAGACAGCAATTCTGTTTTTCACTTTCAGTGCAGTATTCCATAAACTACATGAGATATTCAACAGCTTATTATAAAACAGGCTTATGTTAGATGATTTTGCCCAACCGTAGGCTGATGTAAGTGTCTGAGCACCTTTAAGGTAGGCTAGGCTAAGCTATAATGGTCAGTACGTTAGGTGTATTAAGTGCATTTTCAACTTACAATATTTTCAAAGTATGATGGGTTTATCAGGACAAAACCCCACTGTAAGTCAAGGAAGATCTGTAGTTAAAACATAAGGAAGACAGTTGCAGCATCTAAGATATCTAATTTCATTTAAAGATCCAGCAGCTGTATTTTCACTATACTCCCACTGCTAGTAGGAAAAGGGTCTAAGAAACACATTGTCCCAGAGAGAAGAGAGAACATTTAAATTTTCTTTAAACAAGTCTTTGAAATCCTAAAATCAGGGGATTGAACTTATAGAATATGTTCAAGCCATGTGGATGTTATGTTTTTGTTTTGATTCAAAGCCTGGAGTAAAGAAACGGGGTTTTCCATCATGATCTAATTATGCACTCAATATACTTTTGAGGAGAAAATCTATAACATTAATAACTCAAGGATTAAAAAGTTCGACTTGCTTTGCCATTCAGTTATAAAGAGTGGTAAAAATGCAGTTCAACTTGGAAATTAGAAAATAAGCTTATGAACTCCTTTTCTTTAAACTTATGATTTGTTTAAAATTTTTGCTTAGAAGAATATTATCGAAAGAAGAAAAAAAACTGAAATGAGTGTCAAAGCAGATAAAAGATAAAAGTCTATTGTTAACAACAATAACAGAGCCTGAGCCTTGAGAGCAATTACAGACTGAGGAAAGCATGCTGAATTCAAGGAAAATGTCCTTCAAAGAAGAATCAGGATTCATAGGAGATTATAATCAAGCTAATGATGGGGTCCTAGTATACAACTTAACCAAACCCCAAACTCAAAAACTAAAAGCTGCTTTTCCCAGGCCTCCCATGAAACAAAAGGTCCTCTAGAGATAGGTCAGTTTTATGGGTCATTTTTTTTTTTTTTTTTTTTTTTTTTTT
>NW_020837947.1:82462088-82478541 GCF_003676395.1 Aethalodelphis obliquidens
CATGTGGGATCTTCCCGGACCGGGGCACGAACCTGTGTCCCCTGCATCGGCAGGCAGATTCTTAACCACTGCGCCACCAGGGAAGCCCTATGGGTCATTTTTAAAATAATGTCTTTTATTGTGTAGGAGAGAAGACCTAGAATGAATATGAGCAAAACAAAACAAAACATAAACAACAAGAATAAAACAAGAAAAGCTTAAGAAGAAACGGACTCCAGAAGGATCAGATATCAGATGACGTGAGAGGAAGTGAATAAAGGCCAAAACTTTGTGAGATGGAAAAATGCTGAGTGTGAGGACACACCTGGTGAGAAGGGTGACCAAGGGCCTTCCCATCCCCTCCTGGACTAAATGTCAGACAGCCTTCCTCTGACTGCAGGCCCCACCTCCCTTTTCTTAGCGCATTCACTTTAGGAAACTTGGAATTGTAACTCTTTCTCTGCCCCTTGGAGATGCAAATCTTCTGCCACCCAGGAATGTGTTTCTCAAGGACCTGGGAGCCACCTCTTTGAAATGGAACTGTCTGGAAGGTGGTGCCTCTCCCAATCTCTTCGGGAAGGGTCACTAACCTTCCCCATCAATCCCCAGTGCTTTTCCAGTCGCTGATTCCAGTGTTTAATAATCCTCTTGTCTTTTGTTTCAGCAGAGTTGAATCAATCTCGTTGCCCTGTTGCAACTGTCTTTCTCCTTTATTTCAATAAAAAGTCTTCCCTGCCATTTTTAACGAGTGTCCAGTGCATTTTTTTTTCTTTTACAAGGGGAAGAGACTCAGTGCCATGGACTGCCTAGTGTATGGTTTCATGTGACTCACAGTAACTCCCGAGTGACCTGGACTCACATAAGCCCCCAGAGGCCAAGTAACAAAAGTGAACATACTTAGTAAGTGGAAGAACAGGGATTCAAACCATGAGCTCTCTCTGTGGAAGACCAAAACTAACGGCAGAGAGGTTAGATGTTAAAAGAGTAATTTGACAGAAATTTATTGAATGTATCTTTCTTACTAGAAACAGCATCATAGGGACTTCCCTGGTGGTGCAGTGGTTAGGAATCCGCCTGCCAATGCAAGGGACATGGGTTCGATCCCTGGTCTGTGAAGATCCCACATGCCGTGGAGCAACTAAGCCCGTGCTCCACAACTACTGAGCCCGCGCACCGCAACTACTGAAGCCGGCGCGCCTAGAGCCCGTGCTCCGCAACAAGAGAAGCTACCGCGATGAGAAGCCTGCGCACCACAACAAAGAGTAGCCCCCACTCGCCGCAACCAGAGAAAGCCTACATGCAACAACGAAGACCCAACGCAGCCAAAAATAAATAAATTTATAAAAAATAAAAACAGCATCATAAACAAACAGAACTAAATTATCTATTTCAAGACAACTCAGAAAGTACCTTTCATGTTCGTTCGCTCGGCTCCTTCTCCTAAGGACCAGCTGGTGCCTTTCTCTCTGAGTTCATCTTAAACACTTCATGAACCATCTTTTGGAACTGTTTTGTTCTCCTCTCATTTAAGGCCCAAACCAACATCCTCCCCTACTCCACACCAGCTTTAACCACCTGACTGCTGAGGGGGAAAACTTCAGAGCTTCTCCTTTGCCTTCCTCACGCCCTAGTGATAGGAAATGAAAGTACTCTAAGTAGCTTAACCTCAAAAAGCATCCTCAAGCCAGGTTTTCTTGACGTAGTGGTTTCCTTAAGCTTTCCTACGTGGTCTATAGTATTTTACTAATAAAAAGCAGAAAGGAATTTACAGAGTAAAACTTCCTTTGTATTTATTGGGCTGCAATATATCGGTTCTGTCAAGTTCATATGTTGATGAACAACCTCCACGGGAAACCACCATGACCTCCACTGTCATCACCACAAAACTCAAAGTACCAAGCGTTGCTAGCCATGGTTTGGTTTGGCTGTGCATCAATCAGGCTGCGTTTACCCCTGAGTGAAGCTCTAAGAAAGATGGGAGTTGGTACAAATGCTGTTTCAACGTGGCAAGACCATAATCTAAGCCTATGATATAACAAACTCCTGATTTTACCCTGTGGACATGCACTTGATATCCTCTGAACATCTTTTTAAAAGGCAGCTGCAAATTTTCACAGAGAATGTCTATGAATGGGTCAATCATAATCCTAGCGTAGAGTCTAATGAGCCCTGAGGTCCCCTGAAAGTGATGACAAGTCCCAAGGTGGGTTCAGACTTTTCTGCTGAGTGTGCCATCAAGTATCATGTCTTGGTCTCATCTCCCTCATAAGATGGGTGCGAGGATAACGCCATGTGATGCCAGTGGATACATTTTGAAATTAAAGCCTGGTAAGTAAGGAGAATTATTTTTATTACTACAAGAGTGGCCATCTGTTTCTGAGGAATTCAAGTGAGAACATGACCATTCACTTCATAGGGCGTAATTTTCAGATAACAACATTTTCATCACCTCCTGTGCTGGAATGTTACTTGAGCTGAAAGATTCTCTGTCTCATAATTCTCTGACACGTTGAGGGTTTGGATTATTTTTAAGGAAGGCATCAAGTCCTATTAATGCTTGAAAAATATTGTCATGTTCCAAAACTTGCATTTGGGAGATGGGAGAAGTGGGGTAAGCACGCAAATATAAAATAAGTAAATAATGATGAGATTGGAAACACTGCTGAGGCTCTTGTTTGTAACTTATTATTATAAGAAATAACCATCTATGTTGGTTATTTAACTTGATTAATTTTCATGAGTCCATTTAATTCCTTGAAATTTGTAGTGCAATTCTGTCGATTGTACTCATTACAGCTATTAACAACAATAAACCCATCTCACTTTGGACATTCATTAACTTAGGTAACATGAATATTTTGACAGAAAGTTCCTCGTTTGGTGGGAGTCACCAACAAATCACAATTTATTGTTTAGCTTAAATGCCAACAGAAGCGACGAGGGTAACACAACTACTCAGACTAGCTGGAAGACATCACTAACACTCTACATATGCAAACATGATGCTACTAGTCCAACAAATGGGAAACACCTTCTCAGATTTTCTCCAAGATGGCCACGTGGTCTCCTGATTCACAGACACATCCTAGTCTAGCCTTCCCACGTGAGTGAGGGCTGTGCCAACCTTTGGAACAGAACAGACAACCGGAGGCAATACATATGAACAATCAGTGCTTCATGGCTTGGCAGTTGATTATATGGTTTACAGGTTATTGACTTTCATTCTTTGACTCCATTAAGAATGGTCTAGTACTGTCAACTGTGAAGGTAGAATATTGCACATTATTAATAGTTCAGGTGCAAGTGTTAGAGAACTCTGTTCCCTGCCCTGGTGTTTGCATGAGGGAGCATCTTTCTCCCAGGATGGGAGAGTAACCAGTGATGCCTGCAGTCACCTCTCTCTCCTCTCTTTGTTGGGTGGTTTAAGGGGTTGAACATTATTCTTCCCAGGCAGTACGGCCTCTCTCAGCCTTGGGTGCAGCCTCTCCAATCTCCCCTCCATATCCTAAATCAGCCAGCCCTCTGGTGAGAAGCCTCAGGCTCTCCCTCTGATCTTCCTGTGTGTCCAGGAGAGGAAGGTCAGTTTGGAGATGGTGGAGGAACAGGATGACCAGTTACCAAAAAACGAAGGCCAAGTTCCTCAATCCAGCTCTACCTGCCACAATCCTGACCCAAGGCTTGATCTGTTTCTCAACCGTGAGGCTATGATGACTACTTCAGAAATCCTGACTAAAAAATATGGGAAAGGTCTGCAACTCTTGATCACACGCAGCTCTGTTGTTTTGTTTCTGTTGTTTGTTATTTATAGATTAGATCTTGATTCCAAAGGTCCTTGCATCTTCTGACATGGATAATTGAAAATTGGCTGTAAATTTTAGTAACATCAAGCAGTCAAGTTGATTTCTTTGATTTTCCTTCTATTGGCAGTGTCTGCCAGGTCAGACAGAGCAGGCTTGCTGCAGTGAGAGAGGTTTACAAGCAAAGGCACAGAAGCAGGAGCAACAGAACATGACAAACAGATCCTTGATTTTTTTCAGTAATTATGTTTCCAGTGATGATTTGGACAAGGTGATATGGAATACAGAATAGAAGTTCTAGCACCCAAATTAGGATTTTTAAAAATAAAAAATCTTATTCTTCACTAAAAAGGAGCAAAGTTCAGAAGTCAGATATATGTCAAATTCTTGTGCCTTCCAGGAAAAAACAAAGAACCACAAACCTAGGAACTGAATCATTATATAACCCAGGCAGCATCTCTCCTGAAGCGTTATCAAGAGAACAAATGTGAACATATCCAGGCCCACTGCACAGGTTTTCTCTCCATTATATAAGTACCATATGTGTAACTCTTATTTTAAGAGCTAGCAGTGTGCACTGCCCTAGTAGAATGACACGTGAAAGAGATCCAACGTGGGAAGTGTCAGAGCGGATTGCAGAGAACCCAAAGGCTGCAGCTCACCAACAAAGACTCTATATTAGGTAAGAGGCAGCATTTAGTTGAATCACTATCACTTTCCTGCCCCTCTGCCTGGCATGTTGAAATATTCCCCTTCTATTTTTCTCCATCTGTCCTATTTACCTTGTAACTCCACATGCAAATTTAGGTACAGCTAAATATATAAAGCCTTTTGAAATACGACTTATGAAATGTGCATATGTTAGGAAAAGGTTTCAATTTTCAGAAAACATTTTATACATCTGAATCCATCTCTGTAACAGGACCTGTTTTCTTTAGTTCTGATAAATGCACAGAATGACCAACTGTACACAGAAGATCACTGCAATCTAATGCTTTTTAGAAAGGTTTTCAGTGAACTATATCAATCAGAGCGCAGTCAGGAAAACAGAAAACTTTCTAGGTGTTTCAAGTAGAGGGAATTTAGTGCAGGAGATTGGTTAAACAGGGGAGAGAAGAGCTGAGGAGAAAAACAGAGGACAGTGATGTAACCCAGATGTGACATTAGTGGAAAGATGCCATCACCACCATCCTCGGGGGATTCCTCAAAGTCTTAGAACTGGGCAAGATGGAAGCTGCTCTGGGCTCTTCACTTTGGAAGGCCTCTCTCTGTTCCTCCCCAGCCATGTTCCTTCCTGGCTGGGAAGAACTTTCCTTCCAGAGAGAAAAAAACCTCTGAGTCAGGAGGACATACATTCCTAGATCTCATGCCCTGCCCCCTTCTAGACCATGTTCCAGGTAAACAAGTCCTGGTCTTCCCACCCAAAAGGACAAAGCTTGTCTCCAGGGCCTGAAGAAGCCTTTTACCTGGGTCTGTTCTCTCTCGGACAGCACAGATCCCTGGAGCCAAGAGGTGGCCAAGAGGAGGCAGTTATTATCAAGAGAGGAGTGGGTGGTAGTGGTGGACAGAGTTTGTCTGGGGTCTGCAGTGTCCATGTAGGAGCACTTAAAGCTCCTTACAGTGTAGACAGGAGCCAAGAGATGAAGGGAAGTGGGTAGGCAGCAAACCCGAGGCCTGAGAGTTCTGAACTTGAACCTGGCCTTCCAGCTCCAGGTTCCTCTGAGGAACTTAAAGGCTCAACACCAACTAGACTAGGGCATTAGGGGACACCTGCGGGCAGAGAATTCTTGGCTTGGACTGGCTGGAGTAAAGCAAAATGCCTGGCATCCCCACTCACAGGATTCTCATGGTTACTAGACGTGGGGAAGAGGAAGGACACATAGTCAAGCTTTCTGTGTGGGAAGTAAAGCCCCCGCCCTAATGAGTAAGATAAAAGGGATGTTTATCTTGTGGATTCCCAAGCAAATGACTTTATTTTTAAATTTTTCATTATGAAGTTGTATTTGCCACACAAAAAAATAGGAAAATACTTTGAGTCGTATTTGATTTGTAACTTTTAAATATTGGACATATTTGTGGGCCTCCTTTTGTATCCTCACCCCAGGTTCTGCACATGCTGAGACAAGGCTGGCCAAAGCCCCCTGCTGGAGCCTTTCAGTGGGGGCTGGACTCATGTGGGGAACTGATGGGTGGGAAATGGGACAGCCCAACGGGAACCAGAATCACAGAGGAGGAGCAGCCACTATAAGTAGAGAAAAACCCTGTCTTCTCACCACCTCCTCTCTCTAGTCATCCTCCAGAGCTTCCCATGGGTCATCCTGCCCAGGAGCCAGGAGGCAATGGAGTGTGACAAGTTTGGTTCCCTAGGATCTGGAACAGAGCAGAGCAGTGCAAAGGGCAGGGAATGGAAGTGACAGCAGAGAGACAAAAGATATCCCACAAAACAAGTAAACTAATGCAGTCTGTTGTAGACTCCTTGACCTGGTCCAGATACTCTCCGAGAGCAAAAATGTAAACTATGTACACACTCTTTTCAAGTGCACATGGAACATTCTCCAGGATAAATCATATGCTAGGCCACGAAACAAGCCTCAATAAATTTGAGAAGATGGAAATTATATCAACCATCTTTTTTTTACCACAATGGTATGAAACCTGAAATCAATTACAGAAAAAAAGGGGGAAAGAACAAACATTTGCAGACTAAACATGTTACTAAAAGACAATGGATTAATGAAGAAATCAAAGAGGAAATCACTTATATGTGGTGTCTAAAAAATAAAACAAATGTATAGAGCAAAACAGAAACAGACTCATAGAAATAGAAAACAAACTAGTGGTTACCAGTGGGGGAGAGAGTGAGGAGGGGCAAGATAGGGGTATGGATTAGGAGATACAAACTAGCAAGTACTATGCATAAAGTAGATAAGCAAGAAGGATATATTGTATAGCACAGGAAATTATAGCCATTATCTTGTAATAAGTTAATGGAGTATACCCTGTAAAAATACTGAACCACTATACTGTAGACCTGAAACTAATTTAATATTGTAAATCAACTATGCTTCAACAACCAAAAAGAACTGTGCATCCCAAAAATAATATATATATACATACTATGCCTTTCTTGGTTTTATATATCAATTACTTTCTAAATAAGGGAAGGACAATTGGGGTGACCTGGGGGACAATTTGCAAACCCTCACTGTATTTCTTAATAAGAATTTTCCATTCCACTCCCACTGTCTCTAGAAAATGTTTGCCCTGAGGTTAGGGGTTGCTACAGGCTTACCTCACTGAAGAATGCATATAAATTGGGCAGCTTCTGTAAACTGGGCTTCAGGGTAAAAAATATGGAAAATATTGTGATGAGTAACTCCATTGTGAATACTAAAAATAAATGCAGTTATTTAATGCTAATGGTAGTAAGGAAGTTGGAATTCATAATAATAATTAAGAAAATTTTAAATAAGAAGTAACAAGGTATTTTGGGAAAACTATGGATTTCTACATTTGAATCCTAGTTTTGCTGCTTATCAATGGATATTGTATACCTTTCAGTGAAATACTGATGCTCCTTGAGCCATTGTTCTCTCCTCCTTCAAACAGGGATAATATCCACCTATTTAGTGACCAGTTATAATCCAAGCGTGTAAATACTCCAGCACATGTCTGTTATGTAGCAGAGACTCAAGTGATGCTTATTAATAGCTCTGATGACACTAATCACAGTAACAATAAAGAGAGTGTTGATGGAATTCTGAGGCTTATCACAAGGAAGACACATGCCCACAGGCTAAAATAGCCCTCATTTCTATTTTCCAGAAAAGCAAATGAAGACATTCTCACAAAAATTGATGTGAGAAACATTAAGCAGAGGATGACAAAGCTTCCTTTAGAAATTCATTTCCAGTGTTTAATATTTTATTCCTCATTACTAATCTTAATGCTTGAGCTAAACTTTTTCTGTCTATGCAATCAGCTACCACTAAAGCGAAAGCGGAACAGAAAGGGTATCGTTCTGGTAAAGATGATAAACTTTGGCTTACAATTATCCTAAGGGAAGAAATACTAGCTGTTTAGAAAATGTATTTTGAGTAAAGGTCAGCCTTGTTATGAGCTTGTTTTAGATAGTCTCATGTTAACTTTAACGTATCTTTAAAAAAATTATTATATTATTTCCTTAAGGAGTTTCACAGAATTTTGCCTGGGGCACTATTATATATGGTAAACTCATAAAGGCTAGAAAATTCCTTAACTAGAGTTTGTTCAGACTTTTGCTATGAGATGTATTTACTTATTTGTTTGAAATAAAGACTCTGCTTTTTATTATAGCACTTAATGCTTGTCAAGAGTAAAAAGGAGATAGAGTTGCATGAGTGAGTTTGAACATCACACATTTTGAATTTAAGGGGCGTTAGTCGTATACTGACAAATAGAATTAAAGACTTAGAACGTGGCTCAGGTCATTAAGTAGTTATTGTCCGTCATGGCAGACAAGGAAAACGTGAATTGAAGTCACCAGTGACCTACCTGTGTCTCTCATCTCTCCTTTTTCCTCTGCCACCTCCCGCCCTCAAGGGTTAATGCTTTGACAACTTCACCATCAACCTTGTCACTAATTATTTTAGAGCTAACGCTGCAGCAACTTCTGCTGGGTACGATTGCTGCTTTCCCATTTCTGTCCCTCCCTTCTGTAATTAACCTTGCTATTCTTAGCTACAAAGCACAGATCTCATGCCAGTCTCCTCCACGATTCTATTTTCTATTTCAATGGCCGGTTCCTGTCTGATTTTCTCCTGCGAAAGGGTCTGTAATCACTCAGTTATATTAATGATCCGGCCCCATCACACCCTTTTCACTCTGATAATCTTCTGCGCAATTCATCCTGGGAGTTTAGCAACTGAAACCGAATCGTTTACTTGCCGCCGGATCCGCCACAATTCTGGTCCTGAGGTGTGTGAGCATCAGGAATCGGTGACAATTAAAACGCCCACTAAGAAAATTCAGTGTTTACGTGGGGTTTTAACAGGCTTCCTTCCTGTTAACCAAGAAGATGAGGTGATTCTCCAATGGCTGTACCTCATACAGTCATGGATCACTCAGCCGCTGACTGTCTGTAAACGGGGTGCACAGGATGCAGGGCAATTAGTTACAGACGGAAGCACACCTGAAGGCCAGACACTGCTCCTGGCTCGCGCTGCCTGGCCCTATTTGCAGCGGAGCCAAACCTGCACGGCCAGGGCGGGGGTTATGGGACGGAAAGGCACAGGCGCATCTACCGCAGATCAGGTGCCTGGGCCTGGGGGGTCAAGTCCATGCACACCTGGCGGAAGCTCTTTTTGGTGCCACGTGCACGCAAGTGTCTGTGAGTCACAAAAGGCCATATAACCGGGTGGTTGGGGGATGCAACTGCAAAGAAAAGGCTGAGGCAGAAAGCCTGAAATAAATCCGTTCTTACTGAATTAGGAAGGGGGACCGGCAGTGAAAAATAACTCCCCCTCTTTTTTTGTTTTGTTTTGTTTTCTTTTGGTCAGAGATCTATAAAAGTGCTAAGAAGGGATTCGGGTGGTTGTGACAACCTGGGCCTTGACTGAGGTCCACACGTGTCCCAGGCATGGCAGCTGGGTTGGGACCTCTGGTGTGTGGAGGTACATTCAGGTGATTTTCTCAGGCTGTGATGGGTGAGGGAGCTGAGGCTCTTCCACTCCGCATCATCTCTTTATTCCCTGTGAGGCCGCCTACCTCCTTGGCGATTGGTTTAAAATTCACACAATTCGTGCTGCACTCTTGGGCAGAAAACCGGGCTCTGTCTCAGGAGGTCCCCTCTGAGATGTCCTCGTGTTACTCAGGGAGCCATGGGACAGACGCCCTTCTCAACATTTATTTTAGTATTTCATCAGCTACCTGCCTTTTTCTTTGGTGGTTGTTGTTTGGGAGGGAGGTGCAAATAGGCCAAAAAGAAATGAACGCATGATAGGGACGGTTTGTTTGGGGGTAGGGGTGCAAGTAGGGGTGGAAGGCCATAGAGGTAGAGGAGGACAAACAGGAACTGGGCTTTGAAGGAGAGATGGCTCTGCTCGCACAAATCATGGCGCCTTGACATGCTAAGAAATCTAACTTGATGGAAAACATTTTTTCCTATCATCCCACGTATAGAGGTGTCATCATTGTCAACAGAAATTGTGCAGCAGGTCTTTAATTTAAAACAAATAAATTTTAGAAATGGTTATGAAGAACCTAGGGGCAGGACAGGAATAAAGACGCAGACGTAGAGAATAGACTTGGGGACACAGAGGGGGGAAGGGTAAGCTGGGACAAAGTGAGAGAGTGGCATGGACATATACACACTACCAAATGCAGACTAGATAGCTGGTGGGAAGCAGCCACATAGCACAGGGAGATCAGCTCGGTGCTTTGTGACCACCTAGAGGGGTGGGATAGGGAGGGTGGCAGGGAGATGCAAGAGAGAAGAGATATGGGGATATATGTATACGTATAGCTGATTCACTTTGTTATAAAGCAGAAACTAGCACACCATTGTTAAGCAATTATACTCCAATAAAGATGTTAAAAAAAAACACAAATAAATAAACAACCACAGCGGGGTGGGGTGTGTGTGGAAAGTGAAACCACAAACTTGCTCAGAAAGTATACCAGCGTTTAAGCCAACGACTCCCTCAGGGAGTAGAGATCTGCAAGAATTGCCATTAGACTGTTGAACCTTAAGCCAGTCCATCAAGATGTAAAAATGGAAGAAGTTCGGAGTGAAACTTTATTTCAGTTGCTAGAGAATAGTAAGTGATGAACTTGAAGGAAAGCAAATGGTTTCAATCACAATGTAAAAGGTACTGTCAGGAACCACGTTTTGTTGCTACTGCAAGTTTCAGCTGCCCCAATAACAGAACACACTGAGAATTCAAATCTCCACCTTTTTTTTTTTTTTTTAAACGTTTCTTGAAAGTTGCCACGTGTTTTAAAGTAACTTTCCCTGGACCTTAGAAAACAAAATGATTGCACTGAGACTTCTGGAGTTATATCAATACTCTGGGGTTTCTCAATTACAGAAAAGATTCAAATAGAAATTCAGGCAATCATACGAATCACTTTCATCCACAAGACCAATTTGGTTTATTAGAGGAGAAACTGAGGCAAGTTCATATTCAGAGAGGAGTGTACAATGGAAGAGAGGGTGGGATTGCAGTCCAGGGCAGCTTGGACCCTGTCCTATCTTATCTGTGTGACCTTGGCCTTCATGAGCCCCAGTCTCCTCCACAGTGAAAAAATGGGGACAATTACACGGCCACTGGGTTGTTGTGAAGTTTCTATAAATCACCATTTGTGAAGGTACCTGGCTTGATGCCCGCCACATAATCGGCTCGTTTTTCTTTCCTACTGCAATAGTTTCTTCCATGAGAAATAGTGGTGAACACTGACGCAAGTTATTTCATCTTTTAAACAGAATCCACATGTTAAAAGTTTTCCCATCATCCCCTCCTCCCCGAGGAAAGCTTAATCCATTTGGGGAGTAGAGGCGTTTGAGGTCCCTTCTCACTTAGCATCCTGTCCACTCTGCAGAGAGTGTCAAAGAGCAGACACAGTGTCCTCAGTGACGGACACAGCACGACCTTGAAGGAAGAGGTGAAGCGTGCACACACACACACCATACACACCCTACACACACACCATACACACCCTACGCACACACCATACACACCCTACACACACACCATACACACCCTACGCACACATCATACACACCCTACACACACAACATACACACCCTACACACACACATGCTCAAAAACTACAGCCTCCAAACTGTTTTCAGTTTCCTTTGAGAGCACCTTATGTTCATATATTATGAACAAAACATTATATGATGCGAGTATGGGATCCAGAGCCACAAACTTTGAAATGGCTCTCACATGCGATGGCTGAATAGACTCCATAGAACTTCTGCGTTATGTGGGCTTGATCAACGTTAGGTTGAAGAAAATCGGCAGCATGTTAGTCACGCTAACTTTACTCTTATCAGAGAGGCTGACGTAGTTGGTCACCAGCACACTATGTATTTAACAGCACAGGTATTACATAGTAATTTAATACCTGAGAAGAATGTGAAGGCTTTATGGAATCTGATTCTACCTCCTTTTATTTTGAGTTAGAATTCTGATTCCCTTTCCTTATAATGAGTTTCTCCCAAACTAAGAGTTAGATGGATTCCATGGTGGATTTAAAGATGGGGGCTTTTTAAACACAGCATTTATGCACATTTCAGTTTTGAAAAGACTCCAACACTATTTCTCCTGGTTTAATATTGGTGTTGGCAATGGCCTTCTCCACTTGGATCACGGGGCACTTTCTGGCAGACCCTTCTCTGGATCACTCTACCTTTCTGACAGCCCAGCCCCCTGCACCTGGGGTTTCTGGTACACACAGCCTTGGTGACAACAGTTAAAAAGGGAAAGTCAACAGCATCTCCTTTGCAACTTGGGGCTCCCACACTGCTGTCAGAAATGAGCCCTTGAAAGGAGGACGGAAGAGGCCCAGCATTAATGGGGGAGGAATCAGGACGGATAATTAGGTGAGGAGACTATGAAAGCAAAGGATTACGAGAAGGGAAGATAGAGGCAAATCAGATAAGGGACAGTGAGATCAAGCAAATGTTAAAGAGAGATGGGAAAATATACGGTTTAGAAATGAAGGATATATTTCTGAAAGGTGTCTTGAACCAGAAGGAAAAAATGGCATGATTAGGAATGAAGATTGTCAGGAAAATTTAGCCAATGCCAGCCTTTCCCTAGGAAGTCATTTTTTTTTGTTCATCTTTTTTTTTTTTTTTCCCCAGAAACCTGCTTTGTAGATGCACAAGTGGGACAAGAGTGGGCCAGGGTAACAGGAAGGCCCACATTTCAGAAGCGAGAAACCAAGTCTGGGGAGAAGCCAAGCAGGGAAGCAGTCCATGATTCCTTTGCCTTCTTTCATTAGGGAGGTATTTAACTAAAGGAAAGCTCTTGATTTGCCTGCTGGTGGTAGAACTAAGCTGGCATCTGCCTAGAGAGAAGAGGTAAGACTCCAGGGGGTCCATGTAGGGAAGAGGCTGGATGGGGTGGGTGTGGACAGGTGATACAGAACCTCAAAGTACAGAGAGAGGCTTGAATATGCTGCTGCAAGTAGCTCTGGGGTAGGAGACTGTCACGTGAAAGCACCACTTTAACAACCTAAGTGTCCATCGACACAGGAATGGATAAAGAAGATGTGGTACTTATACACAATGGAATATTACTCAGCCATAAAAAAGAATGAAATAATGCCATTTACAGCAACATGGATGGACCTAAAGATGATCATACTAAGTGAAGTAAGTCAGAAAGAGAAAGATAAATACCTTTTGATATCACTTATATGTGAAATCTAAAAAAATGATACAAATGAACTTATTCACAAAACAGAAATAGACTCATAGACATAAAAAACAAACTTATTGTTACCAAAGGGGAAAGCAGGGGGAGGGATAAATTAGGAGTTTTGGATTAGCATATACACACTACTATATATAAAATATTAATAGATAACCAACAAGGACCTACTGTATAGCACAGAGAACTATAGTCAATATTTTTTAATAATCTATAAGGGAAAAGAATATGAAAAAGAATATGTATATTATATATAGTATATTATATGTAATATATATATAATACATTAAATATAAAAACTCAATATATATATTATGTATAAAACTTTTATAAATATGTATATGTATAACTGAATCACTTTTCTATACACCTGAAACTAACACAACACTGTAAATCAACTCTACTTCAATTAAAAAGAGATTAGGATGTGAATGGGGTGGAGGATGGTTTGGAAGCAGGGGTTACTGTGAGGCTACTGGAGGAAGGTGGGTTTGTGGAGACAGAGGTAAAGGAGCCAGACTACTAATAAATTTATCAGAGGAAGTTCATGATCTCTTCCCTAACCATTCACTCTCTAGAAGCAAAGTCATTTCTATTTCCTCTGGCAGGAAACAGAAGTATTCAGACTTCTTAATATTGGGAAGAGGTACCACTATCTCAATCCCCATAGATTATTGAAACATTTACGCCTCTTGGGCAAACCCATAAATTCTTCTAAAGGAAGAACCCATAAATTCTATAGCTTTCTGTGAGTACCTTATTACTACCCAAAGGTGTTACATTTTTTATTGTCAACTTTAATCATTTCTTTATTTTCAATGAGCAACTGTATTCTTAATGCTTTTTCTCTGCAATTTCTTGACAATTTCATTTGGTAAATCTAACTTTTTATTTCCTTAGTGTTTTTCTTACAATTCTCAATTCTCCTTGATTGTTTTCTGCACCAACAAAGCCATGATAGCTGATAGCAATCATTTTTTTTCTTCTCTCAATGTTTTTAATGAAGAAGGGTAAATCAATGCACACAAAAAATTGGTACATACCCATGACTAGACATTTCAGGAAGCCCCTTTAGTCAGTTGTCAGGTTAAGTGGTAATGTTCGAGTAAATCTAAGCAAACCCAAGTTATTTTTGAAAGCAAGATACACAATGCCAAGAGAAAGAAAGTCCCACTCCAATTTGCATTTCTGTTCCTTGTAGAAAGATTCAGAGAAAGGGCCAGTTGTTGAAAAGCAATAACCAGCGTTCCTGGCCCAATTTCATGTGATGCCTGGCCAGGCTTAGTCTTCATTCTGACAGTTTGCAGCCCTCTCCAGTTGCCAGTGTAGAACCCACGACACTGCTAGCCAAGCAGATCAAGTCGGCTGATATGATTCTATTCTCTGACCTTTACCAAGAACACAGCAGGGATCAATTATTTTCATTGCCCAATAACGTCCAGAGGAGAGCTGGACTACACATGTAGTGAAAAAATATGATGACTCTGCACAAAGTAAATGCATAAAGGCTGCAGCCGGACAGAAGAGATGGAAAGTGGGAGGAAGATGGGGGGTAGCTGAGGAAATCTCAGGACCCTCGTCAGGCCAGCACTGCCAGGCAAGGTGAGGAGTGATAGACCTTCAGTTCTACTCTGCTGGACAAGCCTCCAAATAGAAATCTTAAGAACAATAGGACTTGGAGCTTCTTTGTCATCTACAAATAACAGTAGTAAAAGTAGTTTGGGGCAAAAGAAGCATCATCATTCCAGAGCCTCTTTTGTGGAAAAAGCCAGTAGCCCATGAGTCACTGTCATTATTTTTCTTTTCAGGGAAGGGTTTACAGACTCTGGAAAGTGTCTCATGCTCTGGATTTCAGTAGGGGAATATGTGTGAAGCTCAGCTGTCAGTTGACACCACCCTGTCTGAACACACTTGCTTGGTCTAGTAATGTCACAGTTGAAAATGTGAATGCCTTACCCACTTGTGCTGAGACTTCTTTGGGATATCTGTGAATCTCTTTGAATGTATAGTTAACGAAGGAGAGTACACATCAGTTTACTGAAAAGAGTATTCATGGACTCAAAGTAAATATATGGTCTATAGTTCCTATTTGTAGTCATAGCTGCTAGCTACTGCCTTTTTCCCATATCCCGACCAATGTGCTAAACTTTCTTCACAGGAGAAGAAAACTGATGGGTGAAGAGCTCAAGTTCACACAGCCACAGTCTGAATATAGGTTCCACTACAAGAAATCAAAACAATGTTCAGCTTCTTTGGCAGGTCTTCCCTCGTGGGATGGAGAAGCCCAGCCTCTCACTGCACTGAATGGGAGGACCCTGCACAAACATGGTGGCTGTTACACAATCAGCTGGGTGGCAGGATGCTCATTCTCCAAACCCTGAAGAGAAAGGTGAAGCATGCATTGTCTGCAGCCCCTGGGCTTGCCAGCTCTGTGCAGTATCATTGGTAGATCAGTCTTTCTTGATTTTCATTACAATCTAATCTCTTGCTCAAAGCATTTTCTAATTGTGTCACTACCTTGTTACCAAACAAAAGCAAAAAGATATATCTTTTAATATATCTCCCAGTCCCCCTGGCAATCTCCAAGAGAATAAAGTTTCAGTCATTTTCCCAGGTGCATCCCCCTTTATCCCACTTCCAACACCCTGTGTTTGCAGCAGCCCCTGGACTGCTAACCATTGTTCTATTCTTGTCTTGATTTTCTCCTTTGCACATTTTCCTCATTAGTCCACCTCTAGCTATTTATTTTCTGTCCATCCTTTCTTTGCTGGCCCATAGAATTTTACCTGAACCTCCCAGCTTCCATGTATCTTAAAATGCTTTGAATGGTAAGATGACTTTGCTTCTATATTTTAAGCTACTTAAAGACAGGAATTGTGCTATGTTCATTTCTATTCCTCTTACATGATCCTAACCCAGTGATCAAAAAGTATTAATATCATTACTTGCTAAGTTCCCACCCCATAAATTCAGATTTAGTTTATGCAGTTTATGGTCACCTGATAAATATTGGGCAGTTTAAACCCCAATAATCCCATTATTAATCCTTTTACATATTTTCCACCCTCCCACCTGTCCTTTATGAGAAAAACCCAAATGCAAACTCTTTATCATAACTCTGACTTAAGCCCTTTAAGTACTTTATGAAATTGAGATTTAAAAAAAAATAAATTCTTAAGAGTCATATTACCTATATGGAGTGACCTAAGTGCATTTCAATTCACTTTTTTTTTTTTTTTTTTTTTTTTTTTTTTT
>NW_020837947.1:82478641-82616541 GCF_003676395.1 Aethalodelphis obliquidens
CTTCTTTAAATTTATGGTTTTTTAAAATTTAGTTTTGTGAATGTGTGACTATATGTTTGTTGGGAATTTTTAACTGCTCTTTTAGATTCTCATTTAGTGCCCTTTTTCTTGAGAAAACTCGATGGGAAGTGGAAGCAAGACCCCTTGGAGGATTGGGAGAGACAGACTGTCATCTTAAGCCTCTAAGCTCTGGGTACCCACGGAGGGCCTTGACGGACGCTCACTGTGAACCACGCTTTACTCCTTGCTAGCCTCGTAAGCTGGAGGGATTCCCCCCTACTGAGCTTTGCTCAGCCCCTTTCCCAAGAACATGCCTGGATCAGGACACCAATAAATTCTTAAGGAAGCTAGCTTAGCCTCGCCACCGGGGAATTTACTTTTTGCTCCAGGAACATGATTTGTCGTGCAGAATGTAATAGATTTCATTCACTGTCATAGTTCTCCATTGTGTAGCTTCATTTGGCACCCAACACAGGGCAAGGCTTTTGAGTTTGCCTAAAAGGGTGGATTCCCCCAGAAGGGAACCCTAGTACACTGTTGGTGAGACTGTAAATTGGTGCAGCCACTGTGGAAACAGTATGGAGGTTCCTTAAAAAACTAAAAATAGAGCTACCATATGACCCAGCAATCCCAATCCTGGGCATATATCTGGAGGAAACTCTAATTTGAAAAGACACATGCACCCCAATGTTCAGTGCAGCACTACTTACAGTAGCCAAGACATGGAAATAACCTGCATGTTCACTGACAGGTGAATGGAAAAGAAGATGTGGTACATATACATGGTGGAATACTACTCAGCCATAAAAAATGAAATAATGCCATTTGCAGCAACATCGGTGGACCTAGAGATTATCACACTAAGTGAAGTAAGTCAGATAAAGACAAGTACCATATGATATCACTTATATGTGGAATCTAAAAAAAATGATACAAACGAACTTATTTGTGAAACAGAAATAGACTCATAGACATAGAAAACAAACTTGTGGTTACAAGAGGGAAGGGGGGGCAGGATAAATTAGGCATTTGGGATTAACAGATACACACTACTGTATATAAAATAGATAACCAACAAGGACCTACTGTAAAGCACAGGGAACAATACTGAGTATCTTGTAATAACCTACAACAGAAAATAATCTGAAAAAGGAGATATATATATATATATATATATAACTGAATTACTTTGCTGTACACTTGAAATGAACAGAACATTGTAAATTATACTTCAATAAAAAAAGAGTTGATTCTCCCAAAATGAGCCCTTCTCAATGGCCTCCCTCATCCGGCTCAGCCTGGATCCTGGTCTCTCTTTCAGAGCATTCTGCCTTCCCTGGGGGTGTTCACACGCTGGGGAGCCTAGAGCTGGGCGGCACAGGTGCGTTGAGAGTGCTCTACAGGGGCTTGAACCATCCCTCCCTCACCTGAGCCGCGCCTCCGGGGTCTGTAGAGGGGTGACAGCTCCACACTGGGTGCAGCTCTTCTGCGTGAGGCGCCCACGGGAGCAACACACTAGCTGTGGATACCACACTGTCGACGGCGCTCTCGCACCACAGTTTCCTCCTCCAGTCCCCGCCTTGTTCTATTACATGTTTCCTGGAAAGTGAGTCAAAGCGCTCATTTCTGGGAATCTGTATATGTGTCTGAAAATGGGTTCACATCCCCTAATACATATGTGCCAGAGCCTGGTGCTACATGCTGTTGGGCCCGCCCTATGGGCGGAGCTCCCTGGTTCCTGTCTACCTCGGAGAGTGCTGGACCAGCGAGCGGAAAAGCAGCTGAAGAAGACCTGCCTGCGCACACAGGCTCCGGTGGCCAGGGATGCTCTAAATTACCAACAAGGCTGTTCCTTGGTCTGTGGCTCAATTAAATGCTGCCAGGCTGACTGAACTGCTTAGTTCTCCAGGTAGCATTGTCCTTTCCACTGAGCTTCATATTAATTAATTGTCCTGCTCCTGTATTTCAGGAGGGGATTTGGAAAGGCTGATTACTAGGACATTTTAGTTTGAAAGAAAGGAGATCCCACTGAGATTCTGTTTCTCTTTACAAAGAACTTGTTGGTTTTTTGTTCTGTCTCTTTTCCAATATGTTTCTTATACATTTTGGTTTTTTCTTTTCTTTTCTTTCTTTTTTTTTTCTTTTTTGGTAGTCACAGAAACATACAATTTTCTTTTGCCATTAAAGCCTGCTGGCAATTGCCCTTTGGAGCCCATAGATAGCTTTGTCTTTGAGAATCATGTTAGATACGCATTGTGTGCTGGTCATCATGCTAGGTTCTTGGGATGAGAGAGGTTGATTAAAATCTGTTACTTTCCAAGAAAGTAACACAGACACTTGGCTGGCACTTACTGTGTGCCAGGCACTCTGCTAAGTGCTTTTCACATATTAACTCATTTAACCTTCACAGTATTAACATGAGGTAGATATTATTCCCATTAGACATAGACAGGTATATAGATAGATAGATAGATAAGGTAATTGGACACAAAGAGGTGGAAACACATGCCCAAGGTCACATAGCCAGAGGTGACGGAGCCAGGATCCAAAACCAGGTAGTCGGGGGCCAGAGTCCTCGATTTTAATCATAATACAGTATTGCTTCTCAGGAAGACATAGAGAAACAAATATCTGTACGACACTGACATTGGTTCCACATGGGGTGGTGCCCCAAACAGGAGCTGACAGGTCGGTTCTACCTGGTGAGGTCTGGAAAAGCTTTAAGATGTGTGAGCCACAAATGTGAAGTGTTTTGCAGCTTTGCCCATTGAGATATACAGGCGATCTGGCCTCAGCCTTCTGTTATAAGGAAGAATATTGTTCTGCATACAGCAGAATAGAGAGCCAAAGTGAAAACCAGGAACGTTTATTTTTAAAAGTCCCATGTCTTGCCATCCCTCCTTCTCTGGCTGTCAGATCTCCTCTGAGGAAAGCATCTCCTGCCCATCACTGGGGAGCCTGGCCAGGAACCAGGGACACAGACACCCCACAACTGTGGGAGGCTGCTGACTAAAGCAGCAAGAGGCTTTTCTCTAATGTATTTTTTGCCTTCTTGGAGGTTTTGTTGGAGAGGCAAGATACAAAGAAGGGGTACCAGCTGCCAAGTGTAAGAAGATGAAACTCAAAGATAGTTTCAGTTTAATGCAAGTGAACAGATCCTTCCCAAGCTCCCATGTTGCCCTTTAATTTCTAGGCAAAAGAAAAACTTAGCATCTTTCCTTAAGAGGGCTGGATTCTCTAGACATCGCAATTTTACTATGTGGCCAAAAGCGGTCCACATTTTCACTGAATTGGTTAAGCTAGCAAGTATTAACCTTGACATTGGTCATGTCAGGATGAAACCTATTTATCAAAAATTTCAAAATCAGTTCCTCTGGGATATACAAAAATATATAACTGATATCCGATAGATCAGAATCAGAGTCAAATTTTAAATGTAGGAAAGGAGGCATCATTTAAGAAACAGCGAGATAAATATACACATATATTTAAAGTGCTATCTGAGGTATTGAGGAATCAAGGAAGGGAAGTGAGAGGTGAATTCTTGGAAGAGAATTCTTGTTATAGGACTGTGAAAATCAGGACATTGGAAAAAAAAAGCTTTCATTTTCTTTTCCAAGAATTCCATGAAGTTCCTTATTTCTGGATCATATCTAAATGTGCTATTAATTACAGTTTAAGTGTAGTGAGCACTTTTCTCTATGCCAGGGACTGTTAAGTATTTTATATATCTCTTTACTATCTTTAATCATCAAATAACTGTCTAAGACAGACAGTATTATTACTCCCATTTTACAGGTGAGGAAATCGAGGCCAAATCAGAGCAGGAAAGCAAAGACATAGGAATTTGAACCAGGAACTCACACTGTTTACCAGGATGTTGATTTACTTCTTGTAGTTGACTGTGAACAAATGTTTACTAATTTTTTGAAAACCCAGTTGTCATGTCTGTAGTCCAAAAGAGTTATAGATGCAGGAGGGTTAATACAGAATGTGTTCAATTTATGCTTTTGATTAGCTGTCAATGTTATTCTGCAAAAAAACAGATTGGGTGAAGTGAAGAGCAGTACAAGGCATCAAACAATAGGTAGAAAATAATTCATGAGATAATAGGGGAATTCTAATGCACCAACTGTTATACCAAATTAATTCATCACTAATATACTACCACTATGCACCATGAAGTTTTTATCAAAGTTCACTAAATTCAAATCTATGATGATTAACCCTTTTCTAATGCCTTGAAATGAGGAAGAAGTTATAGCAAAGGGTTTCTTGCTTTCTCATAAAAGCAACTGATCACAATGTCTGAATAATTTTCGTGTATGAATATATAAAAATTGTCTTTCCAGGATGCCACGATAGGAAAATGCTAAACACCAACCATTTTTTTTCACAGTGTGTGTATGGTACATTGACAGTGGAATTCTGTGAAAGTGGTTATAAGTCTCAAAACCCTGTTCTTTTTTGTTGTCGTTGTTTTCGTTTTTTAATTTTATTTATTTTTGGCTGCGTTGGGTCTTTGTTACTGTGCGCGGGCTTTCTCTAGTTGTGGCGAGCAGGGGCTACTCTTCGTTGCGGTGCAAGGGCTTCTCATTGCGGTAGCTTCTCTTGTTGCGGAGCACGGACTCTAGGTGTGCAGGCTTCAGTAGTTGCGGTGTCTGGGCTCGGTAGTTGTGGCTCACAGGCTCTAGAGCGCAGGCTCAGTAGTTGTGGCACACTGGCTTAGTTGCTACGTGGCATGTGGGATCTTCCCGGACCAGAGATTGAACCTGTGGTCCCCTGCCTTGGCGGGCAGATTCTTAACCACTGCGCCACCAGGGAAGTCCTCAAAACCCTATTCCTTTAAGAAACATCTTGTTTTCTGTCAAAAACAGGTTTATCAAGCATCAATAAGAAAAAAGACATGGTGTGTGCAGAGGAGGATATTAGTAAAAAGTAGCACAAATGTCTCCAAGGATAGAACTTTATTCTTGGTACATGATACAATAATTAAACAGCAGTAACAGTAACATTGGGTTGGGCCAAAAGTTCGTTCAGCTTTTTCTATAACATCTTAATGGAAAAATCCGAACGAACTTTTTGGCCAGCCCAATAGTCAACATCCATCAAAATCCTGTTATATGCCAGATACTGTTCTAAGCACTTCGCTTGTATTATCTCATTTAATACTTACAACAATACCATGAGGTGTGTGCTAAGACCATTTCCCTTTTACAGATTCTGAAACTAAAGCAAGAGTGACTAAATAACTTTCCCAAGGTCTCAGAGCTGGAGAACTTGTGTTCTTGTGTTCTCAACCGTCATTTCTTCTGTTTGCTAATGACAACACTGGGGCGATGATGGTGGTGATTGGAGGTGAGGGGAACACAGCCCTCTAGAAGTCATCAGTAGCAGACCACAAGTCTAAAATGTGGCTACTGTCCTAACTGAAAGCTCACATTGTGGCAGTTTCTGAGATGACAGCTGCAAACCCCTTTGAATTCCCTTGGAAATGCTTATTCTACAAATCCACAGCTCCCCCCTTGAACTGTGCTAGCTCCATGGTCACTCCACGAGATCTGGTATCCTGTCTCCACCAGTGCATCCAATGTGCCTATGCTGATACTTGACACGCAGGACAATGGGCCACTCTGCTCACAAGAGGAACAGTGGTGACCGGTAGAGAACAGTGTTCCAAAATCCAGTTTTGGGTGAATGGATGGAGAAGGGGTTTAAGACTGTAGTGATGATTTTGTGTTCTTAAAGCACCCTATAAATGAGAAGGTGCCACAAGGCTGGAAGGTCCTTAGGCTGACAGGCTGTGAGGCGAAAGCAGCGAGGTGAGCTAATTCATACCATCTACATCTTGTCAATGAATCCACCCCCAGAAGACCTGCTCGCTCCCCACTAGTGGCTGATGAGAAGACCTTGGAAAGTCTTCTCTGGGCCCTGGAAGGGTTAAACCCTTCTCATAATATCATGTACGTTAAAAAACCAAAACCTTGGCCATCATTAAAAAGCCTACAAAAAACAAATGCTGGAGAGGGTGTGGAGAAAAGGGAACCCTCCTACACTGCTAGTGGGAGTGTAAATTGGTGCAGTCACTATGGAGAACAGTATGGAGGTTCCTTAAAAAACTAAAAGTAGAACTACCATATGACCCAGAAATCCCACTACTGGGCATATACCCAGACAAAACCATAATTCGAAAAGGTACATGCACCCCAGTGTTCACTGCAGCACTATTTACCATAGCCAAGACGTGGAAGCAACCTAAATGTCCATTAACAGAGGAATGGATAAAGAAGACTTCCATTCTAAATACATATATATGGAAGTTTACTCAGCCATCAAAAAGAAAGAAATAATGCCATTTGCAGCAATATGGTTGGACCTAGAGTTTATCATACTAAACGAAGTGAGACAGAGAAATATCATATGATATCACTTATATGTGGAATCTAAAAAGAAATGATACAAATGAACTTATTTACAAAACAGAAACAGACTCACAGACATAGAGAACAGACTTGTGGTTGCCAAGGGGGAGGGGCTAAGGGAGGGAAGGACTGAGAGTTTGGGATTAGCAGATGCAAACCAGTATATATGGGATGGATAAACAACAAGGTCCTACTGTACAGCACAGGGAACTATATTCAATATCCTGTGATAAACCATAATGGAAAAAATATGAAAAAGAATGTGTATATATAACTGAGTCACTTTGCTGTACAGAAGAAATTAACACAACATTGGAAATCAACTATACTTCAATAAAATTGAAAAAAATAACCCAAAACAGGCTTTCCTGGTGGCGCAGTGGTTGGGAGTCCGCCTGCCGATGCAGGGGACACGGGTTCGTGCCCCGGTCCGGGAGGATCCCACATGCCGCAGAGCGGCTGGGCCCGTGAGCCATGGCAGCTGAGCCTGCGCGTCCGGAGCCTGTGCTCCCCAACGGGAGAAGCCACAACAGTGAGAGGCCCGCGAACCGCAAAAAACAAAACAAAACAAAACAACAACAACAAAAAAAACAAGAACAAATAACCGAAAACTTTGACAGGAATTCATCCATCTTCCTCTTTTACAGGGACTCCTTTCCTCCCCACCTGCCCTGGGGTATTTTTATTTTAGATTAATTCAGATGTGGACTGACTTATGCTTGATAGGTTATTTGCTTCTTTTTAAAAACTCATTTGAATGCCACCTGACCACAGCTCTGATTTCCTAAGATTGCTTATTTCAATTTCTTCTCCTCCATTTGGTCCTTTGCTAATATCCAGATATTTAGTGTCATTTGTGAATGTAATTAAAATGGTTGCAATTTTTCTCTTCCTTATGGTGTCTTCTCCCTCTTCCTACGTATAAATGAAGATATTTTACAGAAATCTGGTAAATACCAGATGCTCTAGAAATCTAGGAGAATCCTCTTTTAATTCCTCATTATTTTTTTCCACAGTTCTGTCTGCATTTTTTACCTTATGGGAACAACCAGTGTTAATGCCAAATTTGAATGAAGGTATATTTTCTTATTTAATACAATTTAACACCATGCAAAGAACCACAATTAATGCTTGGTTACCATGGAAATGTTGCAATGCAAGTAAAAAGGAAGAATGGCTGGGACTTAACTTGCATTTGGTGGAATGATATTGAGAGAAACCTTATAGCATATATATTTGAATACAACGTTTTTCTTATTTTTTTGTATTCTTCTTTCCTCCAGAAAGTATTGACCATTGAAACTCAGGAGAAATCATTCCATTAACCTCAAAATACTCAGAGGTCACTATAAATAATTATTTTCATACAATCGCATGTGTTGAGAAAATGTCTGCTGAATTTTGCACTTACACCTAGCCCTGGGCACTATTTGACTTACAATTATCATTTTTGATCTTAAGGGTCTTCTTTATTCAAAATATATCAACAATTAATGCAGGGGCGGGCCATTTCATGAATTTTACAGGGAAAGCTTTCCTGACTGTGTTTCTCAGTGGTATCTGGATCATACAGAACATAATCTCAGGTCCTGCCCTCCCATTCCCCCTTCCCCCAAGAAATTGAAGTTTAAAAAATGCCTTACATAGAGGCTACTGTTGGGATTTCTAGTCCAATGCGGAATTATCATTACTCATACAGTAATATGTCTTCCTCCCTCTCTCCCTCCCTTCCTATTTTTCACTCAAGTTTTAGTCTCGTGAGCATTTTTTCCTAAAGAATTGCAGTTGAAGTAAAGATGAATGAGGAAATTATAGAGTTAATGACAACTCAAGCTCTGGAGCACTTCTGAGCTTTTGCACAAGGAATTCAATCTACTCCATGTCATGGTCAGTGGGGTTCTGGAAAGAGGCAGTAACGGTGAGATCTCAATGTTCTTGGCATCCCAGGCCTACATGACAGCACTGGGGTGCCTACTACAAGCATAGAATGGTCAGTCTCTGTAAATCCACAACAACCCCCAAAGCGTTCGCTTTCTCTTGTCAGGAACAATTCTCCTCCAAACCTACAAGGACTGACTGGGTAGGAGCTACTTATGCAGCTCACCGAATGCAGAATCTAAGTGGGGAGGGAATGGGATGGGGAGAGAAGCAGTGCATTGGTACATTTCTAAGACTTGGTTTCACTCCTCGGCCAAGGGTCCCATTGGTGTTTTATTGCTGCTCGGTCCAGACCCTCCTTGATAAGGGGATGTACGAAGGATTTTAAGCCCTTTCTGTTGCCTGATTGACTTCTTTCAGAGCGCAGCCTCATCTGTCCAGTTGGATTTAACTTTCTATTTGGCTAGAATAAAAAAAGGAAATGCAACTACCATCATGAAAGACAACTTCCTCCTCAGCACACGTTTCCCACACTGCACACGCTGCTCTGTAATGAACTCCACGGTTCTTTGCTTCTTGGCATGAACACTGCAAGTCAGGTAAAAATGTTTAGCTGTGTGTGACCTGGGGATGGAAGGGTAAAACTCACAAAATTGGTTTGGCTTAGAACCCAAAGAGTTTTCCCAGAGGCGAAAGGTTTGTGTACCAGCATCGCAAACATGGATGTTTTTGTTTCTTTCTTCTCAGACATTTTGAAGTGCAACTTGGCATTGTGAACACTTCACAATGTATGGATATTCTTTTCATCTCTCGGACCTTGTTTTGCAAAATATGCCCAAATCCTTGTAGGTTTCAGTAGAGATTTGTTGACTTGGGATGTCTCTATTCACGTATTTATCCCAACTTCTGAAGAGGTCCACCAGCAGCACGCCTCCACAGGACTCCCACACAGCTACCATCCAGAGCTGCCCTTTCTATTCTTTTTTTAAATTAATTAATTAATTATTTATTGCAATTCTAATTTTTTAATGTCCCTCTATTTTCACAGTTTTCAGGCAAAGAAAGAATTTTAGGAAGTTTAATAGACTGGCAAGCCGCCTGAGCCTTAAAACCAAGAGATTTTGAACCAGTTGGTCTCCCTGTAAGTTTAGAAACCCTATCAGTTAAAATTAGGTTGCACAGAAAATGGCAGAAACATCAAGGTAGTAATAAATTTTAAGAAATGGGTAGAAATTACTTCTCCCACATGTAAATGTACGTAAATACAGATAATCCAAGGTGGATGAGACATTTCCATGACCACTGGGTCCCAGCTTCTTTCCTTTTTTTTTTTTTAACATCTTTATTGGAGTATAATTGCTTTACAATGGTATGCTAGTTTCTGCTGTATAACAAAGTGAATCAGCTATACGTATACATATATCTCCATATCTCCTCCCTCTTGCGTCTCCCTCCCACCCTCCCTATCCCACCCCTCTTGGTGGTCACAAAGCACTGAGCTGATTTCCCTGTGCTATGTGGTTGCTTCCCACTAGCTATCTATTTTACATTTGGTACTGTATATATGTCCATGTCACTCTCTCACTTCGTCCCAGCTTCCCCTTCCCCCTCCCCGTGCCTGAGAAAACCATAATTCAAACAGAGTCATGTACCACAATGTTCATAGCAGCTCTATTTACAATAGCCAGGACATGGAACCAACCTACGTGTCCATCGACAGATGAATGGATGAAGATGTGGCACATATATGCAATGGAATATTACTCAGCCATACAAAGAAATGAAACAGTTATTTGTAGTGAGGTGGATGGACCTAGAGTCTATCATACAGAGTGAAGTAAGTCAGAAAGAGAAAAACAAATACCGTAGGCTAACACATATATATGGAATCTGAAAAAAACAAACAAATGGCTCTGAAGAACCTAGGGGCAGGGAAGGAATAAAGACACAGACGTAGAGAACACCCTTTGTATCCTAATTCAATGCATCATCTGTTTTGCCGGGGAGCTGCTGAGCGATGCAAGTTTGCCCCAGGGACACACTGCTCTCCGCTCAGCCCGTATGGACATAAAGGCCCCTGGAGCACAGCCTTCTGCAGCGGAAACAGAGCCGCGTCACACCTGAAGTCTCTGTAACCCTTCCACGGCTACCCAAGGCTGACTTCTTGCTTTTCCTCAGCACTAGTGGTCTCTTAGAATCACACACAAAAAACTTGAAAGCCGTCGCATTGTTCTGTGTTTAACATGCAAACATTCCCATAATAGGCCTCCAAAGAAAATGACCAAAACCAAGGGAAGAAAGCTCTTCTGATGCTGACCGCTCCTGACGCCCTGCCCGATTCCGTTTTCAACACACCGACCCCAGCTGCTGGCCCGAGTCTTTAAAATCTTGGGTAACACAAACAGCCAACACTAAGGATTTCTGGGTGCATAATACAACCCACATAAAACTAAATTTTCTGTTTTTCTAGACTGCATGCATTTACCCTTTTTTTTTTTTACCATGCTATATGTAATCAATCAAATTGCGATTCTAAGCGGCCTCCTTTTCTTTTTGAGAAAATGGAACGTGGGGAACGTGATTTACACACGTTCCCACAGGCAAACCTGAACTTGGATTAGCAGAACCTGACCAGACCTCAGAGGCACAGAAGTGGATTTGGATGGAAAATAATTATTTTTAAAATGGTAATAAAGCAAAGAGTTACCAGGGATATAACATAGAGGGGAAACCTCAGACTCATGGAATGACTGAAAAGTATTTATCTTGTGCCCAGATGATATGAGATCGCGGGACGGGTGTGAGTCCTGGGTTGATGGCAAATCCTTCCCATCCCCTCCTCTGCCCCCAAGTCCCGCACCCTCTGTGGCTGCTCTGCCTGGGGCTCAGCTCTCACCTGTCTGTGGAATCGGCTGCCCTTTGCTTCCCCATCTCTGGTCTCTCCTGGCTCCAGCCCCTCCCGTACACCGCGGCCGGCTTCGTTTCTCTCAAGTTCACTTCTCTCCCCACATCTGTACCATGGCACTCGGGGCCCATCCCAACCCAGCTTCCCCACTTCTGTTCAGTACACACTCCAGGCCCTGACTGCGCTGTGATGGTGGGTACTGCTTACCCCACTCTGTCTGTCTTTCTTGTTGGGCAAATTCCCATTTATACATCAACTGCTTTGCCAGTTCCACGTCCCCTGTGGAGCTTTCCCTAACATCTCCTCCCCACTCCCACTTGTGATGTGGGGATTGATTTCCTGTCTTCTCTTCTGAGCTAGAGAACAGCCACACTGTGTCCTAATTAATTATCTGCTGACCTGCCCATCTCCTCCAGGGCAGGAATGAAAACCATTTGTCTCTGGACCCCTAGCACCTGAGAGAAAGGAGAGCTAAAACAATAAATCTCAGCACGTATTCCAAGTTCAGATGGGAATTTACAACAATTGGGACCAAATTTTCCTACACCTATCTATTGGGCAGGACTTTGTGTGTGTGTGTGAGAGATGTGTGTGTGTGTGTGAGTGGGTGTGTGTATGTATGTGGGCGCACGCATTTGCTTTTCGTTCATATCATTTTTTCTTTACTTTTTTGTTCTTAATTATTTTTCTTAATTTGTTTGGAAATATTTTTTATGAGTCACTTTTCACCTTTCAGATAAGAAGAGATGTGTGGTATCTGCAACAATAAGAAATGGTGCCTTTGTGCACTGCAATTTTGCTAATAAGCAAGGAAAGATTCAGATCTTCTTAATAGGCTCTGCTAGGTCAAGAAGATGCAAGTGAGATACAGAGCCATAGTAAAGAGCAGGGGTGGTGGTGGGGCGGGGGGTGGGGGTGGGGAGACAGAGGGAGAAAGAGAGAGAGATGGAGGGAGGGAGAGATCGACTTACATCATTTCTGACCTGAAATGAATTCAGTAATATGTTTCCCATGATGTTTTGGCTTTGAATAGGAAACTAAAATTCAGAATAAAATGTCATAATGCTACATAATTAAGGGAAGTTTGATGCTGTCTTGTTGATTTACATATTACCCAAAATAGTATTGATGAACAGAAAAGGAATGTGAATGAATGCATTTTAAAAAATTTTATTTAACTTTTTGGACTTCGGGTGTGTAATATCAGATTAACCTTAATCTCTGGTCTACGAAACAGTCTCATCACTGTTCTCTGCATGGCTCTCTTTTTTCATTCACTGATCCATTAATTCGTGGATGTATTAATAATGTAACATGTACTCATGGCCCAGCCACACAACACAAAAGATAGACCCTTGAAAATAGTTTTTATACAGCCATCTGGTCCTTTGCCAAGTGACCCCCTCGATTCTTAACCTATGGTGACCAACTCTAAACACCTGTTAACTGAGATTGCCCTTTCCTTATTATTCGGTTTTATTTCATATTTACACATTCTCACATTGAATCCTTCCTCTGGGGAAAGGAAGTCTTTAGTCTAGTTCTTACTAGTGTTTACTACAAAAATACTGGAGAATTCTTCCATTAATGACACAATTTTTAGCTTTCCCGATTCAATGCAAATTATGCATGTCTTTATGGTAACTGATCATTTGAAGGCAAATGTTGTCAACTGATCCAAAGCCAATGAAGAGAACACTGTCATACTAGCAATTTACTGGATTGCCTGAAAAATATCTACTTCATGTAAATTTTTCCATTTAAAATATTATTAGTCTCATCTACTGTAATAAAACAGTATGAAACAAAAATGAAAATATTTAGAAAATCAACTTACATTTGTAGACATCACTGCAATAATCTATGTGTTGTATTGAATGAATGTGGGAAAGTGCTATTTTTAACCAAACAGTGGGGCAGATAGTTGAATTTGAGATTCCAATGATTTGCAATATGATTAAGGCTTACAGTTCAAACTGTTATTAAAATTTGACTGTCAATTAAATCGACAAACAGATTTGGAGTTTTCCTCAGTGTCTTCATGCTTTAAGTTCCTCCTCAGTAAAATGTACATAATCAGCTCTACTTCCCTTAAAAGGACAATTTGATTACTCTTAAAGTTTCTTTCAAAATAGTAGACACCTTGTTTTTCTTCTCGATATTGAAGTCTTGTAGACTGGTATATCTTATTGTTAAAAATATATTTCATTTTAATCATGCCCATAAGGCTACTCTTGACACTAAGTGTCTGGAGTTCACGTGAGAGACACTGGCCAGGTCAGGCTGATGTTTACAAAGAGGAAAAGGCATATTCTACATCCCAAGACTTATCTCTGTGACAGCCTTCCTTCTCGTTGCTGTGTGACCAACAGTATGCTCGTTTATAATTAACTCATTTAACTGATGAATGTACTTGACATTATGTACCCAAAGCTCTAATCATGAAAAGCCTAGTGATCTAAAACTCGACTTTGACAAGAATTCACTGCTGGAAGTCTAACATCAAAATGTCAGCCACAGTGGAGGAACCATGCTCATTAAGAGTAAAAGACCCATGGCAAACTTCCCGAACTGCCATAATCACACATACAACTCTGGCGAGCCAAGGTGTACAAATGAGAAACATTGCACTTTATACCTTTGTGTTCTAGAGTACTGTCCCTTAATTAAGAAGATTGCTCTCAAATTTTAATTTTACAGTCTTTATCAGTGTGTTAATACTGCACATGCTTTTGCTCATATTTAGTGAAAGAAGGATTCTATAAGACAGTGAAATATAATGTAGTTTCTAAAACACTTCAGTTGTTTTTAAATTTCGAAAGGAAGTTAGTATATACGCAATCCTATGTAATAAGCCTAAAGCACTAAGAATATGATATACTAACTAAATGAAACGTTGTAGTGATATAAATTTTACTTCTCGGACCATTTCTTAGTCCTTTCCTGTAAAATCATATGATACTACAAAATGATTATTCCTGTAGGCACAGCAATCATGATATTTCTTGATTTGATTGGAGGTATAAATGATTTAATGCTTGTATTGACTATTTTAGAAATCTCAAAGCTAATGCTAATGAAATATAAAAATTATTTGATAGCTATGCATTTATGCAATTCAAATTCTAATAAAGGAGAACCACTTGAAATATAACATTTTGAATGAACAATTGTAAGCATAAACTCCTTTGTCAAAATGCACACATCAGTTTTTATCTCAAATTACAGGAACAACTATCACTTTAAGATGAATTCTTTACATTTAAAACATTTTTACATGATGGTTCCTTTTTATATTTTTTATCCTCTTCAAAGGAAATCTCAAGGAACACCTGTAGTCAATGAAGACAATTTTTAATACTTCATTTTTCTTTATATTCTAATAAACACCTCTGTATTCTGTTGTAGCTTAGAACACTTTCTGGAGTTAGACAAGCCTAAGTTCAACACTTGGTTCTGTCTGAACAGCTGTGTGACCTTGGGAAAGATAGTTAACATTTGTAGGTTTGAGCATACTCATTTTAAAGGGGGTTGATAAAAGAACCTATTTGAGTGGATTGTTGGAGGAGAAAATGTGATGATTTATATAAAATGCTTAGCATAATATGTCACAGAAGGTAAATACTGAATACATGTTGGGTGTAATAACAATACTTATGGTGATGATGATTATAGGTAGCAGGTATAGTAGACCAACAGCACATGCGAAACATGTGAACCAAGAGAACCTCATGACCATCTGTTCATCTCATTTTAGAAAAGAAAACGTCAAGGCCCAGACAACTTCAGTGACATCCCCTCTGTGTCAGCCCTCTCGTGCTCTGTAAAGCACTCTGCTAACTAACCAGCCCGACTCCCTGCCAGCCCATTTTAGGAGCGGGTAACGCAAGGAAAGTAGCCTAAAGTTAAGGTGACTAGAGATGTTCCTCTAATGAACAGAGAGAAATCATGCATGACAGAAGAGCAAAGTTAAATCACTGTATCGATTGCTCAGAAAAATCAATAGGAAGTTTCTATCTAAAGAGCTGCTTCTGAGCTGAGAATAAGGGGTCACAAAGCCTGAGAAATAAAGGACACGGCTCCCCCCCAGGACAGGATGTGTCAATAGTTGCTGTGGACGCCCACAATGCCCTGGGAGTCTGAGAGCAAACCAGCCCTCTGGGCCACCTTAAAATGTTAGCGGGGTCATCTTGTCAAAATGGTGATGGCTTAGAGAAAAGTCTAACAGGAACAGCAATAAATTCAACTGGATATAATGTCATAACCATTTAATGTAATAGTGGGTCTGACGTTGACTTCCTACCTAACCAAAAAGAAACAGGCTCTTTGAGTGTACAGATCTTCCTTGATTTATGATGGGGTTACCTCCTGATAAACTCATCATAATCTGAAAATATTGTAAGTGGAAATGCATTTAATACACCTAACCTACTGACCATCATAGCTTAGCCCAGCCTAACTTAAAGGTGCTCAGATACTTACATCAGCCTACAGTTGGGCAAAATCGTCTAACACGAAGCCTATTTTATAGTAAAGTGTTGGAATATCTCAGGTAATTTATGGAATACTGTGCTGAAAGTGAAAAACAGAATGGCTGTTTGGGTACAGAATGGTTGTCACTGTATTGGTGGTTTGCCCTCGTGATCGCGGGGCTGACTGGGAGCTGTGGATCTCTGCCCAGCATCACAGGAGAAGATCGGACTGCATAACACGAGCCCAGAAAAAGATCAAAATTCAAAAATGAAAGTATGGTTCCTACTGAATGCATATGGCTTTCACACCATCTTAAAATGGAAAAATTGAAATTTGAAACATTCTAAGTCGGGGACTGTCAGTGCTCAGTTCAATGCTCAAAAAAATAAGATATAGTCATTACATTTGCTTTCCAATAATTCTGTTATGAACTTGGATTTAAAAATTATAATTGGATATTATAAACACATAAAATAGAATTTCACATTATAAGAACATATTGTAAAAACTATATCATAAGTCTTCATAGTTACTTATCCAAATACTGTCACTGTACTGTTAAAATCCTTACTGTCTGATTTTTAATAAGATTCAAAAAGTTGAAAAATAATACAATGATACATAAATCTAAAAAATCATTCTAAATGTTTTCCAAGGTCGGTTAGTCAAAAAAAAAGGAATCTTCAGATCTTCATATTTTACAAATTGTGAATAGAAATATTTTTGAGTTGAGTATGCTTCCTGGTTTGTAAATAAATATTATACCTTCTCGAGTCATTTAATGTAAATCAGAAACTGACAACTACATTGAATCAGAAATTATTTACTGATGAACCAACCATTATACAAAAGTAATATCATTACCTTCATGCCATGATTTTCAGGGCTGCACTCAGGATTTTACCGTTGTCAGAGTGATGGCAACCCTGACAAAGGATTTGCTGCCCAGTGGCCAGTGAATATCAGATGTTTATTGCAGGATGACATGAGTCCCAAATTTAGTTAAAATTGCTTAACTTAAATCTCATGAAAATTAAATGGAACTAAAATCAATTTTTCAATTGTTTTAAATAACATTTACTTTATTACAGCAATAGTTTTTAAGTCTCCAGTGGCTTCTACATAAAAGAAGCATTTTATTTGATATTTCAAATTATATTAATTATATTTATATATAATTTATATAAATAAATAAATGTGGCCTTTAAAAATAATTTAATATAAAATATTATTGGGTATTTTACTAAAATGTAACACTGAAACTGGTGAACAGATTTATACCCGGACATGTACAAATGACTTTTATGTTCTTTCTGTCATACTACATCTTTTGTAGACTGAGATTAGCCTTTTGTGCCAAGATATCCACAGAAAGAAATGTGCATTGGCCCTCAAGGAGGAATGTCTATCTATATTTAAGTAATTTTTCCAGAGACTTTGCAAAGTCCCCCACTGTTGCAAAGTACACATAAGCACTGAAAAACTAAAATAAATACCCCTGAATTAAAAACAAAGAAACATACAAACACATTCAGATTTTGCTTTTTTATCCATTACTGTCAACAAGAAACCATGAACACCCTGCACCATCCTTTGATAACACACACAAATATCTAATTATTACCTTTATCTATCCAGTAAATATTTCATGTCAGTCAGTAGCTCTGAACCATATTTTCCTTTTCAATTTCCTCTCTTTTTGAAATTATCAGGCAGAAAAATATAAGCAGAAAACTTACTGACATAAAAGCCCTGCTCTTTCAAAAAACTAAGAAAGCTTCTGCAAACTCTCCTTTATATTCATGTATTTTCTGAAAGGACTCAAGTAACTTGAAGTATTTCTGTAATTTTTTTCACTTATTAAGCATGTAAATAATGGGTCATGGAATGAAGCAGGGACTGAGCTGAACAAACTGCATTTGCCTGAAGGAGTCATTTGTCTTCTGTATAGGAGCAGGTTATTTCCACAAGGGAAGGTGATTCTCTTACCTCAGTCCATCATAGATTTGGGTTAAGCTAATTGAAAATGTCCTTCAGGACACATGTGGAGACAGCGTTCAGGGAAAATAGACAGAAAGGAAGTGACCAGGAGAACTTTCTATTTTTAAAATTAGCCAATAACCTCCGGTTTTTGAAATCTTGGAATACAGAAGGTCATATTTTGGATTTTTTTAAATGTTGGGTTAAAATTATTTCTTATTTTTGGAACATGTAATTTGGTAACATTCATCTAAATCAGGTTAAATTTAGAGACGCTTTCATAATGAAGTTAAATTTTAATCAAATTTACAGATTTTCTTTTTAAGAAATACATAACGCTAGGCAGTTTCTCCACCTGGAAGATGGGTGTTGTTGGAAGAATCACATGGAGAGAAACTTCAGTCATGCGCATGAAGAATGTCCTTACGGAGGTGAGGGTAGGTGGTGAGGGATGAAGTGTACGGATGTTTACCTTCTGCTCTATGGATAACGGACTATCCCACCTGTGTCAACCATGCTTGTCACCTTACAGGGTCTATTATAAACTGTGTGCCCTGCCTGCAGAACAGCATCACTTGTGATGCTCTGTATGACCCTCGTTCCCTGACCTCAGCCCTCAGAGGTTCGAATTCAATTTCATGGTCCAGTCCCAGGACTCGCAGCTTTAGAAAGCTCACTGGGTAACTCTGATGAGCAACGAGGGTTGAGAACCACTGTTTAAGGCAATGCTCCAATTTATTTGTTTCTGCTGAAAGGCTATTATTTGGACTTCAGCAAGAGACAGAAAGAGGGAGAGAGAGTAAGGAGGCTAATTATATTTTGGATAGTGATCTTACTAAGAGAGAAATGAAAGGAACCATATTTCTTGGAATTCACAATTGACTTTCCAGAAATTTAATTCATCAGTAGAATACAATGAACAAGACAGTTGAGAATGCCTTTCGACCTCTAATATAAAAACAAGTAGATATTTTTCTGGCAACTATGAAAAGATGTTTCTTTTTAATGTTGAAAAGAACTCTCAGCACAATCCATTGCTGTTATTTTGTATCCTATGGGATAGCTTGGTGAGTGTTTGAAGCGAGCTGGGATGCATACCTTAACAGGCATATCTGAGACAAGACTTATGGAAAGAACGCAAGTAAGAGTTCACGCAGGAATCTGAGACAGCAGATGTAGCAATACATGGGTTTTTGCAGTAAAATACTCGTTATACTTGAGTATAAAGATGAGTATACTTATCTTTATTGGAGTATAATTGCTTTACAGTGGTGTGTTAGTTTCCGCTTTATAACAAAGTGAATCAGTTATACATATACATACATCCCTATATCTCTTCCCTCTTGCATTTCCCTCCCTCCCACTCTCCCTATCCCACTCCTCTAGGTGGTCACAAAGCAGCGAGCTGATCTCCCTGTGCTGTGCAGCTGCTTCCCACTAGCTATCTATTTCACATTTGGTAGTGTATATATGTCCATGCCACTCTCTCACTTCGTCCCAGCTTACCCTTCCCCCTCCCCATGCCCTCAAGTCCATTCTCTAGTAGGTTTGTGTCTTTAATCCCGTCTTGCCCCTAGGTTCTTCATGACCACTTTTTTTTTTTTTAGATTCCATATATATGTGTTAGCATACGGTATTTGTTTTTCTCTTTCTGACTTACTTCACTCTGTATGACAGACTCTATGTCAATCCACCTCACTACAAATAACTCAATTTCGTTTCTTTTTATGGCTGAATAATATTCCATTGTATATGTGTGCCACATCTTCTTTATCCATTCATCTGTTGATGGACTCTTAGGTTGCTTCAATGTCCTGGCTATTGTAAATAGAGCTGCAATGAACATTGTGGTACCTGACTCTTTTTGAATTATGGTTTTCTCAGGGTATATACCCAGTAGTGGGATTGCTGGGTCATATGGTAGTTTTATTTTTAGTTTTTTAAGGAACCTCCATACTGTTCTCCATAGTGGCTGTATCAATTTACATTCCCACTAACAGTGCAAAAACACCCTCTCCAGAATTTATTGTGTGTAGATTTTTGATGATGGCCATATAAACAAATGGGACCTAATGAAACTTAAAAGCTTTTGCACAGCAAAGGAAACCATAAACAAGATGAAAGGACAACCCTCAGAATGGGAGAAAATATTTGCAAATGAAGCAACTGGCAAAGGATTAATCTCCAAAATATACAAGCAGCTTATGCAGCTCAATATCAAAAAAACAAACAATCCAATCCAAAAATGGGCAGAAGACCTAAATAGACACTTCTCCAAAGAAGATACACAGATTGCCAACAAAGACATGAAAGAATACTCAACATCACTAATTATTAGAGAAATGTAAATCAAAACTACAATGAGATCATATCACACTGGAGTTTTTAGCACACGAAAGCAAAGCCCTGCTGGGCTTGAAATAGCCATGGTGGTTTCTAGGTATAAATCTCAATCTATAGATCACAGATACCCTACTTGTATTTAACTTCTGTACTGCAAGTAAAATAAATTTCCCTAGAGAGATTCCTCCTCACTTTGTAAGTTGGCTTTTCCAAGAAATTTTAATTGGATATAGTTTTTGCATAATGTTTGCCTTAGATTTGATTTGAAAAATGGGGAGAAGCAGTGAATAAAGATAGCAATTTATGTCATCTCTGGATGAGTGCATTTCTGTGTCCAAGGACATTGTCCTTGTAGCCTCTACAGTTTTGACTCCAGAGTTAAACTGGCTGCTATGAAACATAAGGAAATAAACGGAGTGGGGGGAACGTTTTATTTACACAAAGGATATCTAAGTGAGGTTCACCTGGGCAGCATATACATGGAGGAATCTGATTCTGTTGCTGATTATTTGCTTTGATCAACAATCTACTTTGCTGTTTCCTCATTTGTAAAGTGAGAGGTTTTGAATGAAGCTAATCATTAAGACATTACAGTTGACCCTTGACAACGTGGGATGAGGGGTACTAACCTTCCTTACTGTCCAAAACCTGCGTATAACTTACAGTCAGCCCTCTGAAAGCACGGTCCCTCCATATCAGTGTTGTTCGTCCATAGGTTCATCCGACTGTGGATGGAGTAGTACTACAGAATTTACTACTGAAAAAAATAGGTGCACAAGTGGACTGGTGCAGTTCAAAGCCGTGTCATGCAGGATCAACTGTATACAAATTCCTATGAGACATCACATCTACCTCCCTTACCATTCAATCTGCCTGAAAACTCACTTGCCCATGAAGCCTCCTCAAATTAATCAAAAAGCAGACAAGTGAACTGCCCATATTTTAACATGAGTTTGGAACTTTGAGGGCTGCAGTTCTTGAATTTAGACTCGATTGCTAAACATAAATGTAACATACACGAGACTGACACATAAGGCGAATAGAACACACGTGTCTCTGCTACATTGTTGTGGCCTCCAAGTTGTGAGGACCTATGAATGCTGCTTAGGACAAACCGTGGTTCTACTCATGGGTCATCCAAATTCCTTGTGTCAAAATGCAGAGGTCCTTTAGGGGCCACCATGCAAAAATCTCCCTTCTCATCATCATGATCCTTGAAAGAAAAATGAAATTTTTCTGAAGCATAATCAGTTACCTATGTTAAATATAGCAGATGGAGAACATTCACTGAATTAGTGACAGTTCTTCTCCCATTAGTGTATAAAGACAGAGCTGTTTCCCTCCGTTGCCTTACAAACAGCTAACTGAAGAAAGCCATAGCAAAGTGGTGTTTGTTGCTTCCTTTAACACCTCCTGAGAGCTATTTTTTTTTTACTGAAGATAAATGATACTTACAATTAACTCTAACTTTAGCCTTTACTTTTTAATAAATAGATTCCTGAAAGCTTTTCAGTCAACCAAATCCAAAATGGCTCCCTTTGGGGGAAATTTGACATCTGTATTTAGAAAATGTTTTGTGTAAAGTCTCAGATGCACTAGTATATTTAAAACATTTGTTGGAATTTTCATGTGAGATTGATGAGAAAAATTGAGGACCTGCCAATAAATGATGGATTTTTCTGGAAAGACAGGTGGAAGCAATTAAAAATAACATGTCACACTAAGGTCCTAACCACACACAGAGAAAATCATTTGTGTAAGTAAAGAACTGGTATTAATAAGACCAAGGAGGATGAGGATGGAAAAAGAAATAAAACTCCTCCTCAAAAATACTCATCTTTCACATGCTTTCAAGTCTGCTTATCTTTTCTACTGAAGATTTCTAGTTTCTAAGGTACCAAAAATTTATATATGTCTAGGAAAAAAATGAAATAAAATAGTCAAGAATTAGCAGGCAAATAAAATTATCCTTTTTTCTTCAAGGTAGGATCTGTATGACCCACAGTGAAACTCTAAACAACAGCACTGTTTTCTATAGCACACACCATAATTTGATACAAGACCAGTGTATCTTGGACCCCATTCAAAGTGTGCTGACTTAAAGACAAGAAAGGGTTGGTTATTCCTGGCTCTTTGTGGCACATTATGTTATCTTTTCCCCTAAAAAAGTTACTTTTCTCCCTATGTATTCATAGGAGATACAGAATGCCTTGGAAGGCAAGGCATGCTAACATTGACTATAAATTGTTTATAATCTGTTAATATTGACCCTCTAATTTAATCTGAGTTGTTTCATAAGCATTCAATAATGCTATATTTTTTCCAGCACTAAGAAAGAAATACCAATGTGAATACGGAATTCTCAACTAATCTTAGGTTCTTGCAATTCTGGTCATACTTGACTATATACTATAAAATTTTCCTTTATTCAAAAGTGTGAAAATGCTTTGGCCTTCACTGGTAATTTTCAACTTGATTGGTTCAAATAAATGCTACATAACCTAAACCAAAGACTTACCACTAATGACTAAATATTAGACATTATTATATATAATGACTTGGAAAATCATTCCATCACATGAAACATGGATTCATATATACTCATGGGTTTATTCTTTTAGGGCTTTGTCATTTTACATGGTACCTGAATAAAAGTATAAAAAGGTTCTTGAATAAAACACTTGAATGATTTTACTGAGACTCTACAATTTTCTGATAGATGAAATAAACATATAGAATCTGGCCTATTTATATAACAATTCTACAGTATTCAGCAGTCACTGAATCTGTATTTTGAGGTCAAACTTATTTTCAGCTCTATACAACTGGCAGTTCTTCAGTCTAGATGAACTTTGATTTCAAAGGAATATCTTAGTCATGTACCACAATGTTCATTGCAGCTCTGTTTACAATAGCCAGGACATGGAAGCAACCTAAGTGTCCATCGAAAATTAATGGATAAAGAAGATGTGGCATGTATATACAATGGAATATTAGCCATAAAAAGAAACAAAATTGAGTTATTTGTAGTGAGATGGATGGACCTAGAGACTGTCATACAGAGTGAAGTAAGTCAGAAAGAGAAAAACAAATACCGTATGCTAACACATATATATGGAATCTAAAAAAAAAAGGTTCTGAAGAACCTAGGGGCAGGACAGTAATAAAGATGCAGACATAGAGAATGGACTTGAGGACACTGGGAGGGGGAAGGCTAAGCTTGGACGAAGTGAGAGAGTGGCATGGACATATATACACTACCAAATGTAAAACCGATAGCTAGTGGGATGCAGCCATATAGCACAGGGAGATCAGCTTGGTGCTTTGTGACCACCTAGAGGGGTGGGATAGGGAGGGTGGGAGGGAGACGCAAGAGGGAGGAGATATGGGGATATATGTTTATGTATAGCTGATTCACTTTGTTATACAGGAGAAACTAACACACCATTGTAAAGCAATTATACTCCAATAAAGATGTAAAAAAAAAAAAAGGAATATCTTAGTTTTTTCAGTCTCCTAATAAAACCTAAAAATATTGCAAGCTGAACTTATGGCATTTCTGAAATTCTATCAGTTCTAACAGCTTGAGACCTTTCTCTTACAAAAACATGCAATTCCCTGCAGGTTTCTGAAAAGCTTCCCAGCAGCACTCATTAAGAAAGGCCACAGCTATAGATTAGCTTTGCTGCTACCATTTTCCTTTTAAAGTATTATTTTGGAGACAGTTTCCTATTCAGTAGTGCATCTGCATATAATTATTCAAATACAAAAGCCTGCTGTAAAAGAATGTGGGGGTGATTCAAAAGCACCAAAAGCTAGTGAACTGGTGTGACTTTAGTCACAACTTTGTCCTTCACTGTATTTACCAACAATTACCATTAGGAAAGATTTTTAAGAGACTGAGGGCAGATTTCATCCATTTGCAGGTAGATAATGTTCCTAAATAAAATTTAGACTGGTTCAGATGTATAATAAACAAAATAATTTGCATCTTTGGTATACTGATGCATCATCACTAAATTGTTGGGAAAAAACTACAATAGCAACTGTTAATGTCCACATTTTGATACCAGGACACAGGGAAATGAGAATATATGAATGGAACATGCTGGTCTAAGAAGGAGTTTATGGAAATCACAACTGGACAAAAATACTGGACAAAAAATCCTTTTTCTTCCAGGTAAGAACCCTAGACTCTTAGAGGTGTAAGGAATTTAAAGGCAGTTTCCATTGAACCCCTCCAAGCAGAGTCCAACGCTGCCCTTACTCCACCCTGGCCATCCAACCTCCACCAAACATATACACACATATTTCCATTCTGCTGTTAAGAAAACTGCCATTGAGACAGGCTAGACTTGCCTAAGATCACCTCTGGATAAGTGACAGAGTTAGGGTCTGAGACAAGGACCCCTTTGTACTAATACCAAGTTGACTCTGAAATGGTGTCTAGAAGGAGGTCCTAAGACTAAGACAAAGCAAATAGACTTATTTCTGCTCCCAGTGAGGAATGTCACTCCTTAAAGAAAGGTAAATACACTGTAGCAGAGGGCCTATTATTTATGTGTGCCTAAATTAGAGACTTCTGTAAGGAAGAACGCTAAAGCCTGGTGAGACGTACGGAAGTCTATAGCCTCACTATATAAAAACATAGACACAAACCATTTCCCCCCAAATCTGTACTCATCCAGTCTGGTCATCCAGTCTGGTCTACTATGTATTAAAAGGACAAGATAATTTAAGATGTATTTTAAGTTTGACTTTCAATACTCCCCTCCCATACATCCTCTCTCCCTCCATAACATAGAGAAGTGCCAAAAAACCCCTGAACTCAGCACAAAGCACATCACACACACATACATACATACATACATGAATATGATTTTGTTCATTAAAAAAATAGATTTTATACAAGGCATCCCTATGGAAGAGATGGTTTCTGATCTTGAGAATTTGAGTTAAGTAAGATTAACTTTTTTAAACTTCTAGTTACCTTTCTCCAGTTGCCAACTGCAATTTTATAGCCAGGAAAATATGGATTGCTATAACCAAAAAGGGAAAACTTACTCAGCTTAAAGAACTCCAGTACTTATTTTTATTCTCTGATGTATTCAATGCCTTCTTATATCTGATTCCATTAGTATATATAATATTTATATGTATATATAATATTTGCTGGATTATACTCTAGGACATTATTGAAAATAGATAAGTAGGGAGAAAATCTATAAACATATTCTTGTTAAACTTTTCAAGGTGAAACTAAACATATGTTCCTGAACACAGGCACAGGGGCTACATTAAATAAATGCAGTCAGAGGGCTGACAAAGTTGGCTGCAACAAGGTTAGTCATTGAAGACTTTAAAAAGACTTAAAATTATTCCCCGTGTAGGCCCAGCTATTGTTGAGTCTCATCTGCTTGGAGCTGAGGGCTTGTATTAATTTTCTGCAAAGGTACTGACTCACTTTCTTATTAAGCAAATTTGAAATGGTATGATATTTTTGGCTTTGCCGGATTCCTTTCTCTTAATATCTTGTGCTTTTCTCCAAGAAGGTCAAAGAGTTAATGTTAATCTTCATAACATTGCTGTGGCATATTCTTATCCTTATTTGACACACAGTAAAGCTGAGGTAAGTAGAAGATTACACGGAATAGACCAAAACAGGAGAAGTATTGATGGGCAAACTTCAGCCTTGTATTCCTTACCCACTTTTTCATTTTCTGGCACAAGCTCTGAGACCAGTGATTCTGAACTAGAATGCCGATCATAACGACCTGCAGGGTATTTTCAATCTGTTCCCACCATTCCCGAGGGCAAAGTTTGGGGAGGATGTGGGGAAGGAGGGTTGAAAACTCTCCATGTGGTTCTAAATGCCCTGGCTCCTTTACCCTAATTGATGAACACTATTGTCTCAGTAGTTTCCCAATATGAGCACTTTGGTTCTTAAATGTATTTCCCTTTATAAATCATCTTTTAAATAATAATAATTTAACAATGCCTACTTTGGGACCCTGGACTATACACTGCTTAGTCTTTAGAAAAATGGTTGTGAGATCTAACATTTTTGACACATAAAGGTAATTTATTTCTTTATTGACTTTGTAATATTCACTTTATTGAATGCATTAATTTTAGTATTTAATATTTTCATACTCAGCACAATTCCCAACTTTCTTCACTCCCATATACACATGGATTCAATATGCAGACACTTCTTATGTCAACAAGTTGTCCCTTTTACCAGTATTCTATGAAAAGGACCCCAATATTATACCTTACTCATGTTCCCGTAAAGTTACAAGAATAAGAAATAATCAGGTGGGATGAACTGGGAGATTGGGATTGACATACATACACTACTATGTATAATAGATAACTAATGAGAACCTACTGTATAGCACAGAGAACTCTACTCAGTTCTCTGTGGTGACATAAATGGGAAGGAAATCCAAAAAGGAGGGAATATATGTATACGTATAGCTGATTCACTTTGCTGTACAGCAGAAACTACAAACACAAACATTGTAAAGCAACTATACCCCAATACAAAATAATAAAAAAAGAAATAATCATGGCTGCGTGGGATTATTTTTTATATTTAAAAATATAAAAAAGCAGCTCTTCTCCATCAACAATATTTCCAATTCTGAAACTTGGTAGTTTTTCTCTAATCCTCAAGAATTCCTTTATTGATCTTAGAATTCTCCCAGCAGAAATAGTTGTCTCTTTTTTTATCCTTCTCTGTGAATACAATTCCATTTCTGAAAATGGAGCTTAAGCATTTTCTTTATGTTGCTAGCTGTGGCAATTTCATTCAAATTCCCCTTTTCCAACAAATGGGCTCTGGAGGCTTAACAAGGATCCTCTTCATGCCTGGACATGAGGCTGGGGAAGATGCATAAACACACTCCAGCCATCTCCACCGTAGACTAACAACCCCATCTCTACAAATAGATAGATCTGCCAACAAGCGTTAAGGACACTGTGTGAGCCACCCTGCGTGATTCCCCGAAGAACTGTGTTTCCCCTTGATGTGCATAGCTGAGCTCTGTTATCACCAAAAGAAATTACAAGTGGGCATTCAGTGGAGAATGTATGCTGAAAATGTACTTTGCTCATAAAACTCACACCATCCCCCTTGGAGACACTAACGCAGACCAGTCAACTCAATCTTGAACCTGATCAGTAGACAAAATGGAAAATAATTAACTTTTCCCCCATCTGTGGAATGCATTTTTGTTATTTGTTTTCAACTGAGATTATCACTGCTTGTGAGCCATGGAACTAGGTAAACAGTATTTTGTTTACTTCAGATGGCATTTCTTTTTTTATTTACAACCCACAGTTAATAAACCCAAATGAGAGGACTGCTGGATGCAAGGTTGCCAGGGATGCAAATGGGTGCAGGATGGAATATAAACATTTCAGGGAAAAAAAAATCGGTCCTTATTGAATATGAAAAACATCAACAAGGTAAATCTGGGAAATAACTATAAGATATATAGCTTTGGGGTTTAATAATCAAAGAAAATGCGTCATTTTTTCTTGACAGTATAGAAAGGAAAAGGAAAAAAATATAGAAATTATTATGTTATGCACTCCTGTTTCCATATTCCTGAAACAGCCTCACAGGGACAAATAGAAAAGGCTTTCTAATAGTAAAACACAGTTTATACTCAACAACATCCTTTCCAGTATTTGGCTTATTTTACCTTTTGAATAACAATGTTCATTGTGTTTGCATTAATAGGCAAAAGAGTGGCTATTTTCAGATATTTGGATGCTGAGCAATTTAAAGGAAGCCAGATAACAGAATACTACCTATACTTTAAAAAAAGAAAAACCTAGTCAGTGAAATTTAAAACATAAATGGTTTCCAGACCGAATATTCACTAATGGGTTTTTAAATTTGTTCTCACTCATTGGAGATGAAGTCAGAAGTGGTCTGCTTGGCATAGATTCTGTCCCTTATGCTCCTTTCTCTGCCTTAATTTGAGAACTGCTTTGCTCCCATGTAAAAAGTGTGCCTCTGACCTGCTGGAGGGGAGCATAACTGCTCACTCTAAAAACGCTTTTTTTGTGCCTAGTCGTAAGAGACATCAAGAGACAGGCCTACGTGCCTAAAGAGAAAGTGGTCCGTGAACTTCTGATCTTAGACACAATTTTGCCTCAGCTGGTAATTAACAAGCTCAAGAAATTTAAAGAGACGAATTCAGTCCGTAATTGCATATGTTTTGATGAAAATAGACACCATTTTGGAAGGAAAGCGCTCCACATTTTAGAGAAAACGTATGTAGGAAGTAATCAAGTGAAAAGTCCCAAAAGGGCGAAGGATTAAAGAACGAGGGAAAAATTGCTTGGAGCAGAATACTTTCCCTAGAGCAGGACACAGATCCCCCCACCAGTGACACTGGACACTGATTCCCCTCAACTATTTCTTGAGTTTAAACATGAACATTATACCAGAGCCAAAACAACATTGCAGTTTATGACACTCCTTTCTTTCTCAGTATCCTTATCCAATTGGTCACGATTCTACTTCATGAAGCCAATCCACACCCACTGCTACTAATTTAATAATGATAGTTATTGAAAGTAGATATCAGTTCTTCCCCACATTAACCAGAAGCACAATGCCAACAAAATCACAACAGATTTTTTTGCAGAAATTGACAGGTTGATTCTAAAATTCATTTGGATACCCAAAGAATCTAGATCAGGCAAATCTAGACAAAGGATCTAGATTAGATAAAATCATCTTGAAAAAGAAGAATGAAATTAGAGAACTCAAACTCTGATTTCCAGACTTACTATAATTTAATTGTTTACGAAGTTACCAAAGTAATTCACAGGGGAAAGGAAAGTCCTTTCAACAGACAGTGCTGGACAATAGGGTATCCATACAGAATAAAACTGAACTCCAATCCCTACATCAGATCATATATAAAAATTATTTTGATGTACCATAGATCTACATAAAAGCTAAGACTATAAGACTCCTGGAAGATAATTTAGAAGAATATCTTCATGACCTGGAAGAGTGAGCAAAGATCTCTTATAGAATACTCACAAAACACAAACTATGAAAGAAAAATATGATAAGCTAGATTTTAAAAAAATAAAAAAAACTTCTACTTAGCAAACAATGCCATTAATAAAATACAAAGGTAAGCCACAGACTGGGAGAAAATAATATGTACGTATATGTATCATATATATGAAAGGTATATAAACATTATATATATAAAACAAAAGAGTTGCATTTAGAATACATTAGTTTAAAAACCTCTTACAAAGCAATAATAAAAAGAGAAACAATCCAATTTATAAAGGGAGGAAAGGACTTAAACAGAGACTTCACAGAAGTGGCTATAAAATGGCCTATAAGCGCGGGAAAAAGAGCTAAACCCTATTACTTATTAGGAAAATGTAAATTTAAATGTTCGTGAGGGTGTAGGACACTGGAACTATCATAGATTGCTGGTACAAATATGAAATGGTACAATAATTTTGGAAAAGTGCTCAGCAGTTTTGTTCTGTTAGAAATACTCTAACCTCTCAATATTCTGTGATAACCTACATGAGAAAAGAATCTGAAAAAGGATGAATATATGCATATGCATAACTGAATCACTTTGCTGTACACCTGAAACTAACACAGCATTGTAAATCAACTGTACTCCAATAAAATTTAAAATACTCTAACTTCTTTTTAACCCAGCAATTCTACTCCTGGGTATTTAACCTAGAGAAATGAAAATACATGTCTGTCCCAAAACATTTATAGGAAATTTAAAGCAGCTTTATTCATAATAACAAAAAACCCTGTAAATAATCCAACAGTCTCTCAGTTGGAGAATGGATTAAAAAATTGTGGTGTATTCACACAATGGAATAACACTCAGCAACATAAAAGGACTAACCACTAATACATACAACATGCAGCTCAGAGACACTATGATGAGGAAAAAAGCCCTGAACGAAAGGTACTCATTATTAGATTCCACTTGTATGAAATTCCAAAACAGACAGAGCTAAGGTATGATGACAGAAATCGGAAGGATGGCGGTCTCTAGGGAGGGGTGGCTGGAAGAGGACAGAGAACTTTTTATGTGGTGGGAATGTTCCCTGTCCAGATTGTGGTGTTGGTTACCTGGTGCAGGTTGGCCAACACTCATTGCATTATTCACTGTACATCTCCCTGTGTGTACATTTTATCTCTGTTAAAAGCTTATCGTGTGCTGGACACTCTCTTAGGTGTCATTTTATTTGATCCCCATAACATCCCTTCCCCACTTCTAGATTTGAAAACAACGGCAACTTCAACAACTGAGAGTTAGACATCCCCTGCATCTGTATAGGGATATTTGAGGATTGCCTGCTGTTATGTGCCAGGGGCTGTGCTGGGCTGGGGGTACACAGTGTGAATAAAGCAGACAAGGTCCCCTCCACTCTTATCTAAAAATAAGATGACGAGTTACAGTGATGGTTATGAAGAAAAAGAATGGGTTCTTTGAAAAGAGCAATGAGAAAACTATGAGTGTTTTGGTTTGGAGGAGTGGCGTTGTAGGGAAGGACTCTCTGAGTAGATTAGACTTCAGCTGCAGCCACGTGTCAGTGAAGAGGCTAGTCTCAGAATGAAGGCAGAGAGAGGGGATGGGGGACAAAGTCCTGAGGTGGGGACAGAACGTGGCCAGGCCCAGCATACAAAGGTGGACATGCGTGAGTGGCCTGCTGGTCTTTGGACCAGGACGAGGGGCACAGACCAGGTGTGAGGTCATCTGGCCGCTGGCTTGCTGGGTACTCTCCATGGTGTTTTGGAAGGAAGGCCAGTGAGACAGAAACGCAGGGAAGGAGGGGATGGAATGAATATGAGCGGTGAGGGAGAGAAGGACTCTGGGTCAGGTCATGTAGGAGTTTGTGGGCTGTGTTATGGGGTCTGGATTTCATTCCAGCTGTAACAGAAGCTTCACTTCTTCTGACTGAAGGGTTTAAAGCAGACAATCTGATTTACAATATAAAAAGATCACTAGGTTAATCATTAGAGAAATGCAAATCAAAACTACAAGGAGGTACCACCTCACACAAGTCAGAATGGCCATGATCTAAAAATCTACAAACAATAAATGCTGGAAAGGGTGTGGAGAAAAGGGAACCCTCTTGCACTGTTGGTGGGAATGTAAATGGGTACAGCCACTATGGAGAACAGTATGGAGGTTTCTTAAAAAACTACAAATAGAACTACCATATGACCCAGCAATCCCACTACTGGGCATATACCCTGAGAAAACCATAATTCAAAAAGAGTCATGTACCAAAATGTTAATTGCAGCTGTATTTACAATAGCCCAGAGATGGAAACAACCTAAGTGTCCATCATCAGATGAATGGATAAAGAAGATGTGGCACATATATACAATGGAATATTACTCAGCCATAAAAAGAAATGAAATTGAGCTATTTGTAATGAGGTGGATAGACCTAGAGTCTGTCATACAGAGTGAAGTAAGTCAGACAGAGAAAGACAAATACCGTATGCTAACACATATATATGGAATTTAAGAAAAAATAATGTCATGAAGAACCTAGGGGTAAGACAGGAATAAAGACACAGACCTACTAGAGAATGGACTTGAGGATATGCGGAGGAGGAAGGGTGAGCTGTGACAAAGTGAGAGAGAGGCATGAACATATATACACTACCAAACTTAAGGTAGATAGCTAGTGGGAAGCAGCCGCATAGCACAGGGAGATCAGCTTGGTGCTTTGTGACCGCCTGGAGGGGTGGGATAGGGAGGGTGGGAGGGAGGGAGATGCAAGAGGGAAGAGATATGGGAACATATGTATAACTGGTTCACTTTGTTATAAAGCAGAAACTAACACACCATTGTAAAGCAATTATACTCCAATAAAGATGTAACAATAAAAAAAAAAAGATCACTAGGCTGGCGTGTGGAGAATGGAAAAGTAACTTTTGACAAATGGCACATAGCCAGTGGGTGGTAGAGCTTAAAGAGCCTTCAGGTGAGGGTAAGGGAACCCTCCACTCCACCTGAGTGATGAGACACCTAACAGCACATCCTCCACCCCGACCAGCGTCCACAGGACCGTGGCTCTCCCACATCTAATAGCAGCCCCAGGGAGATGCTGAGCAGAGCTACCCACCTAGATCACACCCACATTCCTGACTCAGAAACTGGGAGGACTGCAAATATTTATTTATGTTTAGGGCCATTAAATTGGAGGGAATTTTTTCACAGCAAATGATTACCTGTTTCGTTTCTATAAAAGGTGCTCTTCCTTAGGTATACAGGATTCACTTTGTAACTTTCTTTTGGAAATTAGGAAAATATATAACAAAAGTTTCTAAACAGAGAAACAGATTCTCTTATTTTTAACAAAAAGAAACAAAAGTAAGTTATCTGTATGAGAACAAAAACCCAGAAAGCCAGAACTAATTTATATTAGTTAATATAAATATAATATATATATTTATATATAAATATAATAATTTATATTAAAAGTAATATACACTATTCTTGTCCATTATGAGAAATCACTTTAAAATACAAATAGAATTTAATTAACAATAAGAATGTAAAATAGACACAGATAAGATTCATTCAAAATCCTTTGTAGTCCTAGTTGTGTGTATATACTGATGTATCGTCTACCACAGACACATCTATAAAGATATATAAAAACTATGCGTATTGTAGTTTGACATAGAACATGTATCCAGGTCCTCATAATGAATATTTGTGAATTAAAATTTAATTTAATATATAATTTAAATTATATATAATTGGGCTTCCCTGGTGGTGCAGTCGTTGAGAGTCCGCCTGCCAATGAGGGGACGTGGGTTCGTGTCCCGGTCCAGGAAGACCCCACATGCCGCGGAGCGGCTGGGCCCGTGAGCCATGGCCGCTGAGCCTGCGCGTCCGGAGCCTGTGCTCCGGAACGGGAGAGGCCACAGCGGTGAGAGGCCGCCGTACCGCAAAAAAAAAAAAAAAAAAAAAAAAAAATTATATATAATTAAAAATGATCATTCTATGATACATTTCTACTGTTTAAGCTAATGATTTCTTCTTTACAATTGAAACTTTAATCTTTGATTCAGTTCTCTAGCAGCCTAGATAACTATAAATATTTTAATTTACACACTCTGAATTTCATAAATCTTAAATTTCATAGCTAAGACTTAAACTCAATCATATGCCTACTTCATTTTTATGAGGCTTAAGATTTAAAATGAACTGACTAGCATCACAAAAGAACTAAAGAGTGAAGTTTAATCTTCAAACACACTCATTTTTTCTGGTAATAGGCATTAGTGTTTGTGCTTTAGTTCTGAGGCTTGCTGTAGCAATGCTTATGATCTAAGATACATAATAATTATACAGTTTTTAGGCTACAGTGAGTACCGGAGGCTGAGACATGAAAAAAAGACTCTGTCTATGGTTGAATTCAGTGGGGAATTAGCTGGACTCTGCCATCCCTCTTTTCTGTGTCAGATGTTACTTTTCTGCCCAAGACTGTCAGGTGAGAGAGACTTCCTCTAATAGGGGCTTCACCATTTATTGCTGTACTTTAAGAAGTTCTCTTCTACAAAGAGCCAGCTTTGTTGTCTCATGCACTGGGCATTTGTTAGCTGCTTTTAGCTTCTTCAATTCATAAAAGGTCTTACTTGGTCGAGAGTGATTGGATTCATGTTTTATTCTCATTTTGTATATACTGGTAACCAATAGTCACCATATGAAGAAACTCTGTGTTTAGTTCTTGCTCCAAAGAAGGAATTCAAAGTGCATTTCCCTCCTTCTTATCTCTGCAGAGGCCTTTTCAGAAACTGCCACAGGTCTCCTGTTCTAGTTCTGCAGGCTATACAGACAAAACCTTGGGTGGAGATTTCAGAACTGAAGGTTATTTTTACATAAAAGCATCAGCCTAAAAATGGGCTGGCCTCAGCTGACATTGTAGTTCTTCCATTTACATGTACAGTAGATGTTTCTAGAAAACTCAAAATTGCTCACAGTTGGCAAACAGTGACTTCATGTCAAATTCAACCACATCCATGTCTTAATATCCATGCTGATGCAGCTTTTGAGCTACAACAGCTATGCTATAGCCCACAAAGTCCCAAATATTTATTATATGGCCCTTTACCCTCCAACCTTACCAAAATTTGAATTAGATTCTGAAGCACTTATGAAAATATTAGATCACTCCCTAACACCATACACAAAAATAAGCTCAAAATGGATTAAAGACCTAAATGTAAGGCCAGAAACTATCAAACTCTTAGAGGAAAATATAGGCAGAACACTCTATGACATAAATCACAGCAAGATCCTTTTTGACCCACCCCCTAGAGAAATGGAAATAAAAACAAAAATAAACAAATGGGACCTAATGAAACTTCAAAGCTTTTGCACAGCAAAGGAAACCATAAACAAGACCAAAAGACAACCCTCAGAACGGGAGAAAATATTTGCAAATGAAGCAACTGACAAAGGATTAATCTCCAAAATTTAAAAGCAGCTCATGCAGCTCAATAACAAAAAACCAAACAACCCAATCCAAAAATGGGCAGAAGACCTAAATAGACATTTCACCAAAGAAGATATACAGACTGCCAGCAAACACATGAAAGAATGCTCAAATCATTAATCATTAGAGAAATGCAAACCAAAACTACAATGAGATATCATCTCACACCAGTCAGAATGGCCATCATCAAAAAACCTAGAAACAATAAATGCTGGAGAGGGTGTGGAGAAAAGGGAACACTCTTGCACTGCTGGTGGGAATGTGAATTGGTACAGCCTCTATGGAGAACAGTATAGAGGTTCCTTAAAAACTACAAATAGAACTACCATATGACCCAGCAATCCCACTACTGGGCATATACCCTGAGAAAACCATAATTCAAAAAGAGTCATGTACCAAAATGTTCACTGCAGCTCTATTTACAATAGCCAGGAGATGGAAGCAACCTACGTGTCCATCAACAGATGAATGGATAAAGAAGATGTGGCACATATATACAATGGAATATTACTCAGCCATAAAAAGAAATGAAATTGAGTTATTTGTAGTGAGGTGGATGGACCTAGAGTCTGTCATACAGAATGAAGTAAGTCAGAAAGAGAAAGACAAATACCATATGCTAACACATATATACGGAATCTAAGAGAAAAAAAAAAGTCATGAAGAACCTAGGGGTAAGACGGCAATAAAGACACAGACCTACTAGAGAATGGACTTGAGGATATGGGGAAGAGGAAGGGTAAGCTGGGATGAAGTGAGAGAGTGGCATGGACATATATACACTACCAAACATAAAATAGATAGCTAGTGGGAAGCAGCCGCATAGCACAGGGAGATCAGCTCGGTGCTTTGTGACTACGTAGAGGGGTGGGATAGGGAGGGTGGGAGGGAGGGAGATGCAAGAGAGAAGAGATATGGGAACATATGTATATGTATAACTGATTCACTTTGTTATAAAGCGGAAACTAACACACCATTGTAAAGCAATTATACTCCAATAAAGATGTAAACAAAAAAAAAAGAGTTCTCTTTGGCCACAAAGTTAACATAATGGACTACTGAAAACTATTATCATCTTATCTCAAGGGACTTTCACTTTTGTGAGAATATGATTTAAAACAGTTCACTTTATGTGGTGTTTTTTTTTTAACACTTCAGTACTTTAGAGTGTATTCAGAATTCTCATAAACATTATAAGTTATAATTATACTACATGGTTCCCTTGTTGACATTAGACACATTTCTGACCATTTCATATTAGGTACTGAGAATAGAGAAAGTTAAAAAATCATACATAGGGAGAAATTTGTAATTTCTCTACTGGTTTGATTCTAGGAGAGAAAAATAATCTTCAACCTTTCTGTCATACTCCTGGAGAATCATTCGACTTCTCAAATTCTCTCTCAGATATCCCTGCATCAAAATAAAATCTGACTTATGGTGACCTTCAAAAAGACCACAAATAACAGATGTTGGCAAGGATGGGAGAAAAGGGAACCCTTGTACACAGTTGGTGGGAATGTAAATTGGTGCAGTCACTATGCAAAACTGCATGGAGGTTCCTCAGAAAACTAAAAATAGAGTTACCACATGATTCAGCAATCTCACTTATGGGCATATATCCAAAGAAAACAAAAACACTAATTTGAAAAGATACATGCACCCCAATGTTCATAGCACTATTTACAATAGCCAAGAAAATGGAAGCAACCCAAGTGCTCATCAGCAGATGACTGGCTTAAGAAGAGGTGGTATGTGTATATATAAATACACACACACACACAAATACACACTCACAGGTGTGCGTGCATGCACGCACACGCGAACACACACACACACAAATACACACGGAATGGAATACTACCCAGCCATAAAAAAGAATGAAAAAATGTCATTTGCAGCAACATGCATGGACTTGGAGGACAGTATGCTTAGTGAAATGTCAGATAGAGAAACACAAATACTATGTGATATCACTTATATGTGGAATCTAAAATATAAAACAAACAAATGACTATAACAAAATAGAAACAGAGTCACAGATGTAGAAAACAAACTAGGGGTTACCATGGAGAGAGGGAAGGAGGGAGGGGAAGAATAGAGGTTGGGGATTTAAAGGTACAAACTACAATGTATAAAATAAGCTACAAGGATATATTATACAACACAGGGAATATAGCCAATATTTTATAATAACTATAAATGGAGTATAATCTTCAAAAATTGTGAATCACTATGTTGTACACCTGAGACTTTTATAATATCCTATATCAACTATACCTTAATTTAAAAAATTTCCAAGTAAACACCAAAAAAAAAAAAAAAGAGTGACACCATTAGGCACAGCACTCTAAGCTGCCCCAATATTTTGCAAAATATTTTAGCTCTCTTTGAAGAGAGGACACTGTAAGAATGTGAAACCACGTCATTTCTAAGATTTACTGAGTCCTAATCACAATCTCTTCCTACTGTCCTGCTATGCTCTAATCACTGGAAAATTTGTCACTGCTTATTGTAAATCATATGGTGTTTAAACCAAAAAACCAGACTAGACTCAGAATGTCAGGGAGCCCCCAAATTATTTATGACCGATAGGAAGAATTTTCATCTATGCAAGGCTGGTATACCAAAAAAATATACAACCCAGTACTACCAGCCATGATATACCTCCCCCATCCCCAAACCCCCCAAACTCATTAAAAACAAATTCAAAATTGAAAAAAAAGATAAAATCTGTTTTAACTTATCATCTCTCATCAAAGAAAGATCTCAGAACAAGTCTTAGGTGTTTTTCTCAACTACTTTTTCTCATCACAAAACAACAACAATAATTGACCTTGGTTGCAATTATCCCAAATAAGGCCCCCAATGTACAATTGCCTTTACTGCTGTTACATTACCCCTCATTTAATCGATAGAGCCACAGCTTCATTCATTCAGCATTTATTGATTTCATACCATGTTTAAACAAGTATTAACAGTAGTGGTTTTAAAACCTAAAAGCAGAAAAAAAAAAACACCCTTGAGAATCACATTAAGTGGGCAAGGTTGATCAGTGAATGAAAGTTGTTGGGTAATGTTGGTGCTAAAATTAGAGGTATATACCACATGCTATGGAGGTGTTGAAGGGCTTCATGAGGATGATTTACATAAGCCAACTTCCAAAGGGTGGTAGGCGTTTATCAGGCGAAGTACAGAGGGACAGAGGCAAGGGTGGGCCAAGCACACACGGGCTAGAATGCACTGGGAAGCATAGAGACGGGCCCCCTGGCAGGGAGCAATGGTGGGAGACCAGAAGCTCTGCTGGAGGCCACCTCAGCCTGGAGAGACAGGAGTTTTTTTATAACTCATCTGTCCAGAAGGAATGCCCTTTCTGTGTCCCACAAAGTCAGTTTATGTACTAGAGGCAGCCCTGAATGTACTAGAGGCAGTTCAGACCGTGAGGTTAATCTCATGAGCCCTACGGACCCACTGTAGAGCTGGAAGCAGGAGAATGACTTAATCAGGTGGGTGCTTGTTTTCCTTTAAATTTAGGATCTTTTGCACAGTAAAATGCTAATGTAAACAAAGGCTAAGGGAGCAAGACAAAAGTTGGAAGAATGTTATGCTCCTCCAGTGAGAAATCATGAAGGCCAGGTCTAAAGTGGGGTGGCTGGGATAGACACTAGGGATTGGCCAAATGGAGGAGTCTCTACGTTGCCTGTAGAACGTTTCTGCACGATTGCTTGAGGATAAATGAACAGAGGTAGTCAGGGTAGGTCTGACACCCTCCAAAGCAACTACCAGCACACAAGTCTCCCCTGCTGAAGGAATGCTTTCTCTCCAGGAGTTTTGTCCAGCTCTGGAGACTGACCTAAGAACACACTGTGAATATCCAAATGGGCTTCCTTGTCCCTCAAGCTTATTTGCCTCCTGTTACTGTAACCATTCCAGTCACTCTTTGTTGTCAAGTTAATGCCCCTTCCATCTCCTTTGCTTGTTTCAAACCCATTCTTCATATTGATCTTTTGCCCTAATTTGAAGTTGACTTCAACAATGTGATCCTTGGCTCCTACCACACATAACTGGAAACGTATGGTCAGGGGACAAGAAAGCTAAAGTGGGCCAAGAGAGTCCCTCCAATCCCATACCTCTCAGTCTGTGAGCCCCATACCAACAAGGCACAATAATCCTCGCTGCCAGGAGCCTGGGGAAATCAGGAAACTAACATACCATTCTGTTCCATGGTTTGATGAAGGTTTTCAGGAACCTAGAAGAACCCTGGGAGAATTAGTAAGATGCCTCAAGATGGACTCAAATGAATCACACCTAAGCTTATTATATCCAAATCCTTTTACAAACATCACAGCAAGTCAATGAATGAGATTTTAATAAATCTAAATAGGAAGCTTTAGCTTCCGCCATTGGAATCACAAATGCATTTGAGACAAAATAGACATGGATTTGGGACATTATTGGCAGGAAGTGACTTCTATGAGAGAAGTTATGAATAAACACATTCCTTTTGAAGGTTAAGAACATTATTTTGCATGACTTATCAAGTGGGAATATTCATATTTGTTGGATTTCAGAGTCTCTAACTAAAACCCAGGAACCAGACTTCCTTTAAAGCATGTCATCGATCACTTAGAGGTTAAACCAGGCCCCACGAAAATAGTCTTTATCACTACGTTGGCTTAAATTCTGTCTAGAATGGGAGACCCTAATCCTTGTAAAACTAACCACAGCTGTTAGCTCCACAGGTATAAGCCTAAATGATGAATTCAAATAAATTTATTTACTTATTAATTCAATAAAGATTTATTATATATTTACCGTACTCAGATTCTATGTTGCCAATAAATTTAAGAATGAATGTAACCTAGCCCTGCCCTAAGAAGTGTATAGCCTTGTTGGAAACAGGTAACAAAATACAAGACAGTAGTTTTGCACTAGGAATCATGGAGACTTAGAGCTGGGGTACCTAAATGTTGAGGATGGGAGAGGGCCTCACAAATGAGGAAGAGTGTCAAGGATGAGCACAAGCCAGATGAAGATGTTTGGGAGATCAGGTGGGGTGCAGGAGAGTAACAGCGCTCCAGGCTGGAGGGGAGTGAGGAATAAGCAATCACCATGATTTTGATGAACTGTAAGCAGTTTGGTATTGCTGGTGTGACTAAAAAAAAAGTCAGTAAAATAGACCGAAATGAAGAGGTCAGTGCAGGTCATGTTTAAAGTTTCTCAAGTTTGATAAGCTATAGAACTCTTTCTCAATACAATTTATTCCTGAGCCCCAATATATTAATGCAAGAAAATCAGAGAATAGGAACCTTCACAGATAAGTAAAACATTCTCACCTCTTGTGTCTGAGCACAGTTTGAAAATCACTTCTGCAGGAGGTCAGACAACAATACATGTTTGCTAAGGGGAGTGGAGTGGTCAGATTTGAATTTTAGCTCCATCACTTGAGCTACAAGGTAGAGAGTGGGGTTAATGATGCTGGAAGATTAGTGAAGGTAATTCATACCTGATTGAGGCAAAAAGCTGGAGGTGAGAAATATGTGAGGGTACACATGGCACAGGGGGCTGATTTATTAGATTTACTACATGAGGGAGAAGGAGGTATCAAGTATAATGCTCAGAGTTCCAGCTTAGGTAACTGGGTTGGAGACTACAGAAAGTACATGCAATTTATATATAATGTGTTTGAGTGTGGGGCAGGGACATAAATGGGAAATTTAGTGGTGAGCAGAAAATTGGACACGAGGAAATCTGAAGCTCAGAAGAGAAATTCAGAATCAGATGTATATCCGTGAGTCATCACCATCATCACCATCACCATGATCACAAGAACTGTTTAAGGAGTGCTTACAAGGTGCTTCATATATACTCTCATGTAACCTTGACAGCAACACTGTAAGGGAGATACTGAGAGGAAGCTGAGGTCCAGGGAGGCTGAGTATCACGCTCGGGATCACACAGCTAGGAAGCAGGAGATGTAGGATGCTTGGGTCTCTCTGGCTTAAAATGCCTGCTCTTCACCTTCACCACCGAGAGATGGATGTCTCCAGGGAAGCCTGGAGAGCCTGACCCTCAAGAGAAGAGCAGACGGTTTCAGGTGGTATCAGAATGGACAGACTGGGTGGCTGAAAGCACATACTCAGTATTCCTCCTCAGAAACCGAACACGTATAGATTCAGAGGCCAGACATGGAAGTATTGATAAATGTGCGGAGAATCTCAGTCTCTCGCAAAAGAAAGTCATGGGAGAAATAAGTGAATTAGAGAGTTCTTCACCTAATTAAAGTATAAAAATTCAAGATTTTATTTAAAAAAACCCCACAATTCTGACAGCACAAAAACATCTTCCATTAGAATAACCACAGCCTTCTAGTTTGGCCTATCTTTACTGATTATCTCTAGGCAAACTACATAACAAAAAACATAACAACATGGGGCTTCCCTGGTGGCGCAGCGGTTGAGAATCTGCCTGCCAATGCAGGGGACACGGGTTCGAGCCCTGGTCTGGGAGGATCCCACATGCCGTGGAGCAACTAGGTCCGTGAGCCACAGCTACTGAGCCTGCGCATCTGGAGCCTGTGCCCGCAACAAGAGAGGCCGCGATAGTGAGAGGCCCGCGCACCGCGATGAAGAGTGGCCCCCACTTGCCGCAACTAGAGAAAGCCCTCGCACAGAAATGAAGACCGAACACAGCCAAAAATAAATAAATAAATAATAATAATAAAAAAAACCAAAAAACATAACAACACTTGATAAAGGATAAATAAGCGCCGGATGTAGTAAGCAAACTTTGTAGATTATGTGACTTTTAAAAAGTGCTCCAACACAGAGTTTTTATATTTTTTGCAAGACTGAATGAAAAGACACAGGCCTATTATGTAATTCAGTGGTCCATACATAAAGAATTATAAGAGAAATTCTTTCTGAAGAGTGATAAGGAAATGTCTGCACATCTGAAATAATTTGGGAAGCTTCCTTGATCTGTCAATGAGGACTTTTGCTAGGTCTTGTAGGTCTCCTGGGACTAAAGTTAGGGTCTAACTTTGCCCTCTCACATTTAGTTATTCTTTTTCAAAATAAGGATGTCTATTCAGGATGTCTATAATTTATTTTATAACACTTTGGTATTCTCAGTATGATACTATTGATATATATGTGCCAGTTAGTTTAATCTTTAATCCTAGGAACTGTCCAGGAATGCACAGAACAAGGCAGTCAGCTGGCATTGTATTTGAAAGGGTCATACCCCAGAGTCTTGCAGGGTCAACTGAAAGTCTTTGGGTTTAGGTAGATGTATCCACAATCAACACTTCAATTATTATCAAACTGACTAGAGGAGATTGATCTTTATTGATGAACTAGTGTCTAGTCAATTATTATGGGTTCCCTTGGTGAAAACAAAGGCGTTGAAAGATATGTAGATGAGCTAATATAGTTAAACACTTCTTAGTCTAAATAGACTGCATGGACGATTCCATTGAAGCTTATATCCTGTACTTCATAGAAATGAGGCCCATAGTTTTACCCCCAATCATTCTGTACTCAGACACTCGATTAGGAGAATTTCTGATTGAAAGATGCTGATTGAAGGCACAGAAGTCTGCCTCTAGAGTATTGCTATGTTCACCTGAAGAGAATGTTGCATACAAGGTGTGGTCATGGTCAAAATATCTAAAATGACAGAGACCTATAGTTTCATTGAGTTTACAGAACAGGTTTTGCTCTTGATTTGCTAATAAATGTTTATCTAATAAATATCACACTGTCTGATTGAATCTAGACTTGGCTTCCTTTCATTATAACCTGGTAGTAAGGTTATAGGGAGAAGTTCTCTCTCAGAATCTTCTTGGGTGTCCACCATTATCTAACCAAAAAAAAAAAAAAAAAAAAATCCAACTGTTTTACCAAATTTGACTTCCATCAGTTAAAAAGAATGTTATAAAATGGTTAATATGATAAATCATCTCAAAGTGTTTTAGAAGAAGGTAAATATATATTTTTGTGATTAAGAAAACTATTCTCTGAATATATGGCTCAACAAAAACCATTTGCATACTTTAAGGTACAAAGGAAATTCTAAAAATAAACAACATTCAAGTGATAAAGGAACATCGTGGTTGAAATTTGAAATACACAGAGAAATCAAAGGGCAATGAAATTTTATAAGATAGCTTGAAATATAATGAAGTCAGTTATAATTACATTTTATAACTGCATTTTAAGAAGAGATAGAAGAAATGCATTTGATTCCTTTCTCTGCTACCAGCAATTGAATCTATAGTTCAAAGATTTGAATACATCATATTTTAAACAATGGGTCATTTCAGCTTGTTTCTATCCCAACTCAAAAGAAAGCAGAGATACTCAGTAGTGAGATAATTGAATCAATTATATTTCAACAAGCAATTTGGAGAAAGATCCCAGTCTGACACTTCAAAACCATTCTGGACTTCAGTATCAAATACCAGTTTTCACACAAACTAGCCATGACAACTCTCAGAGGCAGTACCAAAGAACCTATTCCTCAAGAAGCCCTCTCAATCTGTCTGCCAATGGAGGGGACACGGGCTCGAGCCCTGGTCTGGGAAGATCCCACATGCCGCGGAGCAACTAAGCCCGTGCGCCACAGCTACTGAGCCTGCGCGTCTGGAGCCTGTTCTCCGCAACAAGAGAAGGCTGCGACAGTGAGAGGCCCGCGCACCGCCGTGAAGAGTGGCCCCTGCTCGCCGCAACTAGAGAAAGCCCTCGCACAGAAATGAAGTCCCAACACAGCCAAAAATAAATAAATAAATTTATAGATATAAAAAAAAGAAGCCCTCTCAGATGCTTCCATTTTTCCAAGTGGGGAATGGTAAAGCATCAATCAAAATTTACCAGGGAAATCAAAGATAGGAATTTGATCAATTACAAAATGTCCACAGCAGCGAAGGGATCCTACACACACCCTAAAAAATATACTGTACCCACTGATAATATTTTACCTTTTTAAAATACTGTCCTGGAGTTTATACAGATCATGAGTTTATACGGATAATACATTTTCATATTTTTTTCTCTCTCTTTTTTTTTTTTTGAGACATCATTAATCCTCCCAACAGTGAAGCAGGTATGGCTTTTCACATACTGCTATTTCACATATATTTAAAATGAAGTGAGGTCAATTTAATTGAATTCAGCACATGTATCGTAATAAAATATACGATTATTTCCTCTGGAAACCTGATATTGTTGAGAGAGACTAAGAATAAAATCCTACTGTGTTGTATTTTTCTCTCCTAGTCACTCCATAGTGGATTGTCCTAGGCTTGCAAGATCATCTACTCAGAGCTAGTAAAGCAAAATTAACGTAGCATGAGAGAAAAACAATAATTTTTCGTTTTCTTTATCATCACTACCACCTATCCCCCACTCCTCCCCACACGCATCAACAGTGTAGCAGCAGAAATCAGCACAGTCTATCTGGAACAGAACCACCAGGATCCCAAAACCATATAGAATCTATTCTGCAGAAACAGAACTAAACTGACCTTTTATTTTTTTAAACCAAGCCCATGCCGGCCATGCTTCATAATCAGAAATGAAATGTAAAACTAGACTTGTCTTATCTTGCCTTTGATGCTCATAATATTCATAGATATCTAGCAGACATTTTAATTTAAAAAAAAAAAACAGGATATTGAGAACATGGAAAAGCAAAAATGGGCAAGCAGAATGTAATTTCTCAAAACTTCTTTAGTCTCTAAGTATCATTGCCATTTAGACCTACACAACATGGTAGTCACTTGGTACATGTAGCCACTGAGCACTTGAAATGCGCTTGGCCCAAACTGTGATGTATTATAAGTATAAAACACACACCAGATTCTGAAGACTTTATTTTAAAAAACTTTAAAACATTGTATTAACATTTAAAAATATTACTTATATGTTAAAATGGTCATCTTTTGGATATACTGAGTTAAATATATTATTAAAATTGATTTTGCTTGTTTATTTTTACTTATTTTAATGTGGCTACCAAACTGTCACTATTACATACATAGCTTGCATTTGTGGCCTAGAGTGTATTTCTATTGAACAGCAATGATCCAACAGAAATACACAACAACCACTAAAATATGTGGTAAACCTTGTGGAAAATTCTATTTGACCATTTGGCTCAGAACTTGTAAAAACTTTGCCAGACAGCATAAAGCAGTTTTAAAAGCATATTTCCTACTGAAGACAATGATGTTTTCCATATTCTAATGAGGGACATAACTCAAGAGTGTTTGGAGGGTAAAAAATGACATGGAGACTTTGGTGGAAAAAAACAAAACAAAACAAGCTACCAGCTCAAGCTAACTCTAGCTTGAATTTTTCTGGTTCCCAGACCCAGTAAGTGATTTCTACTTCAGAGGAAAGCTCTTCTTCTTTGCACGGAGGTTCAAGGACAAACAGTTAAAGAATTGTGACCAGTTATGAACAAGTGAAGGAGCATTCCTAAGGGATCTGAGGTCCTGCCAGGTGAACAGCAAGGACAGGGGTGAGATGAGGGATTCTTCACTGCTCAGGGCTCACGGGGTGTCTCCCCTCCTTCATCTCCAGCCCTTTCCTTCCCTTCCCAGCTTGCTTGCGCCTACCCCCATCCATTTCCCCTCTGCTGGTTACTCTGCACACTTCTTTTTCCCCTCCCAATTCCAACTGCATCTCCCTCACTGTGGTCTTTCTCCTTTCTTCCTCTGACTTTCTTTTTCCCATGAATTTCTTGTTAAATTTAGGTTAAATAGTCAGAAGGTGGCCCTGAAATATATTTTAATAGACTTTACTTTGTCTCACCTATTTTTAAGAAGACACAGGAAAGAAATGGGAAAAGAACTAAACATTCAGATACGTGAAAGGTGAAAGTGCTTTTTACTTCCACAAGGCTCCTTATTGGGCTCTTATTGGTGTTCCCTTTTTTGCTTTTGTCCTTCATGGTTAGTGACCTTCCGCTTATCCCCCCTCCACCCCCTCCCCACAGTCCTAGGGTAATATGGGTCAAGATAAAATCTTCATCAGAATCACCTAAGCAGTTTCCCAGACCTCTCTAGACCCCAAATTGTATTCTTTGGGTAGGAATCAGATTCTTAGGAGTGTAAATTAGCAAAATAAACAAACTATCCATAATCTTTGATGTTGATGCATGTCTTACAAATACCTAATATAGCGAAAGCACCTACTGAAAAGTGCATTGGATGTTCTAAAAATGATAGCTTATAGGGAAGAAGTTCAATTATTGACTTTAGTATTTGGAAAAAAATTAAGAAAAGAACAGGCCCAAACTGACCAGCAAACATCATCAAAGCATTTTTTAACAGAATTCCTTTGAGGTTGGGGTAAGTTAATTTAAGATTTCTATTATGGGTTTCTTGGTATGTATTTCAGAGTCATTTAGCAAAAAGACTGACAGTCATTTCTCAAAAAACATGGTCATTCAACTCAAGTCATATATTTTACATTTGCTGAAAGTGTTACACAGTTAAAGAACTACAAAACTGTTTAAGTATCAAAATACTTTCTGCCTAATAAAACTTTTTGAAAAGCATAAAATCTAGAGTCACTTCCTCCTAATACTGTCTTTGGTTATTGTCTAAAATAAGTTTTTTGGTGGATTTTTCAACAGCTATGTTACACTAGTTAGCAATTTATAGTTGAATTTTAGGAATCAGTATGTTAATAAATTAGATCAAAACACAGGAAATTCTATTACAATTAGGATAATGAATTAAAATTTGTGCTTTTGATGTTCCAAGGCTTTGAACTCATAGAGCTTTGACATAATGTTTAATAAACACATATGTTTACTATTATAAACAGCCTCTCAATCCCCAAGAAATTAAGCCAAGGGAATGTATTTCTTGACTGGAATCACCAATACTTTTATTCAGAAACAAATAAAATATTTTTATTTTTAAAAATAATTTCATCAGAAGTTCCCTATTTTATCAAGAATAAACATATAGATTATCAATAGCCAACTTTATGTCACAACATAAACGCAGAAAGAGAAGCAGAATAATCACCAGTCATACCTTATTATGTGTCTGAGTCTGTCCAACCAGGATGAGGATGTTGGATGAGATGATAGACAGGCAGAAGTTAATCAGAATTATGGACCTCTCAGAGCGTATGTACCTAGCCAGAGAGAGAAAGTGTCCAACTTTAAAATTCAGCAGAAAGATGAGAAATTCTCTATTATGCAAATTGGTGGAATTCATCCAGAAAAAGACACTAACATGAAGCCTTTACATGAGAAAAAAATATTTAAAAAGTTGTTTTTAAGGAAGATTATTCTTAGAGACCCAATTTTATAGTGACATATAATATCCAAGAGACCTTAAATTTATTTTTCTTTAGACATTAGTGTGGACAACATGGCACTTCTGACAGAAGCTTAATTGCACATCTGTTATCACCATAACAGTCTTTACTAGAAGTATAAAATTTCTTAGGATGGTATCAGTTAGTATCATTACCTTCCTATTTGTGTATCTGTAATATGCTAATTATTATCATTTACATCAACCAGTAGAAACTGAAAACCAAAAAGAAAAACCCCACACAGATTCTGAAATATCCCCCTTATTTACGAGGAAGATGCCTTTACTCTCATGAAGCCATGAACAATTTGCACCCACAACTTCACTCGCTCAAGTATTTTTATATAGTTAGGCTGTTACTCTTTAGGTTTTTCTTTTCCTGAATAATTGTTCCAAAACAAGAAAAAAGAAAATGAATCTTTACTGCTGAAATCTAATCCAATCCACAAATGATAATTCATCATTAGGCTGGAAAATTAGTTGGAGCCTGCCATATTTTACCCGTATGAAGAAGTATTTATATACAGTCTGTCATATAATTTTTAAGCACATCAAGAATGTAAGCCTAGGGTTAAGATGGAAATAAAAACACAGACCTACTAGAGAATGGACTTGAGGATGTGGGTAGGGGGAAGGGTGAGCTGGGACGAAGTGAGAGAGTGGCATGGACATATATACACTACCAAATGTAAAATAGATAGCTAGTGGGAAGCAGCTGCATAGCACAGGGAGATCAGCTCGGTGGTTTGTGACCACCTTGGCGGGGGGGATAGGGAGGGTGGGAGGGAGGGAGAAGCAAGAGGGAAGAGATATGGGAACATATGTAGATGTATAACTGATTCGCTTTGTTATAAAGCAGAAACTGACACACCATTGTAAAGCAATTAAAAAAAAAAGAATGTAAGCCATGGAGAAAACTGCTCAGAATCAAATGTTCTACCAGGTGTTTACCCTAAAAGGGTAGCAGCTATCTTGCTTTACTGTACCCTGTGGTAAATCACTGAGTGACAGTAACAAAAAGACATATTTGTTCGTGCTGTGTATTTGAGACTGTTCAATTTGTGTTAGAACATGAACTCACTGTCCACAGCCCACAGTGTGGGCTTCCCTGTGCAGTGTTCCATGGGGGTGCCAGAGATCTGGAGGCACTCTTTGGAAGGTAAAAATCTATCAAAGTTCTTACTCTCTGTTTGTGAGGAATATTTAGGCAGAGGTCCTACATTCCATCACATGTTTCAGAAAAGAAAGCAAAACAAAAACAAGAGTAATAAAATATACAAAGAAAATTTTTAATATAAAAGAATCTTCCTTTCTTCACAGAACAAACATAGAATGAACCTAGGTGGACCCTCAATAAAAAATGGCCTCAAGAGTAGCTTAATCTTCTCCCTGCATCATCAGTATCTAAAAATATAATAAACCACACACTGGGATGCTGAAAACATCAAAGATTAAGTTGTTTCTTTTTTTTTGGTTGGGGATGTATCATTAAAACGTTTAAGGGCTGCACACAGTTGACCCTTTATGTGATATTAAAGGCTTCCATGACAGCACAAGTACACAGATGACATTACTGAAAGGCTTTCATTGATATCATTTGCTCAGTAAATAGAAAAATCACGGTAATGAAGACCTAGACTGACCACCCTGAAGAGTCTTTAGATGTTTTCATTGTCATTAACATTGTGACATTATTGCCTTAAAAATTGCTATAAAATGTCTCAACTTTCAAAACATTTCATAAATATGTTTTATGTTTTAAACAAAATTTGTGAATGCATCATTTCAATACATGGATTAAAAGGACATGCTCAGTTGCTCTGTGTTGTAATAACGTAATTCTACAGAACATATCTGTAGATGGAGAGAACGTAACAATGGATTCATTTTTTGATGAATATTTCTAATGAGCTACATGAGACAGCAGCAAATTTCAAAGTGGTATATTATATATAAAATAATTCTGATGTTCACACATTTTACACATCATTAGAAAAGCAAAAAAAAAAAAAAAAAAAACTAAACCTTTTAATTAGAAAAAAAAAAGCAGTAAGATCCTGACATGAGTATTATCATACAGGAATGTTACTAGGTAAATTTCATGTTTAGAAAATGCATTGAATTCGTCATGCTACAAGATTCACTTGATAGTTTATGAATCTTGAAACTTCTATCAAATTATTAATATTACTTCAATTCTTCTACCTGTAGACAATGAGTTGATGGCCACTAACGGTTAGGAATTCAAATTTATATTGTTTCTTAGTACTGTCTTCTAAACTTCTCAGTTTCATGTCAAGTTTGGATAGACACTTTCAGGTGGTAATTCCTAGAAAGCTATTGCAATAGGTGATTTTCCTGGATTTTCTGGATTACAGCAAACTTCCCTACAGACTAAATAATCCTGTACTTCTTTGATAACTTTTATATATCATTTATACTAGCAGTGTTTGTGCTAGAGTTAGCCATATGTATTGAGGCGTGAAGAGGTGTAATTGGTGGCTGAGCCCTAAGTACTGAGAAATGGAACTTGGTTCTGAATACTTCAGTGAGTATGACTTATGATGCCATTGATGAATTGTGATACTATTACCTAGTATCCTGGCCCATAAACACTGCCTCATTTCCTGAGAAATACCATTCAGGCAATTGTGGGAGAGAAAGTCTTCTTCCCAGCCTTTGTCTGTCTTGCTCTTGTATTACCAGGACAATGCCTGCTTGACCGAGCCCTGAACCCTGGATTCTACTGTCTACAATGCCATGCCTAGAAAAAACATTTCTTTCATTTCATGAGACTGGCCATATATTATCAGATTCCCTCATTTGGTATTTCACTACCCTGCATGGGAAGGCAGGACCTCTGTTACGTATCTGTATCAATGGATCAAGAATGTGTACATATTTTGTTTTTGTATGAAGCATGAAAATCTTAATACCTTTGACAATATAATATTCTGGACAATTAATTTTTGTCCTCAAAAGAGTAAAAAATGTAATGGAGAACAATGATTTTTTTTAAAAAAAGGATGTTAAATCAAATGATCTTTCCTTATTAAATTGTAATTAATTTTTCAATGAAATTTTTTTTTTTTTTTTTTATGGTACGCGGGCCTCTCACTGTTGTGGCCTCTCCCGTTGCGGAGCACAGGCTCCGGACGCGCAGGCTCAGCGGCCGTGGCTCATGGGCCTAGCCGCTCCGCGGCATGTGGGATCTTCCCAGACCGGGGCACGAACCTGTATCCCCTGTATTGGCAGGCGGACTCTCAACCAGTGCGCCACCAGGGAAGCCCTCAACAAAATTGTTTTCTATCCTCAGTAAAAGATAAGTAAAATACTAGGCCTGGCTACCTTTGCAATTTTAATATTTCAAATATTCAGGAAATAATACATAATTATTTATTTGCTAATATGGTAACTGTTTTTAGACCATTTTAAAGTAATCAAAATGGATATAAAAATGTTTAACATTTGAAAATTTATTGGGAAGTTTAGTTATATAGTAGTTATCAATATGTCAGTAGACATAATAAACTTCATAGGTCTAATTCTCATTAACAGAACAAGAACAAATCTTAGAGAACTACTACATTTTCATACAATGTCAAACAGATATAATTTCACATATTATAGAACAGTATGTTTCAATCACTTCCCCTTGTTTATGTATTTTTATGACTTTTTAAAATCAGTTTGTCAAAATCTGACTTAGTGGAAACATTCAGCTGAGAAGTCTTTTCTAAAGCTTTATGGTATTATATTAATGCATTAATATTATAGAAGACTTTACACATTGAGACACACTGAAAGCATATGTTTAAAACTTAAGCATTTGGAGACCATATTTCTATAACAGAGAAATTAATTTGACTGTATCATTAAATTCTCAAGCTCAATAGCAGTTGGGATAAATATAAACAACACATAGACTGAACTTGGGGTATTAAGAGTACCATGTTTGGAGTAAGCAACTTGTTGAAGGCTACCATCATTTGAATTGGGAAGAAAAGTGTGTGTGTGTGTGTGTGTGTGTGTGTGTGTGTGTGTGTTTTGTTTACTTTCCCATTGTAGGAAAATACAGACAAGAAAATTAAGTAAACACTTATTTAGTGTTATTGAGCTCATTTATTATAGCTCAGTCACGGCAATTATAATCCTGTTTTCAAAGTACTTCTTTCAGTAAATTAAGAAAACATGAGACATATAATAGTTATTATATTCCTTGATTTAACTCTGAATAACAGAACATTCCATTTCTAGTGTATTAATTGACTACATACCTCCATAATGCTGCATAGACAACAGCTAGGGTGATCAAGGCCAAGCAAGAAAGGCCACTGCCTACAATTAGGGTAACTGAAGGTGTACTAGAGGATTCCATGATCTGTAAATTAAACAAAAGAAGCAAAAAAAAAAAAAAAGAGAGAGAGAGAGAATTTTTAAAATAACTTAAAATAACTTCTAAACTCAACAAAACTATCCTAACACTCAAAAATAGCCAATATAGTTGTTATAGTAACCAGATAATTACCCAGTAACCACTCTGTTCACATATTCTCAACCTCTAAAATGACTAATTCTAGCTACTCTAGCTACTCTCCCACTGTGAAGTAATGAAGGCCTTAAGAGTTTTCAATGCTTGATTGTGGCATATACCCACTTACAGCTTTCTAAAATAAATAACTGAAGCTACAACTTGGTCAACATTAACATGTTAAATTTCATCTAGTTGAAATTTGAAGCAATGTTTATTTTTCTTCAACTAACTACAGTTCAGTTATTTCACAAAATGTATTTTGTTGAAATTTACTTTGATCCTCCCATTATGTTATCCGAATCTGGTACCTAGATATTGAAAATTTTTCAAACTTTCTGACTTTTGACAACTTTGTTCTAAGTCAAGTATTCTCTCATTTAATTTCACTAGCTTGGCCTCTAAGAATATAGAAGAAAATCAAATTTCAAGTGTAAGACCTTAGAATATATTTGTGATATTTTTTCTGTGAACAAAATATATAGAGATAATCTTCACAATGTCAATATTAGTCTCTAAATACTTGACCTTGAAAAATAAGTCTTATATCTTTTAAAACATATATAAAGATCAAAGAGATTTCTTTCTTTAGACACTTACATGGTACTAACTAATAAAATCTGCTGTTTTTCATATTTTTAGTATTGGAAGTTTAAAGAAATACACTTTAAGATCAAGTGTGTTCCAAATCTTAGATATGCACAATCAATTTTATAGACATTTTTGGCTATCAAAATAAGGAAAAAGAGTGATGCATATTTAGGCCAGATTTAGATAGAAAGTCACATTTTTTTAATAATTATTTTTCACCACTTCAATTTCTGAAATAATTTTTCAAAGTACATTTGATGAGGATGTTATTTTTTCTTTCAGACAGTTTATACAACTGTCTGTTTCAGAAACTAGTTTTACAAACCTATATACTTCTAAGGAATGATTTTACAGTTTCTGACAGTCTCTGCTTTCATAAAAATTTCATTTAATTAAAAAAAATAAATATCCAAGGACACCCCAGAAAACCTGTACTGAAAATATCCAATGCAGATATGCAATGTGTTTGGCTATAGTGTCTGGGGTCTTCATTCTACTACCAACAGTAACCTCACAAATTCCCCAGAACAGCTTTAGAGTTCTAAAATAAAGGTTAAGCTGATAAGTATTTTTATTTGAAAGTTTGCAGCATATTAGCAATATGATTGGAGTACATCCTCAAAACTATACTGCAGAAATTTCAAGTTAGAAGACATAAAATTGAGTAGAATTTAGTTATAGCACACCAACTAGAATTCATTTCACCAAGCTACTGTAGCTAAGGAGGAGACGAACCCAATTTTGCCACCCTGCAACATTTTCCATTTCCCCATTTAAAATGCAGTTCCCTGGAGAAACACTCTCCACAATGTCCCTGCCTTTGCATTAAAGCCGTGTTTTCCCTTTGTTACTTACTATTTCTCTAGGTTGCTGAGCCAAAATGGCGAAGGTAGAGAGACGATCACATAAGCATTTCGTATGGGATGCATCGGTAAGCACAGTTTTACATCCCTGGGTGGACCAGGTTCCCAAAGACTCGTTCCTGTAGAGGGTGGGGGGTGGGGGGGAGATCGGGATAAATACGCCTGACTGCCAAATCCGTAATGAAGAAAATGCAATTTAATTGAGAGAATCGTCTACTGTAATTCCCGTACAGGGGGAAAAAAAAAAATCTACTTGTTGTTGAACAGGACGTAATTTAGATGCATCTCCAGTAATGCAAAGCGAGAGTGTTTGGAGAAAGCAGGCGGGCGGCGGTACGGCGTGCAGAGAGCTGTCCAGCGCCGGAGGTGCTGAAACCGGGACTGGCTCTGTCCAGCCCTCTGCGAGGAACGGCGGCGGCGGCGGCACGAGCAGCCGCCAGAGCGTTGGCAGCCACTTCCTATGCTCATCGGATCGTTTCAAACACTCATAGAGTGTAAAGAGGCTTTTCACATTGCATACCAGCTCTGATTCCCGTCCCGTATTTTTGGATCGTGAACGCTGACTTTTAAACCGAGGATTTCTCTGAAAAGCCTGCCTAAAAGGTTAGATAGCTTGTGTTGGGTGATATAGAATCTTCTCTGTTGGTTAGGGATTTTTCCTCCCTTTAGAATTAGCTGCTGTGAAAATTTCACCCTGGAAATGGGAAGCAGCAGCAGCGGCATCAGCTGGTTCCGACTCTCATTGCCTTTGCCTGATATCCAGGGGAGTGGTGGGTTTCAGACATCAGCTTCCCACTCCACACTTCACTCAGCCCAAGCTCCTCTGAAGCCCTTGACATTTCTTCCCCTCACCCACCTCTCTGCCCCGGGGTGGAAGCATTAAGCTAACCCCAAGACTGCCAGAACATTTAGAAGAATAACCCCACCTCAAAGTCCGGTAAGAATGGGGAAAGAGGGCCTGCTTCAATCTTCCCTTTGGTGTAGCCATTCAAAATTCTAAAGCATATGGTTTCTTTCCCACCCCAGCAGAACAATAAAAATGGTATCAACCTACGCCTTCTTAGTGGGGGGTGAAGATGGGGGAGAATCCTTCCACCCCCCGGCTGAACTACTCTACAGGAAGAGGAAGAAAAGAAAAAAAAAAAAAGCTATAGAGTTCAACCAATCAACTTTATTATCATTACACGTGTTATATACTGAATGCATCAATTGTCACCTCCCCTCCCCCAGGCACGGAACTCTCCAAGTAGCAAACCTGTGTGTATGTGTGTGCTTAAATTTCAAACCCAATTACTATCTATGTTAAAAATCACTCTAAAACTCCAGAAGGATAACACATGGCTTGGTGTTAATTTTGATATGGTACTTTTTATTTCATCTACTCCATATCTCTGAATGCCTAAAGCTATTGGGTTAAATATGAATGCAGTCTATTTCTGAGCTATTTCAATGACAGAGGTTTCACTGTGACAGCTGGACTTCCAAGTTGAGCTGTAGAGTATAATTTACACTATCCCTTTTTGGGATTTAGATGCAATATCTTTTTAATATTCATTAATTTGATTTAAATATTGATTTGATATCACTAATATGCACGACTCAAAATACTCTTAATTACAATTTCTTTTAAAAAGGAATAGAGTATATTTGGGGAGAGGTACAAAAACGTTATACCTAAGTTCACCCAAATACTTTTAAGTATTAGCCAATTAAAAATTTGGTAGGTCTCTTTTCTTTCTCATGATGTCATACAACCATGCAAAATTATATATATATATATATATATATATATATATATATATATATATATATATTTCAGTTATATCTCAACCAACTGCAACAGTATTAAATTCCAATTCTACCTAACCAGAGCAGCACTTCAATTTATTTCATTGGCTGCCTGTCTCTTATCGTCTTGTGACAAAGAGTTAAGGCCAAATAAAAAACATTTATCTCAGCTGATTAAAGTTTAAAGAAGAAAGATACATTTAAGAAAATCTGACATGTTTTAAAACACAACTTTGCATTATTAATCCTGTATGACAGCTTTACTTTAATGCACTATTTGTGCTTTCAAGATGGAGTCCAGTACCTACACTTTTCATATTATGTGGCTATGACCAATAAACCAATTCAAAGTCTTACCAGGAAAAAAGTTTACTGCAAATAAGACCTCATGAGACAAAGTGATATATTTATATCTAGGTAATGAAAGTTTGTTTACTCAAGAAAATGTTAGTATTACTAACCTTTGGTTGTCAGATGTAAAGTCTATGTTCAATATAATGTTGCTCGACTCTGAAGATCATGTAAATTTTATATGACATCTTCAGAAAAGTAGGTCAATTTACTCTGCTCTGTACAATGATTGCAGTGCTGACCTGGCCCAGCCCCAGGCAAAACTGGGAAGTAAGTGACACTGGTCTTCATGTTTCAATCTTTCATTTCCCCCCCAAGCATGAAATGTTTCTAATCTCACTGGGCCCCTTTTGATGGGTACCTTCCTGAGGCTTACATAACTTTTCTCCTTACCTTTCTTAGGAATTATTATCCCTTTGTTGACTTTACCTGATGAAACTAATGGAAAATATTATGAGTGACTGAGTACAGCTTGATGTGCTCTCCCCAGTTTAATGCAAGTTATAAAACACAAAATAATGCATCTGATAGCAGAACACCAGAATATGATCAGATGAGTAGGAGTGAACATTTTGAAAGGTGAGGAGGTAACTTCCAACTTCTATATTTGGTTGCTTGCAAGAGCTGAGTAATAAGTGTGATGCCATCTGATGCCAAATTTTAAATTGTTTCATAAAACCTCTTGATATTTTAAAACCAGATAAAACTCTTATAAATTAGTTTTTAAAATCACTAGCATACATGTCACTACTATTACAAAAACTATAGTATATGTCACCTGTATTTTCACACATTTCATAGCTATTCTTACTGTACAAAATTCTTCGAAAGCACGGTACATGTGTCTGACTGATTTCAGGGAGACCTTGTAAAGCAAACTGATGTGTGGTAGAGCTAATGTGAAGCAAAATAGCTTCCCCAGTCTGCACAGAACAAGGTTTTAAAGCACGTGGACTATTCCAGCAGTCACATTATTCTTCTAATGTCATAGATTTGCATGCCATGATTAGTGGTATATCTGTGAATTATTCTTAGTTATTAAGTCTAGCTTGTCATCAATGGGGCAAGCAAATACAATGAAATATGTATGAACATTAAAGATATAATAAGAATAACAGACTGAGGATGTCAGAAGCAAACACAAAATGATGATACACACGTTTTACTGAAAAATCACATATTTCTTTTTCATAGTGTCTTTTCTGGGCATTAATTTTTTTTTTCAAATAGTTTTCAAAATAACTAGGCCTGCAGAAATTTCATATAAGCAGCACATTCTTCATTGGCTACACCTACATTCACCCATGTTAGCTCTTAGCTGTCATCTGTACCTCTTCTCCTTCTTCCTATTATTAGGCTGGCTAAAAGAAGAAAAGAGTCTGCCTGTCCCAAGTATTTGAAAGTACATACCCACAAGGACAGAATGCTGTGAAAATATATGACACAAAATCTATTATTTCCCACCTTAATATTTATTTGAGGCCTTTCCCCAATTTCCTAAGACTCTACATGATTCCTCTTTGGATCGGAGTTCATTGTTGGGGTCTGGATCTCATGGGAGAGTTAAATAATATAGCATGTGACTATATACTCTAGCATTTAAGATTAAAGAAAAAGATTATCCATTCACTCCAATGAAAAGTTGTTTAGGAAAAAACTGATAGCGAAAACTTATAGTGACACATTTCAAAACTGTTTCAAGAAATCAAACTTTTACCTTTTGAAATACCCATACAACTAAATATTCCACTTAAATCACTCTTTTATAAAACCATCTATTCTACTTCATAATACATCAGTGTGTAAAGTATTTATCATGAATAAGTTATAAACTTTAGCAGGTTTATATCTCAGGGTCGATTTTTTATTTAATTTTTACTTCATTTTAAAGTATAGTTGATTTTCTTTTTATTTAACAAACTTTTCTTAACTTAAAAAATTTTTTTAACATCTTTATTGGAGTATAATTGCTTTACAATGGTGTGTTAGTTTCTGCTGTATAACAAAGTGAACCAGCTATACATATACATATATCCCCTTATGTCCTCCCTCTTGTGTCTCCCTCCCACCCTCCCTATCCCACCCTTCTAAGTGTTCACAAAACACTGAGCTGATCATCCTGCGCTATGCTGCTGCTTCCCACTAGCTATCTATTTTACATTTGGTAGTGTATATATGTCTGTGCCACTCTCTCACTTCATCCCAGCTTACGCTTCCCCCTTCCCGTGTCCTCAAGTCCATTCGCTATGTCTGCCTCTTTATTCTTGCCCTGTCCCTAGGTTCTTCAGAATCATTTTTTTTTTAGATTCCATATATATGTGTTAGCATACGGTATTTGTTTTTCTCTTTCTGACTTACTACACTCTATACGGCAGACTCTAGGTCCATCCACCTCACTACAAATAACTAAATTTCGTTTCTTTTTATGGCTAATATTCCATTATATATATGTGCCAGATCTTCTTTATCCATTCGTCTGTCAATGGACACTTAGGTTGCTTCTATATTCTGGCGATTGTAAATACAGCTGCAGTGAACATGATTCTTTCTGAATTATGGTTTTCTCAGGGTATATGCCAGGCAGTGGAATTGCTGGGTCATACGATAGCTCTATTTTTAGTTTTTTAAGGAACCTCCATACTGTTCTCCATCATGGCTGTATCAATTTACATTCCCACTAACAGTGCAAGAGGGTTCCCTTTTCTCCACACCCTCTCCAGCATTTATTGTTTGCAGATTTTTTGATGATGGCCATTCTGACTGGTGTGAGGTGATACCTCATTGTAGTTTTGATTTGCATTTCTCTAATGATTAGTGATGTTGAGCATCCTTTAATTTGTTTGTTGGCAATCTGTATGTATTCTTTGGAGAAATGTCTATTTAGATCTTCTGCACATTTTTGGATTGGGTTGTTTGTTTTTTTGATATTGAGCTGCTTGTATATTTTGGAGATTAATCCCTTGTCAGTTGCTTCATTTGCTAATATTTTCTCCCATTCTGAGGGTTGTCTTTTCATCTTGTTTATGGTTTCCTTTGCTGTGCAAAGCTTTTAAGTTTCATTAGGTCCCATTTGTTTATTTTTCTTGTTATTTCCATTGCTCTAGGAGGTGGGTCAGAAAGGATCTTACTGTGATTTATGTCATAGAATGTTCTGCCTACGTTTCTCTCTAAGAATTTTATAGTGTCTGGCCTTACATTTAGGTCTTAATCCATTTTGAGTTTATTTTTGTGTATGCTGTTAGGGAGTGTTTTAATTTCATTCCTTTACATACAGCTGTCCAGTTTTCCCAGCACCACTTATTGAAGAGGCTATCTTTTCTCCATTGTATACTCTTGTCTACTTTATCAAAAATAAGGTAACCATATGTGTGTGGCTTTATTTCTGGGCTGTCTATCCTGTTCCATTGATCTATATTTCTGATTTTGTGCCAGTACCATACTGTCTTTATTACTGTACCTTTGTAGTATAGTCTGATGTCTGGGAGACTGATTCCTCCAGCTCTGTTTTTCTTTCTCAAGATTGCTTTCACTATTTGGGTTTTTTTGTGGTCAAATACAAATTGTGAAATTTTTGTTCAAGTTCTGTGAAAAATGCCACTGGTAGTTTGATAGGGATTGCACTGAATCTGTAGATTGCTTTGGGTAGTAATTTTCACAATGTTGATTCTTCCAATCCAAGAACATGGTATATCTTTCCATCTGTTTGTATCATCTTTAGTTTCTTTCATCCATGTCTTATAGTTTTCTGCATACAGGTCTTTTGTCTCCTTAGGTAGGTTATTCCTAGGTATTGTACTCTTTTTGTTGTAATGGTAAATGAGAGTGTTTCCTTAATTTCTCTTTCAGATTTTTCATCATTAGTGTAGAGGAATGCAAGAGAGTTCTGTGCATTAATTTTGTATCCTGCTATTTCATCAAATTCATTGATTAGCTCTAGTTGTTTTCTGGTAGCATCTTTAGGATTCTCTGTGTATAGTATGTCATCTGCAAAGAGCGATAGCTTTACTTCTTCTTTTCTGACTTGGATTCCTTTTATTCCTTTTTCTTCTCTGATTGCTGCGGCTAAAACTTACAAAACTATGTTGAAAAATAGTGGTAATAGTGGAAAACCTTGTCTTCTTCCTGATCTTAGAGGAAATGGTTTCAGTTTTGCAACATTGAGGACAACGTTGGCTGTGGGTTTGCATATATGGAGTTTATTATGTTGAGGTAGGTTCCATCTATGCCTACTTTCTGGAGGGCTTTTATCATAAATGGGTGTTGAATTTTGTCAAAGGCTTTTTCTGCATGTATTGAGATGATCATATGGTTTTTCTCCTTCGATTTGTTAATATGGATTATCACACTGACTGATTTGCATATATTGAAGAATCCTTGCATTTCTGGGATAAACCCCACTTGATCATGGTGTATGATCCTTTTAATGTGCTGTTGGATTCTGTTTGGCAGTATTTTGTTGAGGATTTTTGTATCTATGTTCATCAGTGATATTGGGCTGTAGTTTTCATTCTTTGTGACATCTTTGTATGGTTTTGGTATCAGGGTGATGGTGGTCTTGTAGAATGAGTTTGGGAGTGTTCTTCCCTCTGCTATATTTTGGAAGAGTTTGAGAAGGATAGCAGTTAGCTCTTTTCTAAAGGTTTGATAGAATTCGCCTGTGAAGCCATCTGGTCCTGGGTTTCTGTTTGTTCGAAGATTTTTTTTTTTTTTTTTTTTTTTTATGGTACGCGGGTCCCTCACTGCTGTGGCCTCTCCCGTTGTGGAGCACAGGCTCTGGACACACAGGCTCAGCGGCCATGGCTCACAGGCCCAGCCGCTTCGTGGCTGTGGGATCTTCCTGGACCAGGGCACGAACCTGTGTCCCCTGCATCAGCAGGCGGACTCTCAACCACTGCGCCACCAGGGAAACCCTGTTGGAAGATTTTTAATGACAGTCCCAATTTCAGTGCTTGTGACTGGTCTGTTTATATTTTCCATTTTTTCCTGGTTCAGTCACAGAAGGTTGTGCTTTTCTAAGAATTTGTCCATTTTTCCAGGTTGTCCATTTTATTGGCATATCATTGCTTCTAGTCATCTCTCATGATCCTTTGTATTTCTGCAGTGTCAATTGTTACTTCACCTTTTTCATTTCTAATTCTACTGATTTGAGTCTTCTCCCTTTTTTTTCTTCATGAGTCTGGCTAATGGTTTATCAATTTTGTTTATCTTCTCAAAGAACCAGCTTTTAGTTGTATTGATCTTTGCTATTGTTTCCTTCATTTCTTTTTCATTTATTTCTGATCTGATCTTTTATGATTTCTTTCCTTCTGCTAACTTTGGGAGTTTTTTGTTCTTCTTTCTCTAATTGCTTTATGTGTAAGGTTAGGTTGTTTATTTGAGGTGTTTCTTGTTTCTTGAGGTCGGAATGCATTGCTATAAACTTCCCTCTTAGAACTGCTTTTGCTGCATCCAATAGGTTTTGGGTCATCGTGTTTTCATTGTCATTTGTTTTTAGGTATTTTTTGATTTCCTCTTTGATTCCTTCAGTGATATCTTGCTTATTTAGTAGTGTATTGTTTAGCCTCCATGTGTTTGTAGTTTTTACACATTTTTCCCTGTAATTGATATCTAGTCTCATAGCATTGTCGGAAATGATACTTGATATGATTTAAATTTTCTTAAACTTATGAAGGCTTGATTTGTGACCCAAGATATAATCTATCCTGGAGAATGTTCCAAGAGCACTTGAGAAGAAAGTGTACTCTGTTGTTTTTGGATGGAATGTTCTATAAATATCAATTAAGTCCATTTTGTTTAATGTATCATTTAAAGCTTGTGTTTCCATATTTATTTTCATTTTGGATGATCTGTCCATTGGTGAAAGTGGGGTTAAAGTCCCCTACTATGATTTTGTTACTGTCGATTTCCCCTTTTATGGCTGTTAGCATTTGCCTTATGTATTGAGGTGGTCCTATGTTGAGTGCATAAATACTTACAATTGTTATATCTTCTTCTTGGATTGATCCCTTGATCATTATGTAGTGTCCTTCTTTGTCTCTTGTAATAGTCTTTATTTTAAAGTATGTTTTGTCTGATATGAGAATGGCTACTCCAGCTTTCTTTTGATTTCCATTTGCATGGAATATCTTTTCCCATCCCCTTACTTTCAGTCTGTATGTGCCTCTAGGTCTGAAGTGGGTCTCTTTTAGACAGCATATATATGGGTCTTGTTTTTGTATCCATTCAGCCAGTCTTTGTCTTTTGGTTGGAGCTTTTAATCCATTTACATTTAGGGTAGTTATCAATATTTTTGTCCTATTACCATTTTCTTAATTGTTTTGGCTTGTTATTGTAGATCTTTTCCTTCTTTTGTGTTTCCTGCCTAGAGAAGTTCCTTTAGCATTTGTTGTAAAGCTGGTCTGGTGGTGCTGAATTCTCTTAGTTTTTGCTTGTCTGTAAAGATTTTAATTTCTCCATTGAATCTGAATGAGATCCTTGCTAGGTATAGTAATCTTGGTTGTAGGTTCTTCCCTTTCATCAGTTTAAATATGTCCTGCCACTCCCCCCTCTGGCTTACAGAGTTTCTGCTGAAAGATCAACAGTTAACCTTATGGGGATTCCCTTGTATGTTATTTGTTGCTTTTCCCTTGTTGCTTTTAATATGTTTTCTTTGTATTTAATTTTTTATAGTTTGATTAATAGTTCTCTTGGCATGTTTCTCCTTGGATTTATCCTGTATGGGACTCTCTGTGCTTCCTGGACTTGATTGACTATTTCCTTTCCCATATTAGGGAAGTTTTCAACTATAATTCTTCAAATATTTTCTCAGTCCCTTTCTTTTTCTCTTCTGCTTCTGGACCCCTATAATTCAAATGTTGGTGTGTTTAATGTTGTCCCAGAGGTCTCTGAGACTGTGTTCAATTCTTTTCATTCTTTTTTCTTTATTCTGCCCTGTGGCAGTTATTTCCACTTTTTTATCTTCCAGGTCACTCATCTGTTCTTCTGTCTCAGTCATTCTGCTATTGATTCCTTCTAGAGAATTTTTAATTTCATTTATTGTGTTGTTCATTATTGTTTGTTTTCTCTTTAGTTTTTCTAGGTCCTTGTTAAACGTTTCTTGTATTTTCTCCATTCTATTTCCAAGATTTTGGATCATGTTTACTATCATTACCCTGAATTTTTTTCATGTAGACTGCCTATTTTCTCTTCATCTTTTAGGTCTGGTGGGTTTTTACCTTGCTCCTTCATCTGCTGTGTTTCTCTGTCTTCTCATTTTGCTTAACTTACTGTGTTTGGGGTCTCCTTTTCACAGGCTGCAGGTTTGTACTTCCCATTGTTTTTGGTGTCTGCCCCCAGTGGCTAAAGTTGGTTCAGTGGGTTGTTTAGGCTTCCTGGTGGATGAGACTTGTGCCTGTGTTCTGGTGGATGAGGCTGGGCCTTGTGTTTCTGGTGGGCAGGACTGCATCCAGTGGTGTGTTTGGGGGTGTCTGTGAACTTATTATGACTTTAGGCAGCCTCTCTGCTAATGGGTGGGGTTGTGTTCCTGTCTTGCTAGTTGTTTGGCATAGGGTGTCCAGCACTGTAGCTTGCTGGTCGTTGAGTGGAGTGGGACTTAGTTTGAGATGGAGATCTCTGAGAAAGCTTTTGCCCTTTGATATTATGTGTAGCTGGGAGGTCTCTCATGGACCAGTGTCCTGGACTTGGCTCTCCCACCTCTGAGGCACAGGCTTGACACCTGGCCAGAGCATGTGGACCCTGTCAGCCACACGGCCAAGTACGTGGGGTGTTTCTTGCCTTTTGAGAAGTCTGAGGCCTTCTGCCAGCATTCAGTAGGTGTTCTGTAGGAGTTGTTCCAGATGTAGTTGTATTTCTTATGTATTTGTGGGGAAGAAGGTGATCTTCATGTCTTACTCCTCCACCATCTTGAAGGTCTCTCCTATCTCAGGGCTTTAATGGTCAATTTATTCAAAATCAAAATAGCTACAGCAGCAATTCTTTAAAAAATTACACACAGCTTCTGAGTACACTGTCCTTGCAATGTATGTGCACTGAAAGAAAGTAATTATTTTCCAATCATAACAGTCATTAACGTCTAAGAATTAGGTGAATCTATATCACTTTTAATGTATATGTCATACCAAAATGAATAATGCATATAGTTTCTTTGTATAAGTTATTCTCATAATACAGAAAAATTTGGAGTGCAGATAAAAAATGTTCCCAATTTTGAGTAAAAAACAGTCTTTAAGGGTAATTTCTACTTTTCAGGACATTGGAAATACTGAGAACTTTGTTATCTCTATCAACCATTAGTATGTTAAAACACAGTGAAACATGAAATCAGGAAGTTTTGCTAGAAGTAACCTTAGTGATCACCTAGCCCGTTGGTTTTCAACACTTGCTGTATATTAACGTCACCTGGAGACCTTTAAAACTTAAATCCTGAGGTGGAGTCTGGGCATTATTACTTTTCTAATGCTCCCCAGATGATTCTAGTGTGCAGCCAAGGCTGAGAACCACTGATCTATCCCAACCATCTAGTTTTACAGAGGAGGAAAGTGAAGTGCAGGGAATTCAGGAAGCTTATTTTAAGGCACAGAGTGAGACACAAAGTTGGGCTTCTCATTTCCAGATTAGAGATTTCTTTTAATACTAACTTTTAGTTGTAGTCCGTTTTAAAGCAGAATGTAATGAACAGTCCTAATAAAAAGATCTGAATATTATGCCTATTTACACTTGCAAACAATGTGGCCCTCATATAATGGTTTTAGCAAAGTACGATTTATCAGTGGATGAAGTTAGCTAAGGACAGATTGTCATGCTTTGGTGTTCATCCTGTTTTTTAAGTGATATATCGTATGACATGTAAAAAAACAAACATTGAGTTTATACCAATTTTTCATGACATAAAGCATCTCTCATCTCTAGTGAGATCATTTATAGTTTGAGGTGATATAAAAGTTGAAATTACAAATTCTGAAAGCATGATATTGAGTAAAAGTTATAAGCTCTTTTTTCCTTCTAAAAATATCCTCTATTTAGATACAATAGAGGATTTTCATATCAATTATCATAATGTCTGCATATAGTAATATACACTAGTATACACAGACACATATATAAATATTTTTAATTTAAAAAGAATAATACCAACATAAAGCATTTATAGTTCATTCACTGTGGTGAAATTTAGGAGTGAGTACTTTGCTACCAGCAGGAAGAGAACTTATCATCCACTAGGCTGAACCTGGAATTAATAGTGACCCCTCCAGACCATAATTAACACCAGATTTCCAATTCTTTGCCTAGAAATGAACTAGTTCTAGGAACATGCTACACTTAGATCTTTCCAGCACTCCTCTGTGCATATTCATGTTTTCTGTCCAACACTAGAATATTAGTTGATAAATTCACCTCACTTTCTTTATTTATAAAATTAACACTCTCCATGCCACACTAGAATATTAGTGCTTTTGACAACTGTATCTTGTTCAGATTTGAATCTCTGACATACCGCTTTTCACTTAGTAGGGACTTAAATGTTTGTTCAGTTAATTTAATAATTATTTACACTTCAAGGGATGGCTTCTAATGCTGTTGGACCCAGACAGATTGTCTTAGCTCCAATTCATTTGCTATCCTTCAGCATATAGCAGAAATGCAGTCTGAAGAGTATCAATGGATCTTAATAGGCTTATCTATTTGCTTTTGGTCTTCAAACATCATTTGATGATGAACTCTGAAAGACTCAGCATCCTGCAGTGATTATGTTCACTCCAGCAGTGAGGCCTGAGTCTTCACTAAGCAGTCAATAAGTATTTAGTGAGTGCTTTTCAAATGCCAAAGTAGAAGACACATACAAAAAGAAAACTAACAGTTTCTTTCCTAGAAAAGTTGGCAATCTGGTTGGAAGACTATATAATCCAAGAATGTTTTCTATCTTATTTGTTTTACAAATTATTCCCGAAAATGCTGTTGATATGGCCCTTCTATTTTAAGCCACTATCATCTCCCCTCTAGATAAATATCATCACTGGGCTCCTTGTTCCTTCCCTGCTATCTATCCTCAAGTTCAATTTCAACACAGCAGCCAGAGATCCTGTTGACACATATGTGAACTCACATCACTCTTTTCAAAACTCTATCAATGGTTCTTCCCATCTCACTTGGAGTAAACGACAAAGCAGTTAAAATAACCTACAAGGACCTCTACCAGCTGGTCTGTCATTATCTTTCTTTAAAAATTAATTAATTTATTTATTTATTTATTTTTGGCTACATTGGGTCTTCACTGCTGTGCGCGGGCTTTCTCTAGTTGCAGTTAGCGGGGACTACTCTTTGTTATGGTGCGCAGGCTTCTCATTGCAATGGCTTCTCTTGCTGCAGAGCATGGGTTCTAAGCATGAAGGCTTCAGTAGTTGTGGCTTGCGGGCTCAAGAGTGCAGGCTCAGTAGTTGTGGTGCATGGGCTTACTTGCTCCATGGCATGTGGGAACTTCCCGGCCCAAGGCTCGAACCCGTGTCCCCTGCATTGGCAGGCAGATTCCTAACCACTGCACCACAAGGAAAGCTCCTGTTATCACCTCTTTACCTTCGTCTCCTAACACAATACCTTTGCTCATCATTTCCAACCACACTGAGCTCTTCGATTTCTCACCTTGGCATTTTGCGCTAGCAAATCTCATGGCCAAGAATGTATTCCTCAAAGATAGTAACGTTGCTATTCCCTCATATCACGTATGTCTCTGCCCTTATGTCATTCTCCCAGAGATGTCACTGACTATCCAACTTAAAGTAGTAACTCTGCATCTGTAGTAGGTAAAAATGGGCTCAAATTCTATATAATTCTTCTCATCAAGAGGTGGAGTTTCCTTCCTCTTCCTTTGAATCTTGATAAGCCTGTGGCTTGATCTGGTCAGAATAATGCAGTAAAAGGGATATGTGACTTTTCCTGGAGGCCTCAAAATGTCTTACAGTTTCTACTCTCATCATCCTGAAATTCTGCTTTCATGTGAGGACAAGAAACCAGCACCAACTACCAGCCATGTGAGTGAGGCAGTATTAGATCATCCATCCCTAGGCTGAGCAGTCAGGTGACTGTAGCCTCGTGAATGACACCAGAGGAGACCAGCAGAAGAACCAACCAGCTGAACTCAGTCAAAGAGCTTTGAATCATGGAATCATGAGCATTAACATGATTCTTTCTCTAAGCCACTAAGATCTGAGTTGATTTGTTACATAGGAAGCAATACACTATCCAAGACTTTCCCACATGCCCTTGACCTTACTCTGATCTATTGTTGCCCACAGCACTTATTACATCTATTTATGTATGTATTTTTAAATTCACTTTTTGCCTGTCTTTGCTTACTAGAACGTAAACTTCCTGAGAACAGTGATATTGTTACATTCATTTCAGTCTTCCCAGATCCTAAAACAGTGCTGGACACTTAGTAGGTGCTCAATAAATATTTGTTGAATGACTACCTGGTACAGATTTTGTCCTAGTGTAGTTGGACTTTCTGACCACATTACTTCATTTGTTTATTTTTTTGTAACAAATATTTATTCATCATCAAATAGATTCAGACACTGTGCTAGGTTATTTTGTGGACATATAAATTTCCATTTGGAGCTTGAGAGCTTGAGAGCTTCAGTGGAAATTATCTTGCAGGTGTAGTGTCATTGCCACTTTGTCATAAAATACACATTAAAACCAAGAATATGTTACTCTTGAGGGTCACTGAATAATATTTACAAGAATGGTAGCACCAGTTTTATTTCCAGTAATATTATTTATTTACTTACTTACTTACATTTAAAACTGTGGTAAGAACACTTAACATGAGATCTACAGTATATACAGTTGACCGCAGGCACAGTGTTGTACAGCAGATCTCTGGAAATTATTCATCTTGGATAATTGAAACTTTGCCCCTGTAGAACAGAGACTCTCCATTTCATCCTCCCCCAGCCCCTGGCAACCATGGTTTCAGAAATATAGGCAACAAAAGCAAAAAAAGATAAGTGGCCTCTATAAGCTAAAAAGCTTCTGCACCGCGAAGGAAGCAAACGTGAGTGAAATGGCAACCCACAGAATGGGAGAAAATATCCTCAAACCATATAAATGATAAGGGGTTACTCTAAAATATATAAGGAACTCTTACAACTCAATCATGAAAAAAATAATTAAAAAATGGGCAAAGTATTATCTTTTTTGTTGTTTTTTAAACTAGAAATGTGAGAGTAGAAAGGAGTATGGGAAGTAATAACATTAAGGGAACCAATCTACTGGCTTATAAATATGTATAAATATCTTCACCATGAGTTATTAATAATTAAAGGTTAAAATATGCTAGCTGCCATCATTAATTAGTCAATAGGCAAATAAAAATAATCATGCTAATGAAAATAACAGCTAACATTTACTGAGTGTCTACTCAAAGTTAGGTGCTGTGGTAGAAACTTTAAATACATTTATGAAAAAATCCTGAAATGAAATATCAAGGTTGGATAGTACTGACAAATAGACCTAATGCCTCCATCTGGGATCATGAGGACCCTGGAGACAAAAGAGCCTGGAGTTGGAAGGTACCTAGATATCTCCATCTGTATAAGATCCATGTAACCCCTCGACACCTATCTTTGGCTTTATTATTATATGTTTAAAATACGGAAATGGTGACTTTCCTAAGGCCATTCAACTGGTACAGGGCTATGCCAGGAACTGAGCCCGAGTCTGTGTGACTTCAGAGCAGATTCCCGTCCCTCTGCTCTCTCAGCGATGAGGAGATAGGAGACGGCACGGTCTGAGCTAGGAATGCACAGGGAGAGCACCCAGAAAGGTCATGGTTTTGGGAATTAAAACCTGACAGATTGTCATACAGAGTGAAGTGAGTTAGAAAGAGAAAGACAAATATCATATAATATCACTTATATGTGGAATCTATAAGAATGGTTCAGATGAACTTATCTGCAAAACGGAAATAGAATCACAGAAGTAGAGAACAAACTTATGGTTACCAAGGGGATAAGTGGGGGGAGGGATAGATTGGGAGATTGGGATTGACATATACACACCACTACATACAAAATAGATAACTAATAAGAACCTGCTCAATGGCACAGGGAACTCTACTCAATATTCTGTAATAACCTATATGGGAAAAGAATCTCAAAAAGAGTGGATATATGTATATGTGTAACTGATTCACTCTGCTGTACACCTGAAACTAACACAACAGTGCAAATCAACTATATTCCAATAAAATTTAATTTAAAAATGTCTCACAGAAAATAGGGGGGTGGATCTCATAAAAAGGTGATTGGAAAGGGCAAATACTTAAGAGAATAAAAAGATGTGGCTTGAGAATTGTCACTGTGGGCACAGAGGACATTAAGAACATTTGAGAGAATGATTTTCGTAGAGGTCTCAGATGGAGACTAGACTTCTGGAAGATAAAAAAAGGAACCCTGTGATATCGAAGAGGTTAGCAATAGAAGAAAAAAGACTGCATGTAAGTCAACACAGAAACATAACATTTTATCAATTATGTTTTTACTTTGAAGTAAGAATAAATCTCCTAATGCCTTCCCATGCAGACCTTAACTGTCCATTCTGATAGGATGTAGCAATGGTGAGACAGAAGTCCCACAGTTTGATTCAGTGTTGGTATGAGAAAGTGTTATTCGTGTCAATAAAATGAAAGAAAATTCAAGAATAAAGTTTCACTCTGTGTATGGCTGATTCATTTTGTTGTGCAGTGGAGGCTAACACAACATTGGAAAGCAACCATACTCCAATAAAAATTAAAAAAAAATTCACTTATATCATTTTAAGCCTTTTTTGTCCTCAGAAATGTCCCCCAAATTTGTTTTGACAAATTTTAAAGAAAAAAAGAGCAGAATCAATGGGCAGAAAAGAAAAAAAGAGATGGTTTGCAGAATACGGAGATAAAATTTTGAATGGAACTGGAGGGGACTGCTATAATACATTTTAATTTATTGATGAATTATGTATGGTATGTCTACTAAAGTAGCAAAAATACACTTTAGTTCTATCTATAACTGGATTAAGAAAGATTTCCAAAGTCATTCTTGCGTGTAGGTAAGGGAAGCTCCAAAAAATTATTTTTCCTCTCATTTCTTTTTAAAACACTTTCAAATTTCTTGAACACTGAGTGTTAGTTAATCTCAAAATCACAAAATAATTCATTCTATTTGGATATTTTCCTCCCTCCAAAAAAACTGTTTATCTGGGCTAGTACCCAGTTTCTATTCTGATATAATCTGCAACAGCTGAGATGCACAGCCCTAGAAAAGCAGGATTATTGAAATAAAATAGAGCACATGTAAACATATGTTACTTTCCACACTAGTTCTCAGATAATATGGACACAAAGCAGTCCTGGGATATGGCTAGACCATTGTCAATTTATAAAACAACAATGTGTATCCAAGCTCTGTCCAATTAAAAATTAACTTGCTCATTTCCTGATTCTAATGACTTCTGTTTCTTTTTGTACAGGGTTAATTCTGAATGTGTAAAATACACATATAAAAGAGACTGAAAATATATTTGATGAATTAATTACAGTAGTTGCTTCAGGGTATTGAATTATAAGTATTTTTTGCTTCTTTATATTTTTCCCATATGACTATATTACCTCTATAATAAAAAAATTGTTTTGTGATTCAAAAATAAAATTATATGAAATATCAAGCTAATATATCATTATCAGAAGATTAATTATTTCATAGTCTTTATTTGTAAAAAATGAATATTTCTTCAAAAGTACTTTTATAATTTGCACCACAATAGTCCCCTTACAGAAAACTAAAGGGATAAACTTAAGGAAAATCTATATATAGCTTTAAAACTGTACATATATTTATATGTGATTCAGGAATCCAATTTTAAATGGATCCTCCAAGTCTTTTATTATTGGATATCAAAAGTCATTTTGTAGCATATAAATATTTTCTCTTAAACTAGAGTAGCATTATGGCACACTGAATTGAATTAATAATGGTTGGGGTCATACACTGATGTTTAATTTTATTACTTTCCACTATTTACCAAGGGAGGTATAATCTTATATAATCTTTTGCTAAAGTTATATAAATAATCTACCCAGATTTATAGTGATAAAGCAGACTTTGCAAACTGACATTTAACTACTGACTTACAATGGTCATCTTTAAGCTTTAGCCAATATTTTGCCGAAGACCCAGTAAAAAAGACAACTTATAAGAGAATATATAGTCCTGGACCCACAAGGGAAGGTCAGCTGTTTATCCTGGAAATTTATGCTACATATTTTGGGACAAGATGATAAATGTTGTGAATTCTTACAGGGTTCCTAGTACCTTGAAGTCAAATCACCAAACTGTTGAAAATTATCAACCAAAAATACTTCATAAACCATTGTAAAAAATTTCAACACAGAATCACTGAGTAAGTGTCTAAGGCAGCTATTTGTATTATAGAACCTTTTTTTCCCCTATTCCATTTGAGATTATAATTATGATGTGGTTTGGCTGTAAACTGGTCTAGTCATACTTCTGGCACTGGGTCACGGGCCAGCTGTTTTCCAAGTTAAAAACTGGAGCACATGCCTGCAATGTTAACCTAAACTGGAAGAATAGTTCTCAACAATTTACTGTTGAGACATGAAACTGAGGTATCACTTAGGGGTAGAAGCTTAATTCACTCAAAATTCTGATGCATTATTTCTGGGATAAAGCTAAAAGTCTGTTTTTTAATATCAGAGTTATTGTTTTCAAGAAACAGAAATTTTAAATCTTGGGTTAATCATACTTCAAAAATTATGATTCATCATTGCCTACACAGAAACTGAAAAAATGAGGATTCATATAGTCTAAATGACTATCTGGGTGGCACGATATTCTTAGAACTCTGAGTATTAGGGGACTGTTTCTCTGTTCACTTCCTCAGTGTATTATGTGCAAATTTGGGAACATGGATATTCACAGAGAGGAAATGGAAATGATTGTAGTGGCAGAACAAAGTATTACTGCATGCAAACACATTGACGTGAAATAAGATAGTCTATGAAAAACTGAATTCAATTAAAATATAAGCTAAGAAAATAATCTGTTCACCTCAACCAAGTGGTTCCTGGTCATATACTTATTCAACTAACACACTAATTTTGTACCAGCCCCCAATATCACTCATCTGCAACTACTGAATTCTTTATAAATGAATCAATATCCCAGCATTGCAGTGTTGAAAGTGAAAAATCTCATTCAATAAAAGCCACGCTACAAAAGTTTTGTACCTACTTGATGACAGAGGTAAGTTCTTACACCAAATCAAACTTTGTAATAATGGCGTCAGTAAATATTCTTTTCATGTTTTTTTTTCCTTCTAATTAAAATTATGCTTTGAATTTACTTGAAACTAGTTTCAAAAGACCTTGCCAAGTTTCCTCCCTTTTATATCATCTATAGAATTTATGAGAAAACAAATATCCTTGTCCTGCATAGTTGTGTCATCTTTGTTTTTTAAAGTCACAGATGTGGCAACAGGAAACACAGTTTCTGGTTTCAGCACCACCACAGTACTTTTATCTGGAGGAAATCCTTAGCCTAACCTGGGACTCAGTATACTCATCGATAACATTCGACAATTGCATGTTCTATCTACCTTTTTGGGATTTGTGTTGAAAAAACTCAAGATAATAGACATCCTTACCTATTATTTATTTAGTTGCTATATGGCCCAGGCATTATTAATGGGAATGAAAATACTTTCTCTAAAGAAAGTTAAAAGTTCTATATAAATGCAATATATTATCACGATGATCACATCTACCATATTATCGACAAGAAAACCATGTCAGAGGAGTCAAGTGACGTGATCAAGACTATCCATCAAAGATACTCTCTTTTACCATTGCATCATAACATTTCCAGGTTTAAGAGTCCGGGTTTGGAAGACCCAAAATTAAAAGAAATAAAGTAATTAATATCCTCCATGGAGAAGAAAAGAGAAGGTATGAATTGATTTTTCACCATGAATTTTTTTTATTACTATAAAGACCTAAAGAATTGAAAACAGAACCCTGAATTAGCAAATCTCTTTGTGATCACAGAATCACACAGCCAACAGCTACATCACATATTGTTTTTAAGTCATGGGTGGCTAGCAAACTATCAAGAGAAAATGTATACACTACCAGAGGAGGGATCCATGTCATATCCTGAAATGAAATACAAAGGATGTGATCTTTCTACCTCCTAAACACTGCCAAGAAATTATCAGTGGAAACCTCCCATTCAAAGTACTCTCTCTGGAAATTATGAATATTTAAAACAAATGCCCTTAGAAGTATGGTCAAGAAGAACAATGTGTGAAATTACAAAAATGTAGTAATTTCTACAAAATTCTGGCTTTGAGGAAACTTGAAGATAGATCAAAAAGATGTTAGGTAAGAGGATAGAGGACCTCTACTGCTGATGAGAGTTCACAGAGAAAGCATTGTTCCCAGACTCTAGAACATCCTGGATCACCCACCTGGCCAGGCATTTGCTAAGCTAACCACTCTTGACTACATGTCAACTTGACAAGAGAGAAGCAATGGAAGCCTGTGCTTAATTCCTCAATGACAGCAGAAGCAGAAAGGATGATAAAGAAGCAGGAATGACTTTATGTGAATTATGTAATGTGGTTTTTTTAAGTTCAGTGCTTAACAGTGCTTAATGTTTAAGTTGATTTTTAAATTCTGACATAAAAGTTGAAAGAATGGTATTCTCTGTATTCTTTGGTAGGTGAAATTAAGGCTTTTTAGGTACTGTTTTAGACACCATAAAATACTGACTTTCATCATTTACAGAACATGAAATTTTGCTTTAACCTCATTTATTTGTAAATTTATATAAAATGTTTTAATGCCTTTTTTATGCTCTGCACAGTATAGGTTATAGAGATTTCAAAGACTGAAAGATACACAGTATAACGTGAAGACACACGCAGCTTGTCCATCTCCACTCCCAATTAAGAAAATTTCAAACCCTATAACCCAATTAGAGACTGTAAGAGTGTGGCTAGTGATCTGGTGACAAAGGGAAAGAAGTGTGTGAATCCATTTCTCAAAAGTTTGGCATTTAAAGAAATATGTGTTGCATGTACTTAAATAAATGTGTTCTATCTTCTATAGGCAGAAATCCTGGCACAAAAAATTTCAACACAGAATCACTAAGTAAGCATCTAAGGCAGCTATTTGTATTATAGAACGTTTTTTTCCCCTATTCCATTCGAGATTATAATTATGATGTGTTGTGTTCTATCTTCCTATGTGTTCTATCTTCCTATCATGCTGTGGTTCCACTGGTACCATGGCTTCTCTGTACATTAAAAAGGTGAGCTGTGAAAATTCATGGTTGAAGGAGAGCCCTGAACTCTCCATGGCACAATTAACATTTTAATAAAAAGTCAGGACCTTTCATGTTTTGGATCTCAACTGTTTGTCATCTGAGTGGACCTCAATCTGTTGAGCTCAGAGAATGGGGTGATTCTGTCTTAGTGAGATTTTAAACAAAAGTAGATCACACAGGCCACTGTTTCAGCTTGATACTGCTCTCTCCTTCGTTAGCAGAGCTCCCTTATATTCGAAGGTGCCATGTCAGAGTCCAACAACTAGTTTTCAGCTCTGGCTTCTTTTTTAACAGGTACAAAAACTGTACCCACAGCACTCACATTCCGGGAGTGGTTAATTGCAGGTCCCCCTCATTTGCAATGTGCAGCGGGCTAACTGCTATTTGGGGACACGATAACTTGAAAAGGAAGCATTGGGTAATGCTTGTTATTTAATTATTTACAAATCAAACTTTGCCTCATACACCAGAGGCACTAAACTTCTTAATTGGAGACAAGTTTGAAGGTCATTAAAAAGCTATTTGTTTTGAGGTTTCAAAACAAAAACTACCTTAAAAATGTTCTAATGTTTAGAAAAACACTTTTACTCCTAGATAACATCTTTCAAAAAACACTAAAAACTGGGCTTCCCTGGTGGCGCAGTGGTTGAGAGTCTGCCTGCCGATGCAGGGGACACGGGTTCGTGCCCCGGTCCGGGAAGATCCCGGAAGATCCCACATGCCGCGGAGCGGTTGGGCCCGTGAGCCATGGCCGCTGAGGCTGCGCGTCCGGAGCCTATGCTCCGCAACGGGAGAGGCCACAGCAGTCAGAGGCCCGCGTACCGCAAAAAAAAAAATACAAACAAACACTAAAAAACAATATCCTATTTTCATTACGAGGCAAAATAAAAAAACTGTCATGAGAAAAATTCCTATGGGAAAGTTTCAAGCATCTTAAAAACGAGGCTTATAATAGGAAAGCCTTCTCCGTCTTAATATAACATCACTAATATAAAATTCGAGTTGCTTCTCCCTTCTTCATATCTCATGTCTGACTACTGCAGACCCATTACTATAACGTATGTTACACATATAGCACAATATTTGTTATATTATTATTCTTATAAGGTAAAGACTGCAGAATCTCAGGGAATTTTGACTTTCTTAGTGACAAGAAAGCATAGCTTTAGTTATCTCTAAAGAAGTGAACATTAATAATACACATAGATATTGAAGTAGTTCAACCACTACTTTAAATTTTGCTTACTGATTCAGTCAAGGACGGCATGCACATTTACCTATGAGTTATGTAATCTTTTAGCAAAGTTGAAGACTCCAGTGGTGTTCGTTGTGTCCTTCAGCATTCCTGTTTTCCTCGTAACCATACTCAAGGATATTTTTAAAAAAACTTAAAGTATAGAAATGTCTGCCATATTTAGTTGATTGATTTTATGAAGAACAGTTGTCACACGGTGTCTGCAACTGAAGTGAATGTCATCTGGAGAAGAAGACTCCAAGTTCTCCAAAGAGAATCAGAAATCAACATAATGCCCCACAATATAAACTACCTATCTTTGTAGCCAACCATCTAGGATACATAGAAGATCCCAGGAAATCAGAAAGATTCCTATTGAGGATGCATTTGGGAAGGCTGGTATGAAGACTGTTTATCCTCAGAATGGCACAGAGAATTCACTTTGCACAATTTCCAACATTGCAATTTTAAGACAAAGAAACAAATTACCTATGTTAAAACTTCTCTAACTCAGGCCATTAGATGTATCTTCAATGTCCTAGAGTTTAACTGTAGCCATTTGGAGCGACAGACACAGAATCAAACATAGCCTTAGGAAGTGTAATAATGAGTTCTGGAGCAGTGGTTTTATATTACTAAGGTGGCTCCTGGACTTTTAACACATGAGACAAATGTGGATAGAAATCCACTTCACCTCCAAGTAAGAGTGATGGTACTTCATGAACTGGTTTGGGAAGGCATTTAAGAACCCTGTAGATGTACAGAAAATCTGCTGTGGGCGGCACCGTAAATTTCCACTGGCTCCACCTTTGTCCAATGAGTGCTACTCTCCCCCCTTCCGGAACTGTGTTCACCTAATTAGGCTTCTTTTGCTACCAGGCTTGCCAAACAAAGCCTCCTCTAAAGGCGACAGATTCTCTATGGAAAGTCAAGCACCAAAGAAGAGGAAGAAGGGGGAGAACTTGCTTCTGGAGTCCCCTGTCTCTAGCCCCGGAGTTCAGTAGGATTTCTTTTAGGTTCTGAGTACAGACATCCTTATGGTAACATTTATTCATATCCTTGTGAGTTTGTTGTCTTTTATATCTTACGTGAACTGTTCACTGTTAGGCAGCTTCTCTTCCCAGAACCAAAGAGATTCTTGACCTGTATATCTACACCAGGACACCAACGACCCAGGGCTGCAGTTTATACAGGAAGCTGACACAGGTAGAGCTTTATAGGTGGAAGAATATTACTAATGGATTCTAAGATTGGACTGTTATTTAAAATACGAGTAGATCCCATGTGTATAAGACTCAGTCTTGACATTAATGGGTTCAAATATTCAACAACAAGGACTTACGGACCACTCTGGACAGAAGTGTTTATACTGATATAACAATGGCTGCTTCATTTGCAGTATAATGCTTGAAAGACCTTGATCTTTTTTTCAGACGGAGATAAGGTTTTTACGGGCACACCCAAAGGTATTAACGTTAAGTGCGAAAAGAAGTGTCTCAAGACAATCTCCTAGATATCAGAGGCCTTGAATCCCTATGCAAGAGTCAGATACTCTGAGCCCAATATTCTCCATCACCTCTTTCATACCTTTGCATTTTTAAAACTAAATAGCTGTCTAGCTCCAAAGGGGTGGGGTGGCAGGGGAAAGGGATATAGTTACATTACTCTTAATTCGGCTAGGTTCAAATCTTACTTTCAGATATACCTCAGGAAGGACTCAAGGACAGAGAACTCTCCCACCTGACAGCGAAGGGGTCCACAAAGAGAAGCGAATCAGGGTTTTGAATCATCCTAGCAGTACAAAGGAGAAAACACGCTAACACCAAATCATCCATCTCCCGCGGTCTCTTTCAGCCAAATCGAAGGCCATGCGGGACCAGCGTTGAGATCTGCTGCAGCCCAGATGGGATGTTGGCTGACACACTGCTTCCTTTGCCTTGCGGCTAAGCCACCTTGAACAAACCGCTGCATTCCTGCTGTGTCACACAGCCCTCCTTACCAGCCACGTTACCAACTGTAGATAATTTAGGACTGCTACACTCAGGAATAAGGGACAGGAAAAACAGATGCTCAAGGCTGGGTTTTACCAGTTTTATTCTGTGTGCTTCCTATCGCTTCATAAAAACTTTTTCCCCATAAGTTTTAATTGCAATCACTGTGCAGATGGCTCTTAGAGACTTGAGGTAAGGAGGCCAGCCATTGCCTCAGACACGCCTTCAGTGCGGTACTGATAAGTCCCCTCCCTTCTCAGTGACTGCTGCCAGGACTCAGGCAGAGCCTCAGAGGGTCTGTCTGTGCTTATGAGGACTACGTCTCTGGTGAGACCCCTTCTGGACCAGGCATCTGCACCACCCACTCAGGACTCAGAGAAGCTGAGGGTTCCCTCTTGTCAGTCATTGGCTGGACTGGATCCAGAGTGGCTGAAAGGAGGTGTGATGATTTATACACCCCTTTTGTTCCAGGAAGAAGGATCATGCCCTTGAGTGTCTTTTTCCTTTTCCTCAGTAAGCCCCTGCCTGGCTTCAGGACAAGATAGGCTGCAGGTGCACGTGAGGCTGGTCGTACTGTGCTGTCCCAACGCTAAACCTGAAGGCCTGCAGTCCCTCTGTTGATTGACGGCTGATTTCATCATCTCCCTGAAGACCAATAAATTCAAAGCCGCTGGGATCCCCTGCCCCTGAAATCTAAACACAGTCGCTTTCAGGACCAGTGGACGGGCTCTCTCCAGTTATTCTGGCCAAATAGATTTTGTATACTTTGGGACTCCATGGACTTTTAGGGCTTTCTAGGCTGTTTTTCTGTTTCTGCAGAACGGACACACATGGGGCTTCCTTTTATATGTTCTTGGAATTGCTCTGCTCAGAGGACTCTATATCCCAGGGTTTTCTCTCTCCTCTGGTCTCTCACAGTGGGGCCTGTGGTTGAGGACATTTACGCAGCCCTGGTCTTACCCACAGGCATTGCACAGACTGTTGACAACAGTCTCACTTACCTCTGAGCTCTCCTTTGTCTGGGCGGGGGCATCAGTGCCCACCACGACCCCAACAGAGCCCTGCAGTGACTCTTCCCCTCACAAAGTGTTAAAAGCCCTTCAAATCACTAAGCTTCTTGATAGGAACCTTGATCTTGAAATAGACTTAAGCAAATTTTCTCACTAATTCTGGTTATTCAAATGCAAATGCTCCCAGGCAGCAGTCTGTGGGGATGTAAAACAGTTCTGTTTAGACCCATTAGCGCCTCTCAATCAAGCAAATTCTTTGGCCCAAGGCCTCCCATTCATCCATCCACTTAAACAAAGTGTCTACTATTGTCAGGCATTTACTAGACTTTGGGGAAGATGAAAAAGATACTCTGTCACCAAAACCATTATCATCCTTAAAATAAGGTCAATATTTAGTAGCAACTTAGAAACATGAGGGACAGAATACACATGTATTTCTATTGTAATCTCCTTTGCCTGTAGAATATTTTGAAAATAATCTTGCATTCTAGAAAGTCAAGATAGATAAATCGGTTCAGGAGATTTAAACTTATTTTAACAATCTAGGTCAACTGTGAAGAAGAATGAATGGGTTAGAGACATTCGGCTTGAGGTTTATCAGGGCCTAAGAAATGTATTTCATTGTGTAAAAGACAGCCACCACACTTCTCCCCCTCTAACAAGAAATGACAGGAATTTTGTTCGAACTGTGGGAGGAGGTCTTTAAATCATCAAGAATATTATTATGGGAGAATGGACTGTGGGACTCGAGGGACATTGTTCCAGCTAATGATTAAGAACTCTCCAGACAGTAGGGGCTTCTTAGACAATGGGTGAATTTCCAGGATGTCCGGCCCCCTTCCGAGAAGGAGGGAGATAACAAAATGTAAAAAAGGTGTCTGTCAAAGACCAATCAGGCAGCTGGGGAGAAGGAGGGAGATAACAAAATGTAAAAAAGGTGTCTGTCAAAGACCAATCAGGCAGCTGGGGACAAGTTCCCTCTCTGGTCCGAGCCTAAGCCGGGACCAATCAGCAGGAGAACACAACCAAATCTATAATTTACATACGGGGAAGTGGGAACCTATAAAACTGACATATTCGCGCCCAAAAGGGTTCCTTCTTCGACCTCCTGCGTGAGGACCAAGGAACCCCGGTGCACCGGCCTTCAATAAACCTCTTGCGTTTGGCATCGGCTTCCGACTCTTGTTGTTTCCTGGGCGAGTCGAAACTCCTAGGAGACCGCGAAGGTCTAACAGGACAAGACCACCACTAATAAACTCGTTACGATTATTAGTTTGTTTGTTTTTTATTTTTTGTTTTTCTCCCTAAGTCTTTAAAATGTCTCTAATGAGAATTGTGGGGAGAGGTTACATTAGGTCTCTTGTAGGTCTTACAATTCTATGTTACAGCAAAAAAGCTTGAGTTTAGTCAATATTTTCCTGAAAAGAAAATGCCCTAACTTTTGAAAGCAATAGACATTTTTTTGTTGTTGTTGTAATTGGTGAATTTTGTTCAAAGATTTTTTTTTAACATCTTTATTGGAGTATAATTGCTTTACAATGGTGTGTTCGTTTCTGCTGTATAACAAAGTAAATCAGCTATACATATACATATAACCCCATATCTCCCTCTTGCGTCTCCCTCCCACCCTCCCTATCCCACCCCTCTAGGTGGTCACAAAGCACCGAGCTGATCTCCCTGTGCTATGTGGCTGCTTCCCACTAGCTATCTATGTTACATTTGGTAGTGTATATATGTCCATGCCTCTCTCACTTTGTCACAGCTTACCCTTCCCCCTCTCTGTGTCAAGTCTGTTCTCTACGTCTGCATCTTTATTCCTGTCCTGCCCCAGGTTCTTCAGAACCACAATTTTTTTTAGATTCCGTATATATGTGTTTGAATACAGTATTTGTTTTTCTCTTTCTGACTTACTTCACTCTGTATGACAGACTCTAGGTCCATCCACCTCACTGCAAATAACTCAGTTTCGTTTCTTTTTATGGCTGAGTAATATTCCATTGTATATATGTGCCACATCTTCTTTATCCATTCATCTGTCAATGGACACCTAGGTTGCTTCCATGTCCTGGCTATTGTAAATAGTGCTGCAGTGAACATTTTGGTACATGACTCTTTTTGAATTATGGTTTTCTCAGGGTATATGCCCAGTAGTGGGATTGCTGGGTCATATGGTAGTTCTATTTTTAGTTTTTAAAGGAACCTCTGTACTGTTCTCCATAGTGGCTGTATCCATTTACATTCCCACCAACAGTGCAAGAGGGTTCCCTTTTCTCCACACCCTCTCCAGCATTTATACATATACACATATATATACACACATGTGCACACACACACACACACACATATATAATTATGTTTATGTTTATTCTGTCACCCTTTTTTTGAAGCTAGGACTAAGAACAAAAGGAAATAGGAAGAATCATAATTTATAGGTTCTCTCTTTTTTAACATTTTATTTTGAAATAGTTTTAGACATAAAAATGTTGCAAAATAGTACATAGAATTCCTGCATATCCTTCACCCAGCTTTCCCTAATATATTAATCTGACACAACAGCAGTGCAATTAATCTAAGTCACGATATTAACCTTAGAACATACTATTAGGACTTCCCTGGCAGTCCAGTGTTTAGGACTCCGAGTTTCCACTGCTGGGGGCTTGGTTCGATCCCTGGTCAGGGAACTAAGATCCCACATGCTGCATGGTGCGGCCAAAAAGTAAAAAAAGTAAAAAAAAAAAAAAAGAACATGCTCTTAACTGGTCCGCAAACCTTGCTCAAAATTCAGCCCTTGTACCTCTACTGTCCCTTCTGCGATGGACCATCCCATCCAGGATCCTGCACTGCATTTAGTTATCCTGTCTCCCTAATCTCTAATCTGGGGTAGTTCTCATTCTTTGTCTTTCATGATCTTGACCACTGTGAAGGCTACTGACCACTTATTTTGTAGAACCTCCCTCAATTTAGATGTGTGTGCCCCTTCTTAAAAGTAGATTGAGGTTGTGAATTTTTGGCAGGAATATCACAGAAGTGATGTTTTTGTCTTACTTGGTACATCATATCAGAAAGCACATGACACACATAGGTCTTATTCCTGGTGAAGTTAACTCCAATCACTTGATTTTGGCTGCATCTACCAGATTTCCCCACCTTTTCCATTTGTAATTAAGAAATATCTTTGGGGGAGATATCTATGCCCTTTTTTTTTTTTTTTTGCGGTACGCGGGCCCTCACTGTTGTGGCCTCTCCCATTGCGGAGCACAGGCTCCGGACGCGCAGGCTCAGCGGCCATGACTCACGGGCCCAACCGCTCCGCGGCATGTGGGATTTTCCCGGACCGGGGCACGAACCTGTGTCCCCCGCATCGGCAGGGGGACTCCCAATCACTGCGCCACCAGGGAAGTCCTATCTATGCCCTCTTTTTGAAATTATTACAGGGGTGATTCTGGGGCACCTTTTATAGGGACAGGAAGCTTATTTCCTTCTTAACACCTAACACGCTCTACAATCATCCCCATGGCTCACTGGGCGGTGCTCCTCTTAATTTTAAACCTCAGCAGAACTGGGGAGTCAAGTCTGTACAGCCAATGTCACCAGCTTGGCTGTGGTGTTAGTCACTTTTTAGGTTGAACTTGCCAGAATTTCCTTCCACAAATACAGTGTAGTTCCTGAATAGAATGCATGGCCCAACAATATAAAGGCAGTCTCTTTGGCCTAGCAGAAAAATAAAATGGATCTGAATCAGCAGGAATGGAGGATGCTTTAACTCAGTACCTACTCAAGCAGACTGACAGCGGTATTCAAGGGCTGCTGAGAACCCAGATCAGGTACCAAACGTGGTCATTTATTATCAAGCTGACACTCCAATGCAATACTAGCCACAACTGACAACTGGAACAAAAAGGGAATGAAAGATTTTCAAATCCATCGTGCACATCCACGTCTCTGTGCCTTTGCTAAGACTGTTCTTCCCTCTTCTCCCGTTTGTATCGACGCCCTTCCTTCCTTCGTCCAGGTCAAATGCCATATCCTCTATGAAAGCATCCTTGACCTCCTCCTCAGGGCTGCCAGGATTCTCCATGTCCAGATAACATTTGTAGCAAATCCAATATTGTACACTGGTTGTTTACCTTGGTCTCTTTCACCCACACTCAGTTTTCAGGTCCTCAGTATCAGAGACTACATCATTCTACTTGGAACCACAATATATAGCTTTGAATATATCAGGTGGTAAATACTGAGAAATTAACTACAAACTTCAAAAACATTGAAACAGTAAGTGCTCTATCATTGTCTTTCTAAGTATCTACTTATCGACCCATCTATCTATCTCCTCTAGCTTTACCCTTCTGGTTACAGAAAGATTTAAGGTGACATGTAAATATATACAATGAAAGATAAATATAATAATACTAAGCAAAAATAGATATGAAAAAGTAGGGGTGAGAAGAAGGGGCCAGGAGTGTATCCAGTGAAATATATTTTATAATATCCTATACTGTTGCTAGGAATGGGGTCTGTTTAAAACTAAGTCTTATGATAAACATGAAAAAAATAGTTCCAAAAATGTCATGAAGCCTAAGGAACCATGCTGTGTAGCCACAGAATGTTCTGTTTGATGATTCTATAAAAAATTAATAAACTGAAACCTCACTTAAACGGGGGGCGGGGGGAACCAGAAGGGGACCTCTCACTTCCTGTGATGATGGCAGAGCCCAGCAGGAAGAATAAAGACTCCTCTACTTTCCTGGAAGGACTCAGTCAATGAAAAGCCATGGACTCTTTGTTTGCAGCCCTCCCACCTTCTTTTCCCCTCTGTAAAAAGGTTCTCCTTCTTTTGCCATGAGAGAACTTGCAAGTGGCTCACCATGGTTGAAGACCCTGAAATGCAATTCTCTGCTGATTCCAAATAAACTCATCTTTTCTGGAGAAGTATCTGGCAGTCTATTTATTTTAGGTAAACAATTTCTTTATCCTAAAGCCAATATATAGTAAGTATTAACTTCTAAAAGCAAAACACAAAAATAATCCTTAATTCATGCAAAAGTCTTTAGTGATCGCCAGTCAAGGTTTGTTGAAACAATCCACACACCTGCTTCCCATTCGCGTTGATGAATTTGAACAAAGCTTCCTTAGAAACAGGCATAGCTATGCTACCCATAAGTAAATTGAGGGTTAAGGGCAAAGTGACTCTCCTGTTTGTTGGACTTATCTCATTCCTAGAATTAGTATATAGGGAAGAAAACTGTGTGCATTTGAAAACTTTCTAAAGGGGAAATGGGGGAGTGAGATATGAACAAATAGCTGAATTTGTTTATGTGTGTTCACTTTAATCTTGTGCTAACTGTTCACATTCATCACAACATAAAGCGACTTCTCTGTGAAATGAATGCTTTATCTATAACTTGTACTCATTCAGGTACCTCATTAGATCAGTGGGTTAAAGTGGAACATTATTTGATCACACTACTGGAACACTTTGGTCAAGCTATGCATCAACTTTGTTACACAAGATAATATCATTTTTTCCTCTGCTTTATAAATTTAAAAAGCTAAAATAATGTCTGCTACCTCCCATTAGCTATCTACTGCTGCAAAGAGGCATCTCAGGCCCACAGATCAATGAGAAATTTCTAAAATCAGCAAGTTGAAAAACTGGTTCAGACTTGCTAATAAAGGTTACTTGCAAAGACCCTCAATCAAACACTACCCATTCTTCTTTTCTAATACATTAAGTTTTCTTATCAAACCAGTGCTTTCATGGTCTGTAATGGGATTTGAAATATGGATAACTAGCCAATTAAATATTTCAAATATTCCGCCTACCAAATCAAGAAAAGAGAAGTGAAGTCAAGGAGTGCAATTTTACAAATGTCCATTAATCTGGAGGAATAAAAGAAAAGGGCTTATTTCAGTATCTACTGGGGAGTCTTCTTTTTTCCCCCCTTTTCAAATAAAATTTTTATGGAAAAAATAAAACAGCTAATCACCTTTAACTTTAAATTCATTTGGAAAGAGTTGTATATTAGCTGTCTCTTGTTAGGTCATCTTTTGAAAAATTCAATGCCCCACATAAAGTGGGAACTCAAAATAGTGTGGTCTGAATTACTCTTAAATACAAAGTCTTGCATTTCTTCCATTTCAGGCTGAAGGAACTCATGCACCCACTTTAATTTTTTAAATGTAGCTGCATACGATTTACGTTTTCAGCAATTCAGCAAAATAATTGGAGGGCAATATTGGAAAAAGCCATCATCAAACACATTTCACAGCAAATAAGCGACAAGTAGAATGAGTTTTGATTTTTTTTTCTGATGTTTTATTGCAACCTTATTTGTTGCAATAGGTTGTTGCAATATGTGTTACTGCCACCTTATTTGATTTTCTGCAAATTTACTATGTCAATGTTGGAACTTAATTGTACTGCTACATCAGAATTTATAGAGGCCAGAAAATATTAAACTTCTTTTATATTTAAGAATAAAAATAATTCCACTAAATAGAATTAAAAAGTGTAGTCGGGTTTCTCTCTTCTTCTCTTGATACATTTCTCCAGATTATGTAATTTCTGAGCATGTATCCCAAATTCAAAAAATGCTGAGGTATGTAAAACACATGTAGCCTAGTTGTAACTCACACAGAATTGGCCTTACAAGATTACACGAGGGAGAGCAATATAATTTGGTGGCTAAGTGAATGGGATTTTGAGTCATCTACTCATATATATTCAACTAATCTTGTTCCAGGCTCAGCTGTAGCTTCTGGAGATATGGCAACAAGCAAAGCAACATTCCTGCCCATACATTTGAGTGGGAAGAAGATGATAATATAAACCAATAAATATTTAATAGAATGTAAACCAGAGCACGGTAGGGGCATAGTCAATGACAGAGAGAGTCCAGGGCTTCTACGTGGGCAAGTTGCCCTCTTTAAGCTCAGTTCTTACATCTTTTATGATAATGCTTACCTCACAGAGTTGTTGTAACACCTTAAATAATATAATGCAGGGAAAATGCTTCGGCAGTACCTGGCACTCAGATGCACTAAAATATATATACGTATATTGTAGACTCACAGGATTAGGTTTGCCAGAAAACCCCAGATGATATTCTCTTACACATAAAAACTGAAGGAAGGTCGCCCCGGGCTGTGCCAGGGACCCCGATTCCATCTCTTTTATTACTTCATTATGCGTGACCTCCAGTTCAAGCACAAAGATGACTGATCACGCTCCATGAGGACCATCTCCATTGCAGCCAGCATGAAAAAATAAATGGAAAGAACTTTCTCCCTTTCCCTAAGGATACTTCCTTAGAGTCACATATACCACTTCTGCTTGTGTCTCATTGACCAGAACTTGGCCAGATTTAGGTGAAAGGGAGGCTGGGACATTGGACACAAGAATTGGAATTGTTGTTTGTTTTGGTTTTTTAATTTATTTATTTATTTTTGCTGCATTGGGTCTTCATTGCTGCATGCGGGCTTTCTCTAGTTGCAGTGAGCGGGGGCTACTCTTTGCTGCAGTGCACAGGCTTCTCATTGCCGTGGCTTCTCTTTGTTGTGGAGCACGGGCTCTAGGCGCTCAGGGTTCAGTAGTTGTGGCACACGGGCTTCAGTGATTGTGGCTCGTGGGCTCAGTAGCTGTGGCACACAGGCTTAGTTGCTCTGTGGCGAGTGGGATCTTCGGGACCAGGGCTCAAACCCATGTCCCTTGCATTGGCAGGTGGATTCTTAACCACTGCGCCACCAGGGAAGCCCCTATGTTCCAGCTCAAAAGGAAAGGAGTTTTTATTGTAGAAAAAGGGAAGAACAATGGTGACAGGCACAATCTCAGACACATGGGGACAGTATTATTGAAAATATTTCTTTACTAAGAACCCAGGCATGAAGAACCTCTTCCTCTGGGCCAGCTTTGAAAACCTAACATCTTCGAGGGTAGAGAAATGCTGTAATAATGAGGACCCCAGATGGTGTGGCTTAAATAAAGCTTTCTTGTATGGAGTGGACTTTAGCTAACTATTTAAGTCAATATTTTGATAATAAGAGCACTAAGCATTAATCCATTACACAATACTGTTTTAATAAGGCTTATTTCTAGCTGGGTTTGCTTTATGTTAAAAATTATACAAATTATTTAGTGTTAACTTCGGTGATGTTTTAAATGAAGGAAATATGTGAGCATATAATATAAAAAGATATTTCTAACATAATATAAAATAAATCCAGCTTTATTATACTAGATTTTGCTGTATATTACATTAGGAACATGTTAACAAGCACACCATAATTTTTAGAAATTGAAAATTCTATAAAGTATACAAAACCTACTTTCTACTTTTAGGTGTCCTTAACTTTGTCCCTTAGTACTGGAGCTATAAAAGAAATTGGTGATAATTTACAACAATTCCATAATTTTACAGTCTTGGAGACTAGGTCAGGGAGGTTAAAGGACTTGCTCAAGGAAAAACAACTAATGATGGCAACTGGAAGGTGAGTCTTCTAATTATTAGATGAGTTGTTTTGTAAAAAAAATATAAACTAGAGAATAAAAGCAGCCAAGCAGATGAATTTTATGCACCCAGGTCTTATCTTATTACCATCTTTAGACAACTTAATTCAAGAGCAGAGAGCGCACAAGACATCCAGTCATCCAGTTATCATATATATATATATATATATATATATATATATATATATACATCTCAATTTTGTATGAATAGTTTGTTCAGATCTTTAAATACTTTGGACTTTTCATAAGTAAGAAGTTAACCATTTTCATTAGTATTACAGAAAAAAGAAATATGATTTGTGTCAACGAAAAAATATAATGTTCAATGAAAACACTTTTGCCTCATGGAAAAGGGAAAACTATTTTGAGGACTCTGGGCTTTTATATTTCACACAGAATATGTGTGAAATAACAGCTTGAGAGCCAAGCTAATTTGCAGAGAGGCTCTGAAAGTTCAAGTTAATGCGCCCAGGAAAAAGGTTAAGCTTATTCTTAGTGCACCACTGGTCAGCCAGCCAGTCAGTCAACACCATTTACTAAAAACTGAATGTGTTCAGGGCACAAGCTTTGGGAACATTAAAATATATGTGGTAGTTCTGTTTCTCATATCAAAACAGTTAATTACCATAAAGATAACTGAGAAACTTCTCAGATGGAAACCTGGCAGTGACATATATACAAAGCTAGTGGCAACCCTCTTGGCCTCTGTACATAAGACCAGAGGGATCACTGGAATTACTCATACACAAATTTTGGTAGTGAACTGAAGAAAATTAAACCATGAGATTGCAAATGACGCATCCCATCAAAAGAGATTTCCAGTTCTTTGGAATGACGTATGATGTTCAGTTGTGTGGAGTTATATGTGACAATACCGATATGATTGCAAGTTAGAAGAAAGATGTATGAGAGATAAGGGTAGGTAGGGGTTGCAGAGAACAATGCAAGAGCAGGAAGTAGAAAGCACTGTGGCTGGAGGAGTGACCAGGGGCTAGTGACTGAAGGAACTTAAGGGCCACATTTCCAAGTCTGGCCTTCACCTTGTAGATGATAGGTCAACACTGAGATTTCAAAAGAGAAGGACACGTCTTCCACCAGGTCCAATTTCTCCTATAATTCCCAGCGTGTGTGCAATCCTAGTATAGTTAATCATGGGTGAAATAAAGGGAAGGATGAAAAAAGAAAATTAGAAGAAGTAAAAGAAGTAAGGACAAGAGAAAGGGCTCTGCAATTTTTTGACCCTAAAGCCAAGGTCTCCACTCAATCCTGACAATGCCTCTTTTTGCTGATGAATGATGTTTCACAAAGTATAGTTGTTCAAAACCTACTCAGTGATAATAACAGTAAAACTATGGCAATGATGATCTGCATATAAGACAATGCCCTTGTACTTTCCCAGATTAGAGTGTGATTTAAAACTGTTTTCACAATGTCTTTGCGTAATGCAGTGTTAATTTCACATGGAGTTTTTGATGAAATACGTGTATTCTTAACTGAGCTCCTCTCGGGTCTCTGCACTCTTATCCTTCAGTGCTTGGGATAAACATGTTACGTTACATGATTACTATCTGTCATGGTGTTAGTTTTCACGTACTGTTTGCTGTTATGATTAGGCACTAGCAGCTGGGAAGACTAATTTATTACTTGGCTATTATCATTGAAGGTCATGTAACTCCAACGTTCTGTTAAAGCATTTTATCACATTCTGCAGCTTCTGCCAGAGAAAGGTTTTCTTCTGGAACTCCTCAGGTTTCTGTGGAATTTATCATTTCTTCAAACAGCAAAACTGAAGCAAGTAGGTACTTATTTCTGGTGGCTGCCAATAAAGTATTTGATTTCTCAAATGACTCTGTTCTCATAATGCAGCTTTTTCTTGATTCAGTTAGTTGTAAGAAATGGTGTTTATAAAAATTCAACTATCTGTGCCCTCAACCTTTAACTATCAGTTGGAGACTAGCTTGGTTCTAAATGTTATTTGAAATCTCAACTAGGAATAATCTTCACTGTATTATTTCAGTATGTAGAAGAATACTTTCCACTCTAGGTAAAAAAAGGTCTATTGATATTGCAAGTGTAAGTTTTGGCTTATAGGATTTTGAGAGAAGCAGAGAAAGAATTTATCTATCTATCTATGTAAATAAATGGAATGGAAAGTATGGATTGGAATGTTTTAGAATTTAGTATAAGTGGAATAATGCAACTGGTTAAGTGTCCATGTCCTAGGTGCAAAGAAAGATAGAGTCAGAATCCACTTCAGGATATAGAAAAAGTATAGAGGTACTTGGGATCTGTCATAGATACCATAGAAAACTTTGCAATTAGACATTAGTTCAATCTCAGAATTCTTAATATTGAAAAACAAAAGGGGAACCTAAAACATCAATTTCATGAGACAACTCGCCTATCAACATTAGAATATTTATAACTAAAACATGGCCTCAGTAGATTAACATCTGTGAGTTAACAGAAGCAATATATCCTCAAGACAAGCCCAAGTTCAACTTCTGAATGTAGAACCCACATGAAGGATTGCAAATCTCCCTGGTGAACCAAGCTGACATGTAGGAACGTCACCATGTCCTGCTGGCACACTTTAAACAGAGTTCAAAATACTGAGAGCCATATAGTAGAACTCAGCTTTTTACCTGGCTAAGATATTTTAATCGTGATGGTGATGCCATATTTTTGGACACTTTATTTGTGTAATTTTAAATCACAAGGAGACAACAGAAGATATATTGGTATTTGGTGAAATGACAGGCTGAATTGGAGAGTTGTGGGAATATTCTGAAGGTGGTTGAAGCAGTCTGTTCAGAGAAAGAGTAGGGTCCAAGTGAGAACTCTGTAAACAAGAAGTCTCATGGAAAGAGAGATACAGTGTAGGATGGAGCTGATGATAAAATCTGTGTAGTTATAATTCTAGAATGGGCAAGAGAGTGGTAGTGCTGATAATGATGAAGTTAAGAACACAGGCATATAAAGAAGGCAAAATGGTCTACTTATGCTATTTTAACTCAGTAAAGTATAGATGTATAGAAGAGAATGGAGCCAAAATCAGAACTCTAGGAAATGGTCTCTTTTAGGAGTTAGGAAACAAAAAGTTGGAGGAATCAGAGAAAATGAGAAGGATGGAAGGGGTCAGAGAGAAAATACTACGAATAAGGCAAGATACACACACACAGATACAGACACAAAGGAGGTTGGGAAAAAACAGCAGAGAATTTCAAAATCAAGTAGGTAGTCAATAGTGCTAAGTGTCCCAGAGACAGGTTCAGAAAGAAACAGCTGAGACAAGGCCCTGGGAGCTGGAAATACTAAGGAGTCAGAGGAGGATGTGAGATCCAGCCAATGTGGGGAGAGTGCAGAGGCAGCAGGTGTAGACCCTCTCATGAAGATTGTTCAGTAAAGCACTTTAAGAAATGGGTGTTAGTTCAAGAGGAACCAGGGAAATATTTTAAGATAAGGGAGAAATAATAAGCGTGTTATTTGTTTTTGTTAGTTTATTTCTTCATTGGGAAAGAATGTGGATGGAACTGTGTGAAGAAATAGAATGATTTATGGGGCAAGGTCTTGTGACAATGGAACAACAGCAGTGATTTCTGTGTTAAAACTACAAAGTCATATGCTCTGTGAAGCATTTTTTCATCTTATGTTACTTAAACGAGTGTATTTTTTGCATTTCTTTAACAAATCAATAGCCATAGGAAAGCATGCTCTCAGTCCTTTGGGAACCGCATAGGGAATGGGTTCTAGCTTTGGCTTAGAAAAACTTCTTTTCCATTTCTATTTCCGACTGCTTTTAAAATTCCACCTTGGGGATCTAGGAATTGGCTTCTTCTAGTTTCTCCAAAGCCACCTGCTTGCAGATTTCTGTTTTAGTCTATAGCAAAGCCTGTGGGTCTCCAAGGAGATGTAGCAAAGGAGCCTTACAGAGGCAACCACTGATCTCCCAGCTGCTTTTCTCAGATCATAATGGCCACTAGCTTTTCTACAGCTGCTTAGATTTCCATTTTGAACAGAAACATTCTATCTTTGGTTAGAGTCCTCAGTTGAATAAAAATTGCATGTAGACAACACCTTGTTGGGGGCTTGGACTCTGACACTCAGCATTTTTTTTTCAGGTGTCATCAGGGTTTCTGTTCTCAGGCCTCTGCTCCTTTCTAATCCACACGTCTCTCTTTAGTAATTTGATCAGTCAACACGGGTTTGATTTCATTTGTTTACTGATGACAACAGATTGATGCTATAAAATTAGCCATAATGTTCTCTCTGCCACATCTGTGCTATATGCTTGCCAAACTAATGTCAAGGATAGGGTATCTAGAAATTGCCTTCAACTTATCACTACCAAAATAGTTGTTTTCATGAAATGCAGGCACACTCTTACTCCTTGGTTTCTCCATCCCAGTTTCTTTAAATTTCATATTGGAAATCAACACCTTGAACATGAGAATATCAGACCCAATAGAGTATTCTCTTTTAATTTTTCTGATTAAAATTTTATTTCTGGTTTAAAAAAGAAAAAAAGGGATACATAGAGCAGAAAACTGTTAACATAAAGTTCTAGCAATTTAAGTATTAAAAACAACACTTTACTTCTATTTCAGAAAGCAAATGCCAGGGGGTGAAGCCAAGATGGTAGAGTAGAAAGACCCTGAGCTCACCTCCTCCCATGGGCACACCAAAATACCCAACTATTGAAAGGGCAACTACCTATGAGAAGGACCTGAAGACTAGGAGAAAAGATTCTTCATAACTAAAGATATAAGCGCAAACAACACAAGACTGGTATAAGGGGCAGAGACACGGTGTTGGCAAGACTCATGCCCCTGGTTGGTAACCCACAAATGGGAAGATAATCACAATGCAGAACCCCAAGGAGTGAGGGGACCCAAGGCTTACACTGGGCTCTCCAGCCCAGAGGTCTTACACCAGGAAGATAAGCCCCCAGAATGTCAGGCAGGCTTTGAAGGCCAGTGGGGTTTGTGTATGGGAGAGCCAGAGAGTTGTAGGAAACAGAGATGCTACTCTTGAAGGGCACATGCAAAATCTCACACACTCCAAGTCCCAGTGCAGAGGCAGTAATTTGAAAGCCACCTGGGTCAGACCCATTTGCTGATCCTGGAGAGCCTTCTGGAGAGGCAGGAGGCAACTGGAACTCCTCTTCAGAACAAAGATGCTGGTGAGAGTCATTTCTGGGAGCTCATTCACTATGAAGACACTGATGCTGGAAAGTGCCATTTTGCAGTCCTCCCACTAACCTATTAGATCTCCCACCAGCAGGCCAGCTCCAGCTCCAGGATCCCCGGCTCTGTAGTCCACTTCCCTGGGAACCAACCCCATCTACCAGTGGGCTGGCAGCTACTGCACAAGATGGCTGGGCCACCAACTGGGCCAGGGGTCAATCCAGGCAACCAGCATACCCACATACAGCATACCCAGTAGTCAGCACAACAACAGAAGGGTCCCGGCAGCCCACATAAGGGACATCCTTAGAGCATGTAGATCTAGTAACCAGAGGGGAGGGTGTTACCTGGCCCCATAAGATGTCTCCTACATAAAGCCACTTCTCTTAGATTGAGAAATGTACCTGACCTACCTAATACATAGAAATAAGCACAGAAAATTAGGCAAAATGAGGAGAAAGGGGAATATGTTCTGAAGTAAAGAACAAGACAAAACTCCAGAAGAAGACCTAAGTGAAGTGGAGATAAGCAATCTACATGATAAAGATTCAAGTAATGATCATAAAGATGCTCAACAAACTCAGGAGAAGAATGAATGGAGTGAGAATTTTCTTTTTTAACATCTTTATTGGAGTATAATTGCTTTACATTGTTGTGTTAGTTGCTGCTGTATAACAAAGTGAATCAGCTATACATAAACATATATCCCCATATCTCCTCCCTCTTGCGTCTCCCTCCCACCCTTGTATCCCACCCCTCTAGGTGGTCACAAAGCACTGAGCTGATCTCCCTGTGCTATGCGGCTGCTTCCCACTAGCTATCTTTTACATTTGGTAGTGTATATATGTCAATGTCAACTCTCACTTCTTCCCAGCTTACCCTTCTCCCTCCCCGTGTCCTCAAGTCCATTCTCTACATCTGTGTCTTTATTCCTGTCCTGCCCCTAGGGTCTTCAGAACTTTTTTTTTTAGATTCCATATATATGTGTTAGCATACGGGATTTGTTTTTCTCTTTCTGACTTACTTCACTCTGTATGACAGACTCTAGGTCCATCCACCTCACTACAAATAACTCAATTTCCTTTCTTTTTATGGCTGAGTAATATTCCATTGTAAACATGCGCCCCATCTTCTTTATCCATTCCTCTGTTGATGGACTCTTAGGTTGCTTCCATGTCCTGGCTATTGTAAATAGTGCTGCAATGAACATTGTGGTACATGACTGTTTTAGAATTATGGTTTTCTCAGGGTGTATGCCCAGTAGTAGGATTGCTGGGTCATATGGTAGTTCTAGTTTTAGTTTTTTAATGAACCTCCCTACTGTTCTCTATGGTGGCTGCCTCAATTTACATCCCCACCAACAGCACAAGAAGGTTCCCTTTCTCCACACCCTCTCCAGCATTTATTGTTTGTAGATTTTTTGATGATGGCCATTCTGACCAGTGTGTGAGGTGATACCTCATTCAACCCAATCCAAAAATGGGCAAAAGACCTAAATAGACATTTCTCCAAAGAAGATATACAGATTGCCAACAAACATGTGAAAGGATGTTCAACATCACTAATCATTAGAGAAATGCAAATGAAAACTACAGTGAGAATTTTTAACAAAGAGTTAGAAAATATAAAGAAGAACCAAACAGAGACTGAAGAATACAATAACTGAAATAAAAAAATACACTAGAAGGAATCAACAGTAAATTAGATGATACAGAGGAATGGATGAGTTAACTGGAAGACAGAGTAATGGAAATCACCCAAGACAAATTGAGAAAAGAAAAAAGAATGAAAAATTGAAGACAGTTTAAGAGACCACTGGGACAATATTAAGCACACTAACATTTGCATTATAGGGGTCCCAGAAGGAGATGAGAGAGAGAAAGGGGCAGGTAATTTATTTAATAAAATAATCGCTGAAAAATTTCCTAACCTGGAAAAGAAACACACCAGGTACATGAAGTACAGAAAGTTCCTAACAAGATAAATCCAAACAGGTCCACATCAAGAAACATTATAATTAATTATGAATTTAAAATTATAGTCAATTAAAAATGAAAAATATTAAAGATAAAAAGAGAATCTTAAGAGTAACAGGAGAAAAGGGACTAGTTACATACGAGGGGACTCCCATAAAGCTATCAGCTGACTTTTCAGCAGAAACTTTGCAGGACAGAAGGGAGTGACAGGATATATTTAAAGTGATGAAAGGGAAAAACCTACAATCAAGAATACTCTACCTGGCGAGGCTATCAGTCAGATTTGAAGGAGACATAAAGAGTTGTACAGACAAGTGAAAGCTAAAAGAATTCAACATCACTAAACCATCATTACCAAAAATGTTAAAGGGATTTCTCTAAGCAGAAAAAAAAATAACAACTAGAAATAAAAAAATTATAAATAGAAAACTCTCATTGCTAAAGGCAAATGTACAGTAAAGGTACTAGATCAATTATAAAGCTAGTAGGAAGGTAAAAAGACAAAACTAGTAAAATCATCTGTACCTACAATAGGTAGTAAAGGGATTCACAAAACAAAAGATATAAAACACTAAAGAAAGTCATCAAATCACAAGAAGAGCAAAAGAAGAAGAAAGGAACAACAACAATAAAGAAAATTGTAATAACAACCAGAAAAAACGGACAAAAGGGCAATAAATACATACCTACCAATAATTACTTTAAATGTAACTGGACTAAATGCTTCAGTCAAAAGACATAGAGTGGATGAATGAATAAAGAAACAAGACTCATCTATATGTTGCTTACAAGTCACTCACTTTAGATCTAAAGACACACACAGACTTGAACGTGAGGGGATGAAAAAATTTATTCCATGTGAGTGGAAACAAAAAGAAAGGTGGGGTAGCAATATTTATATCAGACAAAATAGACTTTAAAACAAAGACTGTAACAAAAACAAAGAAGAACACTGCATTATGACAAAGGGTTCAATCAAACAAGAAGATATAACAATTATAAGTATATATGCACCCAACATAGGAACACCTAAATGCATAAAGCAAATATTAACAGACATAAAGGGAGAAATTTATAGCAACACAATAATAGCAGGGGATTTTAACACACCACTGATATTCATAAACAGATAATCCAGACAGAATATCAATAAGAAAACCCTGGTCTTAAAGGGTACATTAGACTAGATGAACTTAGTGGTTATATATACGGAACACTTAATCTAAAAGCAGCAGAACACATATTCTTTTTAAGTGCACACAGAACATTCTCCAGAACAGATCACATCCTAGACCACAGAACAAGGCTCAGTACATTTAAGAAGATTGAAATCATATCAAGTATCTTTTCCAACCACAATGTCATGAGACTAGAAATCATCTAAAAACATATGCTGCTGAACAACTAAGGGGTCATTGAAGAAATCAAAGTGGAAATCAAAAAATAACTGGAGACAAATGAAAATGAAAACACAATGATCAAAAAACTATAGGACACAGCCAAAGCAGTTGTTAAGAGGGAAGTTTATAGTGATACAAGTTTACCTCAGGAAACAAGAAAAACCTCCAAAAAAATAATCTAACCTTACACCTAATGGAACCAGAGAAAGAAGAACAAACAAAACCCAATGTTAGCAGAAGGAAAGAAATAATAAAGATCAGAGTGGAAATAAATGAAATAGAGATAAAATAACAATAGAAAAAAATCAATAAAACCAAGAGCTGATTCTTTGAAAAAATAAACAAAATTAATAAGCCTTTAGCCAGATTCATCAAGAAAAAAAGAGGACCCAAATAAACAAAATCAGAAATGAAAGAGGAGAAGTTACAACTGACATCACAGAAATACAAAGGATCTTAAGAGATTACTATGAACAATTATATACCAATAAAATGAACAGCCCAGAACAAATAAATAAATCCTAGAAATTTACAATCTCCCAAGACTGAATCAGGAAAAATTAAGAAACATGAGCAAACCAATTACCAGTAATAAACTTGAATCAGTAATTTAAAAACTCTCAACAAACAAAAGTCCAGGACAGACAGCCTGACATGTGAATTCTACCAAACATTTATAGAAGAGTGAACACCTATCCTTCTCAAGATATTCCAAAACCTTACAGAGGAAGGAATACTTCCAAACACATTATATGAGGCCAGTATCACCCTGATACCAAAACCAGACAGACACTACAAAAAAGGAAAATTACAGGCCAATATCACTGATGAACATGGATGCAAAAATCCTCAACAATATATTAGCAAACTGAATTCAACAATACACTAAATGATCACACACCAAGATGGGGATTATTATTATCCTCATCTACTGATGCAGAAACTGTGGCACTGACAATTTAACTTACCCAGGAGCACCCAGCTGGCTTAATAAACACTCTGATTCCCGAACCTGTGTGGTTAACGTCTGTTTATATTCCCTTTCAGCTAAAATACTTCGAATGCAGTTGGTTTACCAAGAAAGCTTGTTCTCCAGAATAGTAATGTAACACCCAAGGAAGCGTTGGCAGAGATGTGCTCAGCAATGGAAAAGAAAAGTGAGAGGAATAAAGTTTTTGGTGTAAGTCTCTCCACTGCAGATATTTACTGGCACACCTTCGCTGTTGGATCATTTCTGCTTCATCTCCACGGGTACCCTTGCAGCTCTGGCAGCACCAATAATGGATCTGCATTTAGTTACATACCCAGTTGCTCTAGGGTTCTCATTATTTGCTCCAATGAGCCCAGCCCTTGAGCTAGATTCACATAAAATGATCGGACTTCTTTTGTGTTTTGATGGAGGGTGTGATTAGCAGGCATAAAATGATATTTTGTCAATTAATCCATTAATTGCTCCGAAGTAAATGTACCTGGACCACACTGTATTTAGGCACCACTGACCCACTTTTTCATTTATTCATTCATTCAGCGGATTCACAGTACTTGCGAAATAAAATCTAAACTCCTGGTTGACTCTGCGGCACTATGTGATCTGACCCTGTTAATCACGCCAGACTTGTCTCTTACAACTTTCCCCGGTGCTCCCTTATTTGCATTTTTTTCTTTTAAATAAGTCAAACTTATTGCTGTTCCAGAGCCTTTGTAGCTGCTGCTGCCTTTGTCAGAATGACTTGCTCCCCCCAATCCTCAGATTCTCACTTGATTCGGGAATCTGCCCAAAAGTCACTTTTTCCCAGAGTCCAGAGTTCTCCCTCAATCACCTTATCTAAACACCACCCACCCTCCCAGTCCTATCCCTTCACAGTGCCTTTCCTTTCTACCACTTATCCTAAGCAATGATAGCATGTGTGTGTGTGTGTGTGTGTGTGTGTGTGTGTGTGTTCATTGCCATTTTTCTACACTAGAATATAAACTCAGGGGAGTAAGGGCTTTGTCATCCATCTATGTTACCAGCACCCTGAACAGTACTTGGTTCCCTGAAGGTGCTTGAGTGCCTAGTTTTTTTCCAGGCACTTCTAGATTCTGGATACAGCAATGAACAAGACTGACAAAGTCCTGTTCTCACAGAGCTTATACTCTGATGGGGAAGACTGATTTAAAAATAATGATGTATCATGTCAGATGGTAATGAATTAATAACTTGTATACCTACGGTACATACCGTTGTTAAGAGGTTCAGAAACACAGAACTAGAAAACATCATCCTATCTGACAAATTTACAATTATCCATATAAATATAAAAGAGTAAAAGAGAATGAAAAGACAAATCAATGATTAGGGAAGAGTAAAGATGTTAGGGAATCAGAGGAGGTAAGTTTAGAATTAGGTAACAGAAGATGGGGTGGGTAGATGTGAACAAAGGGAGGAAAGGCTCCGTCCACATGAGATTAATTTTTTCCAAAGTGCTTTCGGAATCCTTCTTTATTTCAGGTTCTCCGATTTCCTCCCAGCCTTTCAATTGTCTAGCCTCTCACCTTTGGTTGACATTATACCCACATTGATAGAACATCTACACTTGATATCATTGTAATATGAAGGTTTAATTTACGCCCGACTCCAAACTTTTTCTGTGCCTCACCTGCCTGAATTAGATGAGAGAAGGGGATCAGGAATCCTACATTTAGAACAGGTGAGTGGAAAAGTAAATTTGTAAAAATCAGTGGAGATTTAAGCTGAACATCTGATATACCATAGTTATTCCTTTTCCATAAAATAGCATGTTCAAGGATACGTGTGTTTCTGCACATTTTCTTATTTTGAAGTCCCGAATTCGAGGTTTTCATTTAAGTGTGTAAGTGGGTAACTGAAAAATCCACGAGTGTAAAAAAAAATCCTTAGAATAACAATAAGAAGGAAGACCTTCTGTTAAATGCTCTTAGCATACGCACAAAAATAAGATGTTGGTAGGAACTTTTGGAGGTGATGGATATTTTTATGGCATGAATTATGGTGATGGTTTTATAGGTTTACACATATCTCCAAAATCATCAAGTTGTCTACATTAAATATGTGCAGTGTTTTTGTATGTCAATCGTACCTCAATAAAGTGGTTTAAAAAAATAAAGCACATTGCTTTCGAAATTTAGGCAGAAGCTAAATCTAGTTACTCAATATAATATATATGCAACATTAAAAACAATTACCATATGTAATTACATACATATATTTAAAAAATAAAAATGCTAAAATATTTTTGATTTGAGAAAATGGCAAATATACTGGTTGAATATTAGCACTACTGAATATGAAAACAGAGAATATTAAGTTGACCAGTAAACGTTCAATTTAGACCAAAAGCTACTAGCAGAATTTTTATCTCACCTTCTGTCTTGCATTCAAGGGATCCCAGTGTACACAGTATTAATACTAACAATATAACAATAAGCTATTAGACACACACATAAACATGTACAGGTATGGTTGGCAGAGTACAAAGTGCTATTATTTCTTTTTTTCTTTACAATCTGTTTATTTATTTATTTATTTTTGGCCACGCTGGGCAGCTCGCAGGATCTTAGTTTCCCAACCAGGGATGGAACCCATGCCTTCGGCAGTGAAAGCTTGGAGTCCTAACCACTGGACTGCCAGGTATTTCCCAGTGCTATTATTTCTAATTCTCACAACAATCTGGCAGGGCAGTAGTAGTAGTATCTTTGTTGCAGCTGTAATATTGAAGTTCTGAAAGGTAAATTACTTGCCTGAAATAATGCATTCAAATCCAGGTCTGTGGGAACCTAGAGTCTGTACCTCTTCTACTCTGCCTCATTGCCTTTCATTAGATGAAAAATAATCCTTCATGAAAAACCAAGGATTTCCCTTTTTTTTTTTTTTTAAGAGTAAAGGGCAGAAGGGATAGCTTGCGTAAAGGCAAATACGTATGAAGAATTTCGCTTGTGGCGAAGAATTCCCCATGACTGGTGTGCAGACAGTGAAGAATCTTTCTTACATGCCAAAATAAAAAGTTTGGATTTTATCGTATCTAGAGAGTTGTTATTGATCAGTAGCGTCACCTTGTACATCTGTATCAGGGAAGGATTGCAGGAGTTAGTGTTTGTGAGGTACTTAGAACAGAACTCGGCACATAAAGCTATGTACGAATTAAACAAATAAATAAACAAATCTTTAATATTGTATTTTAACTATTCACTAGAAGAACTCTCTTTCTCTTATGCATGTTACTTTTTTTCCCTCTAGGGAATCTATCCATCTAAACATAAAGTAGTATGCCTACCTTCTGTAAACACTCTCATTTTAACTAATTAATTTAACTATGTATTAATTTGTTTTTATGGATGTATTATTGACGTATGACATTTACACTGGTTTCAGAGATACAACATAATGACTCGATATTTGTATATATTGCAAAATGGTCACCACAATAAATCCAAAGTCTCTTTTTAAACAAAAACAAGTATACCACAGGGAACTTATTTGCTCTGCTCTTTCATTATGTAAATGTTATGGACTGAGGATTGCCCTCCCCAAATTCATATGTTGAAGTCCCAAAGCCCAGTACCTCAGAGTGTAACCCTATTTGGAGACAAAGCCTTTAAAGAGGTGACTAAGTAAAAATGAGGCCAATAGGACTGGCGCCCTTATAGGAGGAGAAAGGGACATGCGGCAGGGGTGGTGGGACATGCACAAAGAAAAGGCCACGTGAAGACACAGTGAGAGCGGGATGTTTACTAGCCAAGGAGAGAGGCCTCAGGAGAAACCAGATCTGCTTACACTTTGCTCTTGGGTTTCCAGCCTCCATAAGTTTGAGAAAACAAATGTCTGCTGCTTGAGCCACCCAGCCTGTGGTATTTCCTTACGGCAGCCCTAACAAACACATGCAATAAAGTTGACCTGTTTGACATTTTATGAAGGCTGACATGACAGATCTATTATTACCTGGTACTTGAGGTAGGGCTTTAATTCCCATGACATTAGCGAGGGAGAAGATCTTTGCTCTGCAGAAGTTTATGAGTTTATGCACTGGTGCATTACATTATACACATCATAAGAGGAAGGGAAACTTCCGTTTAGAAGTGATTTAAGGTTCTCTGAGTGGTATACAACTTTTATCAGAAGAATATTCATTTCTCCTTTGAAATCAACAGTTGTTTCTTAAACTCCAAATTTCTAAAGATAAATAAGGCTTTGTGACATATTTATACTTTGGTGAAGCATAGAAAAGGGAGTTTGCTTAAAATGGTGTTTAGAAAGACAGTAGAGGCCAGGAAGAGAGACAGGAATTGTGATCACACAATCCTGGTACGGTGTGGGCTTGTCTGGCCTTGTATATAGAAAACCTCTTTGTGTATTGGTTTCTCCAAATGTAGAACCAATCGATGAGAACATGACCTCTCTGACAGGAAGCAAGGAGAAGGTGTGGGAAGAAGAATGGGAGAATAATGGATGAAATCTGGACTTTTGAACTGCTTCTTGCTCTACAAAGATCAGCCAGTCTTTTAAACCTTGGAACTAGTGTCTGCCATTTGTATAGCTTTGAAACAGTTCCATTAACGAAACTCTGAAAACTGAAAAAGTTCAAGTCCGATGTTTCCAAGGACCCAGTGAAAAGTAGGTATAAGTGGGGAGGCCTGTCCCTCAATTCCTAGGGCATCTGGGTGTCTCTCTCCAGTTCCACTACTGCTCAAGCATAGCGGTGCCAACGTGCCTGCCAGCTCGGACTTCACCTCTATAAGCAAACACCCACCTCCGGCAATGGAATCCAGGCATTTGTCCACTTGGTAAGCGAGAAACACTAACAGCTAACATTTAACATTAAAAGCTATGTGCCAGGCAGTGCTCTCAGCACTTTACATGTAGCAGCATACTGAAGTCTCATAATCCTTTAGGGCATTATTACAATCATTATTACATTATGATTATGTACAATTATTACAAGTCACTATACTGAGGTGAGAGAGACTAAGTGCCCAAGGCCATACAGCCAATCAGCACAGAGTTGGTCTCAAACTCAGGTAGTGTAGCCCCAGAGGCTCCACTCTTAAATAGCGAGCCCTGTGGGCTCAAAGACTAACAGGATCCTATGGGATCTTGGGCACCAAGGTCCCTCTAGTATGGTTAAGAGGTTACCCTAACTAGGGGTTAAGAGAGTTGATCACCATCACATGACTCATCAGTAGTGGAACCAGATCTGGAAGCCAATCCGTCTCACATCCAGGCTCCTTCTCATACAATCAAAAGCTGTTTTGGGCAGCAGAGAATGGAACTCAATGCTAATCCACCTCTTTGTCTTAAGCTGCCTAACCATGTCCTTATCAAGAAGGAACCAGAGAGGTATTAAGAAATTCTCCCCATCTTCTCTCTGGAACACCTGGAGAGGATGTAGTTATAGCATCCAGGCCCAAAGATAAAGGCCTCCCCAGCAATGGTACAGCCCAGGCAGTGTCACCATCACCCACTGTGTATGCCTCCCTCTGGGGGACAGAACACAGCACCAAGGGCTGTGTAAGTCCAGTTGCATGCAACCCCACACACTCTCTCAGTGCAGGTCTGTGTGGTGATACTCTTTCCCACTGCTCTTTGATTTTGAGGAAGCTTCCTTCCTATTTCCTTCACCATCTGTCACATGACTTATATTTCAAAACAATTAAAAATGAATACACATTTCTTTTGTTGTAGATCTTTATAGAAGATCCAGAGGTAAATGGAGAAATAAGAAGGAGAGAAATTCCAAAATGGAACTCATTGATTTGGAGATTTATAGAGAGAAGAGAGAGGGATGAGAAGGATGGGAGGAAGAACCCATCATGAAAATGAAATGAACACAGTGGATGGAGAAGACAGGTAAGGGATAGACCATTAGCTGGAGGAAGGAAAATGAGCACCACAGGTCAAGGAACAGAACAGAAAAAGCCTTATCTCTTCTCCTGACTCTACCAGACCTGACACAAGTTTCCCATGGGTCAAGTTCTAAAATAATGTCATCTTAATTTATGCTCTATTTGATAGTTCACATAGCCCTTCTTGTCCCTTAATTCACAGAACAATCCGATGACATACTCAAAGCAGGTTATTATCTTACTTTCTAGGTGAGAAGATTAAGATCTGAAGGGTTAAGTAGTTCTGCAAAGGTCACACAGCTGGTCTGTGGCAGAGCCCAGGTATCCCACCTACAAGCTCAGTGTTTTTTCTCCTGCAGGATGCTCCCTCTGCAGGGTGCTCTTCAATGTGGTGTCATAGTGTCAGGAAAGGGGAACTAGCATCTCGATGTCTCCAACTGCCTCTGTCTCTCTTTGTCTCCCTCCCTCTCCTGATTTTGTATGAGATTCAGCTAAGAAGAGAAGACTGAGAAAAAGTACACACACTGAAGCACACCTGCGTCTACCAATAGAGGCTATTTCCTTCATACAATTCTCCTCGTCAAGACAATGAATGCAAAGGCTCATCAAGTCACAGAACACTGTGTTTTAGGTATGTTTTCTTGCTGGCAAGTACCTACCATCTCACCATCAGGCCACCTCACACTGCTCCGGCCTCCTCTGGGAGAAGAGGGAGTTGCAGAAGTGGGGCTGCTGAGTCAGGGGGAGACAGGACAGGTGTGGAGAGTGAAATGGGAGGTGGGATGAACGTGGCTGGTAGGGGCAGGCAGTCCGGAAAAATTAGCAGAGAGTAATTCACACAAGAATAGGGAGATTGGGATTGATATATATATACACAGCTGATACTATGTATAAAATAGATAACTAAGGAGAACCTGGTGTCTAGCACAGGGAATTCCACTCAATGCTCTGTGGTGACCTAAATGGGAAGGAAATAAAAAAAAAAAAAAAGAGGGGATCTATGTGTACGTATAGCTGATTCATTTTGCTGTACGGTAGAATCTAACACAACATTGTAAAGCGACTATACTCCAATAAAAATTAATTGAAAGAAAAAGAATCTTGAAGAGTCCATTCAAGTCTTCATTTAAGAGCAAAAAGAAATCTAGTTTAAGGTAACTTAACTTGATGGTTTGTTTGGACTCATGATATTGAAACATAACAAAAAGAACATCAATTCCCCTATATAAGTTCTCAGGAAATAAGTGCTTAGCCAAGTATATGTTTCCTCCCCAAACTAACTGAATTTGCAGCAAAATGTTGCAGTCAGCAGTGAAAAACTACGATAAATATCTGTAGGTAAAAGCTCCAAGTTGGGGATGTGTCTGTCTTGTTCATCGTTGTTTCACTCCCAGCGACTTTACTGTAGAATATAATGGGTCCTGGAAAATGTCTCTTTCATGAATAAACACCCATGAATGAAACAGATACAGTTTTTTTTTTTTTTTTTTTTTTTTTTGCGGTACACAGGCCTCTCACTGCTGTGGCCTCTCCCGTTGTGGAGCACAGGCTCCGGATGCACAGGCTCAGCGGCCATGGCTCACAGGCCTAGCCGCTCCGCGGCATGTGGGATCTTCCCGGACCGGGGCACGAACCTGTGTCCCCTACATCGGCAGGCGGACTCTCAACCACTGCGCTGCCAGGGAAGCCAACAGATACATTTTTCAAAATATAAGCAAGATCTCATAAGAAGGGATCAGCATTGTCTACACACAAAGAAATGGATAACACAGCTTAGTCTTCTTTGAAATAAGAACAAATCATTGAAAGACTCCAAGTTTTAGAACCATTTTACCATTTTGTACTCTTGAGGAGAGAGAACTTATGGGCCGGAATTCCTGAGGCTAAGATTAAAGCTAAGTGTTATTAGATCGCTAGAACCTTGTTTGCCAAGTTGCCCTTCCCTTGCTCCCTGTAACCTAGTTTTAAATTCCCTGCTCTAGACTTAGATCAGGAAACATTCACTCACAGTGGTCCCAGAAGTGCATGTAGCTTACTTTCCAGGCAACAAGCTGCAGTGGAGAAAACATTTAGTTGGAGTAGGAAGACATGGGTTCCAGTCTTAGTTTCACCACTACTGACTGTGTAATCTCTAGTAAGATTCTTAATATTTGGAGGCTAATGGTATTTCACTTCAAGGGGGTAGCAATACTTGCCTAGAGAATCACATGGAATCAAGTATATGAAAGCATTCTGTAAACTCAAAAGCCCCATACAAATATAAAACATATTATGGTTATATTCTGAAAAGCACCTCTCTATCTTAAAACAAGATTAGACGTCATTAGTAAATAAGATTCAATATGCTGTATGTATCTTACAAAGTAAAGAGAATAGAATTTTATTGATGAGCAGTCTAAGGTCAACTGCTGACTCATTTTAGCAGAAATTGGCTTAAATTATAATAGAGGTGCCTATTTATAATTCTGAGAGATTCCCTAAGGAGAATCATATTGAGCTAAATGGTATTTTTACCAGACAGACTTCTTTTCCACAGAAATGAATGTGAATATTAATATGTGCTACTCTGGTTACAGTCACATTAATAATTTCATAACATTCCTAACAAAGCAATAATAAAAGATGTTTATGCCTTTTTTTGTGCTGAGTCAATAGTAAATCCTGAAATCTTTCATTGCTGATGTAAAATCTTTAATATGAAAGAGCACCACTGTGGACAAATAGTAGAAAGAATTCTAAGCATGAAAAGTGCTGGTGTAAATGCAAATATCAAAACATAGTTTAACCAATAATAATTTTTAGGTGAATATTTCCCAAAGAAACTGACTCTTTGGGGGTCAATAATGAACCATTCAAGTCTCATTTCTGACTCCATGAGAGAAAAGATGTTATAATAAATTCTGACATCCATGCATTATCTCCAGTTGTGGAACTGTAGTTTTTCTTCCATTTCTAAGTGTTCCTAAAGTACCCACAGTGCTCCAGAAGAAATGATGTTAATGTCAATGGGCATCATTTCACAAGTGACTATGGAAGAGGAACACAGAACTACTTCCTGTTCCATTAAATTCAAAAATTTACCTTTTACCATAAAATGCCAGAGAGCATTTGTGATATTTTATTTATTTTATCTTACTGTATATACTTAATTTTATTACATATGAAGAGCATTTATAATTAAATTTCAGTTATTTGTGCAGTCCAATAACACTAAATGGAGGCAAATGGTTTATCCAGATATGCACATCCAAGCAAATTTGTCTGTTATAATTTTTATTTATTTATTTATTTATTTAATTTTTTTTGCGGTACGCGGGCCTCTCACTGTTGTGGCCTCTCCCGTTGCGGAGCACAGGCTCCGGACGCGCAGGCTCAGCGGCCATGGCTCACGGGCTCAGCTGCTCCGCAGCATGTGGGATCTTCCCGGCCTGGGGCACGAACCCGCGTCCCCTGCACTGGCAGGCGGACTCTCAACCACTGCGTCACCAGGGAAGCCCTGTTATAATTTTTAAAAATTTAAAAAAAGTTTAATCCCAGATGCACAGGTATTTTTAAATGAGCTTTATATTTTTTGTTTTCAATATTATGACTTGAACACACAATGGCACCCCAAAAATGTGTCTGTTGTGAAAAGTCATGAATCATAAACCTAGTAAAAAAAAAGAGACTCCAGGAGGGGGACATAAGTGAAAATGGCCTTAAAATATTTCTTGGGTAGTAATTCACAGAGCAGAAGGCATTTCATGGAGAATATTCTGTTTTCTATCAGGGTAAGAAGCAAAAAACAAGAAAACGACCTTACAGTTTTATTAAAATGTTAGTTCGCTGACTCTGGACCTCACTCCCTTCTCCGACCACATCCAGAACAAGGGAATACTGATCACATAATACCTTCCTGAGAACAGAAGCTTGAGAAAGAGGACTCTTACAAAAGAAATCACACCTCAGTGTGATTGCTGAAAGGAACAAGTTTGAGTTCTTTTGGTTCACCAGCACTTTAGTTATCACTTGGACAAGCTCTAGAATAAGTCATTTTCTGAATGACCCCAAATTAAAGGGACTTGACAACCTTCAGGTCCTCCTTGCTTTTTGCTGATGTCAGGACTCTCTGGGCATGCAGAGCTTGGTGGCCAGCCAATGCTGGCTCATTCTGTATCTCGAGCAGCTTTTCCCTTTCACATCCTCTGTGCTCTCCTCTCAAGAGCCTGCTCTGTCAAAACTGTGGAAGCTTCATAGAAAAGTGGGCTTTTGAAAGTTCCTATACGTAGAACATCTACCTAGACAAGGTCCTTCTTTGATTTGTGTTAAAACTGATTTGCATTCTGCTTTTAAATTGGCTAAGCTCCAGGAAACAAAACTCACCAGGTAACAACTTCAAAGGGGATGTGAAGCCACAGTATGAATAATCTAACGTGAAACTAATACTGCTGGTACAGTACTGCCTAAATTTCAATATTACACAAGTCATATAATTTCACTTTCAAGATAAAAATATCGTTCAGTAAAGACCTGATCTAATACAGGCTATTGTCTACTAGTCCTGTCAGAAAACATCATTATACAGATGCTCCCCTGTAATTTTACTACTTCACCAGGTAGCCTCATAATAAGTGCTAGCAGCTGTCATTGCTCTAAGCCTTATATCAGGTAAAACTCTTATCTCTGGCCCTTAAGGCTTCAGATTTAACATTATAGGTAAATATCCTAATTTTTTTTCGTTTTAAAGTTGTTACTTAAATGAATTACCTAGAAAAATTTTTAAAGCAAAAATGATACCGTTCTCTCTCAGTCTTACTCCCTAACCCCTACCGCAGTCCTCATACATACAAACACAAAGCAATATAAAAACCGCGAGGAAGTACACATTGCTTTTGATTCCACCTTTATAATTTCAGGAAGGAATGAGGGAAAATCAGAAAGAAAAAAAATCACATTTCAAATGTTACCTTTACCATCCTAGTTACCATTCTAATTATTGTTCTCTCATAGTTGAATCTGCACATTGAAAACTCAGTTCAGCTGTCTACCTACTTAAAAATAACCTTGCTGTGAGTGTACATGGGATTAGAGACCCAAGCAACTGGTAATAGCACAAGTTTGTTTTTTAAAAAAATGTGTGTACACACACACAAACTCAGACATATATGAGCACCGGCTCTGGCTTTTCCTACTCTTACAGACTGAAATTCAGTTTGGTTCTGGTATTGGCCCAAACGGCAGATTTGAGGAAATAAGAGTTTTAGTTCAAGATGAATACAATAAGTTGGAGATTTTAGTTTATTCTGCTTAACCATTTACTTATTAAAATCTGTATTAAAAATAGTGACTGAGCTTTTACTACATGCCAGACTATTTTTTCTTGTATTCTCATTCTACACTGGGTATAAAATAAATGGAATTGGTGATGATGGGAGCAACAGAGCTTCTATTCAAGTAAGTTTTTGTCCATCTTCACCACTGATTCTAAATTTCTAAGTGCAAGTAAATCAATGCTGCCCTTTGCTTCTATGAAAAAGATGAATAAAATGTGTTTGGATCTATTACTCTTAACATAAGAAACATAGGGTCTATTTGTCCAGCTGTAGCCAAGGACAAAGATAACCTACAGAGTTTCATTTGCTCAGTAAAGGGTTGAGGGCCGGTTGACAATTGTTTTGTTGCTGTTTTATTCGGTGGCTCATTTGAAGAATGACTTGAATGCCCAATGGAGCATCATACCCGGCCTCTTTTACCCCTCTGAGCAGGCTTTACCCAACTCCCTCTGTAGAAGAAATCCCCGACAATGCTAGGTGATTACCCTCCCCCTACCGACACGTGTGTGTGTGTGTGTGTGTGTGTGTGTGTGTGTGGACACATACACCATGTGTATTTCAAAATCTAGAACTCTGATTTCCCTTCTTTTACTCTGCTTGATCACTTTGGTCCTTTTGGCCTATTCTGTCTTGATGTGTTTGCTACTAAAAAATAGACTTCTTACACAAAGATATTTTATTGGAAATATAAATGTTATCAGGTGCCAGATTCTTGTATAAGGCTGTCATTTATCATTTGGGAGTTCACAATATGCTAATTGCTTCTCAGGGCATACAGAAGTGATCTGCATTCTTTGCATCCTAAAAGTCAATGATAAGTAGATTCTGCCTTTGAAAGATAAGGCACGTACACATAATTTATTTCTTTCAGTTACATGAATAGAGACCTAAATAGAACCTCATGAAATAAGATCAACATATGCTTCTTGTAAAAGAAGTGATAAGAATGAGTGAGGTCCTTTAAGAGTTTAGAAAGCACTTCACTATTCGGAGGGAATATAGTGTGAATAGTGAGAGAGAAAACGAAAGGAGAAATTCCAAGAAAGACGACTCTGGTCCTTGTACCATTATGCTGTGTTCTGTTCTGTGCTGCGCTGAAAATGTTCCTGGATCTGGTCTAATCTGGTGCCTCAGTTACATGGTAGTTTTTCTTTCATGAATGATGTGTGAGGGTTTATACACTCTCTTACCATTCCTATGGCCAAGAAGAGTTACAGTCAAAACTTTTAAACAATACATCAGTGAATAAAAGTCTGTAAAACTATAAGAAGAGGTTTCATGCTATATTATTCTCTGTTCTGCATTTTGTCAATATTAGAGTTGGATGAAGCAGGTTATGTGTACAGTACAATGATAGGTTCTTGAATTTTCATTAAACCCAACATCCAAAATGGCTATACAAAAGAAGGTATATTTACTGCCCTGTTTTTCCATATATGTTATTTTCCTCAAAGTAGCGTTGGAAGGCTAATCCCAGTTTAGAAAATAATAAAAGAATTTATATTAAAAAATTAAAAAATGAATTGAGGATGTTTGACAAGTCTACGTGTGTGTAATGCATGGATGGCTCTCTGTGCTTAATTTAAAAGAATCACTGTCATTCAGAGAACAACCTTCTCTCTCCACTGCATATGAAGAAAATAATTTAAAGCAAGTAATCTTCAAGTAAGATTTAGGGCACATTATCTTCTGCCCCAACAAGTATGTCCCATGCAAATTATGAATTTAGAATAACAAGGATATTTTTCAAAACATTTTCATTTACATTGTTTTCTCTTCCCTTAGCAGTTGTTCTTCTGGGTTCATATGAAAGTATCTTTGGTCCTTTCCACAGATCCATGTGCGCTTTTTTAAAAAAGAAACCAATAAGATAGAAATATATTTTGAAAGGTCAAATTCTTCCAGTAAGGCAATAATGTCAGGCCAGTTTATAATTTTAAAATAAAAATAATGCTGATTTTAGACTTTACAGATGTTTTAGGATGGTAAATTCTATACGTGACAGAAAAATTACAAAACTCCACAGACAACTAATGTACACCCACAGATTAATGATGTATTCTGTATAGGTTTTTTTCTTTTACATCATTTTTAATTTATTACTATTTTTGTTGATGGTGGTGGAAGCTATGATGGCAACAGTCACTTTTATTTGGGTTGGAGGAAAGAAAGATTACATTTGCATTTTTCCCCAAGTCACATGAGAAGAGTCAAACTGTCACATTCATTTTCTGTTTCTTATAGCACTTAGGACATATATGTACCAAGCGATGGACATGGCACTGGAAGCCGATGGATGGGAACCCATTTCTTTATAATGGATGGACCCACACAGAGTCACTGGTTTCAAATATGATTTGTTAAGTTTATTAGGACACAGAAGTTCTTTGAAACTGTTGAATCCATTTCTTTATGGACAAACATAAACTGTCATGGCCACCAGCCTCAGCTGTTATTTGATTTATGAAGATTAAAAAAGCTTTACTCTCTTTTGCCTACACACCCTTACATTTTCTAGAGCTACTACACTAGCTTTTGTGAATTTATTTTTATTCCAATTGGAACCAAATGACTGCATTAATTAATTTTTCTTAATAATAACTGTTACCATAGTGACACGGAAGATTAAGGGCATATAATTTGTTTTTTACATTGTCCATATTCATAGGGCACAAGAAATAATATTAGGATGTTTTTTTTCCATAAAAATGAGTTTTTTCAGACCTATGAAATTTTAATTTTCATTCATATCTCTTCAAGTCTATAGTATTTCAGATTGTCTAATATAAACATCTATATCTCAGAGGATCAGAATTTAAGGGTGTGAGTTAACATTTGAGATTAAAATATGGAACTGCCTTCATTCTTCACACATATCATGTAAGTTCTTTTTTTTTTTTTTGTTTTTTGTTTTTTTTTTTTTGCGGTACGCGGGCCTCTCACTGTTGTGGCCTCTCCCATTGCGGAGCACAGGCTCCGGACGTGCAGGCTCAGCGGCCATGGCTCACGGGCCCAGCCACTCCGCAGCATGTGGGATCTTCCCGGACCGGGGCACGAACCCGTGTCCCCTGCATCGGCAGGCGGACTCTCAACCACTGCGCCACCAGGGAAGCCCCATCATGTAAGTTCTTAACTGCAGGTTGAGGAAAAAAAGAACCCAATAATCTGGCCATGTCATCTTAGAAGTAGCTCAAGGATTTTTAATGTATAATACATACTTTGGTAAGGAGCTCTGTACCAGAATCTTGAGTCTAGCCCATTCAGCAATTTAAACTTGCTGGAGCACTTCACAAATTACAATTCCAATTTGAAAGAATGAAGGTCCCCTAAAGACCCACAGCATTCCAATAATTTTAAATTATTTTCCGCTTCGTAAGTTCAGAGTCCCTACTGCTTATAAAGAGACACTTAAAACAAAGTACCACAATCATTTCAAATCACCATGTATAGTGTAGGACAATTTTAAGACTGAAGTACTTGTAGGTTTTCCCATTTCATTTGAAGACTTTCAATTTGAAAGTAAGTCAAGCAGCTTTTACAATGGAACAATTCAAAATGCACTAAGTGGTTTCAGACGGAACCAAAACTATGACAAAAGTAGAGTGCACATGGTTATAGAAAAATATAAACATAAAGTGTATCCTCTGAAATACAAAAGGAAGTTAAATTGCCCTATAAATTAATTGGCATAAAATAGTGGGAATGGGGAGGTAACATCCATATAACAGTAATATCAGATCTTTAAAGGGATAACAGAGAAAGTAGTTACTGAATTTTATAAGGAAGGATTAGAAAAAGAACTAGATCTATATTGTTGAATGTTTGATCCAGTGCTATGCTGGGGTCAGTTCCTCCAGGCTCACAAGAGTTGATCGCACACCTCGTCCTCATTCTCTACTGTTATGTAACATTATGTTGGTAGCTTGAAATAAGTCATGGTAGTAGTATTTACATCATGGAAACTGACGACGGCTACAAATTAGTTCTTTTTTCCTCTGGAGAGTTAGTTGTTAGACATTTACCAACATACCATTGGTGCATTACATCTAATTCATTTCTATGCTAGGCTCTTTCAATTGAAAGGGGTAGTGATCACTCAGATTGCCTCAAATAATGGAAAGGATAATGGTGGTTATGGGAAGAATAAGGGGAAAACGAATCTTACCCAAGAGAAGGGTCCCAGGCCAACTGGCACAAACAGAACCAAATAGTGAAGAATCAAGAGCACCGTGGAAATAACTCAAAGGCCTGTGGTTCAGACTCCAAGGCAGCTCATTCAACTCAATATCAAAAAACAAACAACCCAATCAAAAATGGGTGGAAGACCTAAATAGACATTTCTCCAAAGAAGACATACAGGTGGCCAAGAGGCACATGAAAAGGTGCTTAACATCACTAATTATTAGAGGAATGCAAATCAAAACTACAATGAGGTATCACCTCACACCAGTTAGAATGGGCATCATCAGAAAATCTACAAACAATAAATGCTGGAGAGGGTGGGGAGAAAAGGGAACCCTCCTACACTGCTGGTGGGAATGTAAATTGGTACAGCCACTATGGAGAACAGTATGGAGGTTCCTTAAAACACTAAAAATAGAGCTACCAAATGACCCAGCAATCCCACTCTTAGGCATACATCCGGAGAAAACCAGAATTCGAAAGTATGCATGCACCCTGATGTTCATTGTAGCACTGTTTCCAATAGCCAGGACATGGAAGCAACCTAAATGTCCATCGACAGAGGAATGGATAAAGAAGATGTGGTACATATATGCAATGGAATATTACTCAGCCATAAAAAATGAATAATGCCATTTACAGCAACATGGATGGACCTAGAGATTGTCATACAGAGTGAAGTATGTCATAAAGAGAAAAACAAATACCATATAATATCACTTATGTGCAGAATCTAGAAAAATGGTAAAGATGAACTTGTTTGCAAAGCACAAATAGGGTCACAGATGTAGAGAACAAACTTATGGTTACCAAGGGGGAAAGGAGGGGTGGGATGAACTGGGAGATAGGGATTAACATATATACACTACTATGTATAAAATAGATAGCTAATGAGAACCCACTGTATAGCACAGGGAACTCTACTCAGGGCTCTATGGTGACCTAAATGGGAAGGAAATCTAAAAAAGAGTGGATATATGTATACGTATAACTGATTCACTTTGCTGCAGAGCAGAAACTAACACAACATTGTAGGGGCTTCCCTGGTGGTGCAGTGGTTAAGAACCTGCCTGCCAATGCAGGGGACACAGGTTTGAGCCCTGGTCTGGGAAGATCCCACATGCTGCGGAGCAACTAAGCCTGTGCGCCACAACTACTGAGCCTGCGTGCTGCAACCACTGAAGCCCATGTGCCTAGGGCCTGTGCTCTGCAACAAGAAAAGCCACTGCAATGAGAAGCCTGAGCACTGCAACCAAGAGTAGCCCTCGCTAGCCACAACTAGAGAAAGCCCGCACGTAGCAATGAAGACCCAACACAGCCAAAAATAAAAATAAATAAAAATTTAAAAAATCAAAAAAAAAAAAGAGAAGCTAACACAACATTGCAAAGCAACGATATGCCAATAAAAATTTTTTAAAAAAGAATCCAAGGCAGCCTAGCTTCCTCAGCAGTAGGATCTTAGTTTAGGATTCCTCGGCTAGATTCCTGCTTCAGTGTGCAACTCCACACTCATTCCCCCTCTACTAGCTGGTTTCTTCATATGCTACTTTGCAACTTCTCTCTACGTCATAGTTTATGCTTACTCATGATTTTAAATCACTCACATCTCTGTTTTGCACGTCTCTTTAAGATCCCTCCTGCCTTATGTGTGCATCTGTGTGTGTGCATGTTTTAATTTTAAGTCCTTGCTTCCTGCTAAACACTGATTATTTCGATATTTCCATGTCAAAATTACTGGGGTTGGGAAATTTGGTGAGCCAATTTCTGCCATGAAAGTCCTCTTATTGAATCATGGAATTTTATAGAATTGAATTGTGTATTGTATGTCTTCTCTAGGTATTGATGGAAACACAATGCTAAGTAAGATTACCCCTAAATACAAGAAATTATCAATCTTTTTGACTATAAAAAATCTAGTTGTCTAAAGGACTATAGTAAAATGTAATCAAATAGAAGAAGTACAAAGATAGTGCTATGGACATTCAAAAAAAAAGGGAATATACTTCTGGCTACATGAGGGCATTTTTAAGGGAAATCGTTTAAATGGCCTTTGTAGATGGATAATTATTAGTAAAACAAAGCTTTAGAAGATGCCATTCTAGGCAGAAGAAAGAATCTGGAAATTTGGGGCCGTGTGATTCTCCACAGGTTGGTCACATTTCTGCACACCTTGAGAGCAAATCACTGATGGTCATTTTTCCAGGAATCTGTTCCAAGATAGAGATAGTATCTCTCTTTGGAGCAAGGGATGGGAATTCTCCCTCTTCATCACAAAATATTGAAGCTTCCTAAGCTCGGGGTTGGTGCCTCTCTTATAACACAACCCATTGTTAGCACTAGTATTGTCTCGCTCTCTGTGTCAACCTACGTGAAGTGGGGCCTGAGGAGCTGGACCCCAAAATGACGATACTCTGCTCATAGTTTTGCATTGAACAATCAGCTTTCCTTTGTCTCTGTTCCAGAGTCTCATGGAGTCTACCAGCATCTATGAAGCTGCAACCAGCCAACTTAATTGACTGCAAGTAGGAGGACATCTTGGATTCATCAGAGTTCTTGACAGAAGCACGATGAATAGGCCACATTCCACATACGGGCTGGAACCTGCATATGTTTATAGGAGACTGGAAAGAAATACTGGAATGTCCACCAGGAGCCCCTCTGTCTTTGACTGTCAGGATGAGGTGTTTGTATTCTGTCAGGTAGTTGGTGCTGAGCCACTGAGAGGTTTTCGAGCAGAGAAATGGTTTCAGAGACATATCTGAGAAAGGTTAGTCTGACAGCAGCGTATATATAGTTCTGATTTGAGTGAGAAGAGGAAAAGGCCAGAGAGGAAACTGCTGAGGAATGAAGACACACTTGTCATTCAGGTCTGGACTGGACTAGTGGTAATGCCAATCAATAAAGAGGTGGGCTTGACTTGAGGCCCAGGGCAGAAACAGAATTAACAAGAATCCACTATTAGCCAAACATCAAAAGGGAGGAAGAACACAGAGTGACGGATAATCCCAAAAGAAGCTTAATAGAGCCGCCATGTTTGACACAGTAATTCTCTTGGGAATCAAACCTAAGGAAATAAGCTTGAAGACAGAGGTTTATGCAGAAAGATAGTATCTCAATATCATTTATTATGGTGAAAGATTGAAAATAATTTAAATATTCAAGTTTTAGGAAGTGATAAGAAAACTATGCCATAGCCATACAACTAAAATATTTATTAAATATTCAAATTATATGTATTTAGTAAAATATATTTCCTTAAAAATACCTTAAGGAAATATTTTTAAAACACAGGGCTATATTTATTTGACAATATATATGAAATAAAAGAAAACATGGTATGATCTCAATTGTATAAAACTCTTCAAAAAAATTCAAAAGGAATTTAGCCACTAGGTAATGAAATTACGAGTATTTTCAACTCTACACATCTTTACCTCTTAGATAGTTTTATAATGCATACCTAGTACCTTTATAAGTTTTAAAAAATAAAATTTATTTGAACTAAAAATTGGGTTTATGAACTCAACCTATGTGACTGTCAAAATGTAGTCTTATCTTTTAAAAAGAGGTATATTATAAAGGAAGAGTAAACATGAAGGACATATATCATAAATAAAACATCATTTCATTTAAAATAATGAGAGTTTTAATATTTATCAGTAAGTGACAGAAAATCCCTTTCTCCAGTTCTCTGGAATCTTCAGCCTATCAGCTAAAGTATTTTCTGCAAGAAGGGCTTAGATAACACTTGGAAGTGAACAGATTCCCATTTTCCCATGTCCACCCTTATCTTCTGCATTATCCTCTTTTTCCCTCCTGGTCACCAAACACTTTGGGTACTCTCAGCATGGTTTCATTTTCCCTGTATTCTCAGGCTTTCTCCTAGCAGTGTGGATTCACACACTGATCCATTCCCTGACCTTCTTTATCCACTGGCCATTATCTATTCAGTATTTCTCCCACTTCTTCCAGGTCCTACTCTCTGCTGGGTAACAACAAAGAGTAGTAATGACTTAAATCACATAGAAAAAAAAATCAATGCTACAAGATTAATGAACTATTGGAATATCTCTTCTGTTTACCTAATGCTTTCATTGTATGAAAATACACTTGTCCACAAACTTACGGTTACCAAAGGAGAAAGGTGGGCAGGGGAGGGATAAATTAGGAGTTTGGGATTAACATATACACACTACTATGTATAAAATAGATAAACAACAAGGACCTACTGTATAGCACAGAGAACTCTACTCAATATTTTGTAATAATCTATAAAGAAAAGAATCTAAGAATATATATATATATATATGTATAACTGAATCATTTTGCTGTACATCTGAAACTAACACAACATTGTAAATCAACTATACTTCAATAAAAAATAAAACTATATATATATATATATATATATATATATATATGCCTCCCTAAAAAAAGAAAATACACGTGTCCATCTTCATCTCCATCTTAGTCTAAGCCATCACCAGTCTTCACTTTCAACTGCAAATAGTTTTCTTACTCTTGTCTTATATACTGAGTTATCCATCAAAATGTAAATTATAAATAAACAAACAGCTAATTACAAAACTAGGCCATTTAGTCTCCTGTTTAAAAACTTACTCAGGGGCTTCCCAGTTCCCTTAGGAAAGAATGTGAATTGCTCTCCTGGCCTAGGGGGCCCCATCTGGTCTGGCCCTGCCTGTGAACTCCTGTTTCTGTATGTCCTCTGTGCACTCCAGGTGCACTGCCATTCTTCCTGTTTCCATCTCGGGCCTCTTGTGCTGTCCTGCAGGCCACAGCTCCCCAAGGAGACCTACCTGACTGCACAGAGCAGCCCTTCTCTCATGGAAAGTCTCTCTTCTGCTTGTTTACTTGTTTATTACCTTTCCTTCCCCCTTTAGTGGATCTTGTCTGTGTAGGTCACTGCTGCTCACCAGGGGAAGAGCATGATTAAATTGAGATGTAGCTGTTCTATAATGTAAATGACTCAAAATACCAGTGGTTGAAGGAAAAGAGACATTTACGCCTCTCTCATGTAAAAGGAATGTGGTTAAAAATGATATGGAGGCCCCACGATCTTACTAGGAACTCAAGCTCCAATCTGTCCCCTGCTAATCCTCAGCACACAATCTCCAACCTCAAGGTCACAGCATGGTCGAGAATGCAGCTAATAACTCAAGCCATGAAGTATGAGACCTCCAGCAAGTCATATAGAACACCTCTGCTTGCATCTCACTGGCCAGATTGGGTCACATGGCCACACCTCTCTTCGAAAGGGGCCAGGAAATGGAGTGTTAATTCTGCATGGCAGTGTGTCAGAATCAAAACTCGAGGTCCATTACAGAGGAAAATAAGAAAATGGATACAGGGTAGCAATCTCTCCCATGGGATACAGGGTTAGAACAGGCTTCTTGATGTAAGTAGGGTTCTCTCTACTTTTTCTTCAGCGTTGCTCCCGAGTAGTTACAAGATACTGCTTAGCATTCTTTTGTTCACATCCAGAGAGAGAGACAGAGAGAGAGGGAGATGCACCTCAGGCTGCTTTCTCAATAGAGGAAGCACCTTTCCTATACAGCCCAGAAAGTGTCTCCTCCAACTTCATTGATCACAACCAACAACTACGTCCAGGGGAAGGAATTGAACGTGTTAGCCTGGGGCTAAGTCATATGCACCTTTCTAGACCAGAAGTTGAGCTGCTGTGGCCCTAAGCAAAGGGACTGTGGCTAGGAGCTATGGATCCCGGATGAACAAGGAGAATAGCTACCCAGAGCAGGAGAAGGAGAAGGTGGGCAGCTCATTTTGGGGGCTGCATGTGTTTCTCAGCCCAAATCATACAAATACATGTTGAGCAAAATGCATGGTATCTCTTCGTTTTCTTCAGTTTCTTTTTTCTTTAGTTCTTGTCCTCATTAACTAAAATCAGCTCAAGTTAAGAACTGCACTGTCCAATAAGGGAGCCACCAACTACATGGGATTATGCAGCTTTTGAGAGTTAGCTCGTAGGGATTGACATGGGCTGTGAGTATAAAACACACACTGGATTTCAAAGACTTAGTATGTAAAAGAGAATGTAAATATCTCCTCAATAAATTTTATATTGATTGCATATTAAATGTTAATATTTTAGATCTACTGCATTAAATGAAAGATATGATTAAAAATAATTTTACTTTTTTTTTTTTTTTACTTTTGAATGTGGCTACTAGAAAATTACAAATTACATAGGCGGCTCATATTATATTTCAGTTAGACGACACTCATCAAAAAAGTTTTAGATTGTCTTCTAAGACACCGCCTTACTCAAGCTCTCCACCTGGACTTCCTCTACCTTCAAGCAAACCTGAACGACTTGCAGCTGACATGCTCTAAGTCCATACCCAAATCCCACTCCCTACTCACTTTTCAAGCTCTCGTGCCAAAAGGCCATGTCTTCCGTAAAGCGGTACCATGATACCTTTCCAACTTTCTTCCCCCTTCTCTGAATACGACTTCACCTGTGCAGGTTTATGGCAGGAAACACCATTTGCTATGTATTACAATGGATTGTTTACACGGTTTAGCCCCTTTACAGACTTCATGCTTTCTTTTCTGGGCAGAAGTTTTGCTTCTAAATCTTTCTATCTCCCCTTAATTCCTTGGCTGCTGTAGGACTTTAACAAAATATCTGAGGATGAGAGAATAAATAAGTGCTGCTGTAGGGGGGAAAAAGTGGGGGGGGACTGATAGGCCTACTCTTGAAGAAAGGCTGAGAAGTTCAAGAGTGAGTGCTAAAGGAGAAGCAAGGGCCCCAAGGGACTTTGAAAGTGATGAAATACCAGTTAGGGATCATAAAGAAAAAAACACTTCCTATGAAATCTAAAAGTATGCAGGTAAGAATGCACATCATTCAAAGAATTTAGATCTAGGGGCTTTTCAGCAAAATGCTGCATTTTCTACATACACTTGAACTGAAAATGGTTCGAGGGAAAAAGTTATAGACTTGACCTTATTATAAAAATTTGGAAAATGACTCTTGAGTGTCTCAAAGCAATTCAGTCTAAAATCCTAGTAAAATGTTCTGGGGTCCCTTAAGATCAGCGTAAGGAAAATCCATCCAAAGCTTCTCCTTTGGGTCAACTTCCCCTCATCACTGGCACTTAGAAATTGCCGCACTCCCTGAAGCCTGTATGGTCTCCTTGAGCTGACGTCTTGGTGGAATTATTAGGTTTCAGGAGTGCACCAGAGAGCCTTCTAGTCAATTCTAAGTTTTTCCGCACTTAGCCAGCTGAGGACCCTAGGGCTGCTAAGACAGAACAGAGGCTGTGCAGGATAATCTAGCCCAAGGTCAGCCTGTAAACTATCATCTAACCAGGCCATAGCTGCCAGGAAAGAGTTCATGAGCCACTGCATTAGACAAGGTTAAATCTTCCAGAGCTTTAAACTGGAAACCAGTAGTTATAGACTATTATCCTTCTTTATATATTCCCCCGAATCTTTATATTTAAGGTCAAAACAATCATCGGCAGCAGATTCAACTTGCGAGGTCCTTAATACCTATTGGATCTGATTTATTTTATTTATAGCACACTGTGTTTTGCGATAGGTTACAGCATTGTACAACATAAATTTAAAATAAATAAGAGAAATAGGCAAAGAAAATAAGGCTTAGTAAACTCTAGTAGACGTTACATTGAGCACATTGTACATGCTAAGAAAACCTAGATACTTGCTAAATGTGGTCGACTTATCTGAAAATAAGCCGCATTTCTAGTAGTCAGTTGTAAAACTGTATAATGAGGATTTATGGTAAGTGGGTACTTTTTTCCCAATCTACCCAACTGATCTCGTTTCGCCCCAACACCATTTGCTTCCTTTTAATGTATATTTGTCCCCTACACAGAATGGCTACTGAGGAACTGTCTTTTTGCCTGCATAAAGTTCCATCTGCTTTATTTAGTATAGCAGGTACAAATTACATTATTACAAAAAGCCACTGAAAGTGAATCCCTTTGAAACAAATCAAATTTTTATGGTAAATATTACAAAATAGAAAGAGTAGCAACAAGTTAAATTGAGATGTTATCTTAGAGTAAAAAATTAATTTATGATATGCTTATTTTAATAAATTTAGTTTATAATTCAACTAGGCATCAGTTCTTATAACCACTGTAGACTGAATCAAATGCTGATTTTCTCCAACAGAAAACTAAGATAGAGCAAAATGGCATTCTGCCAATAATTCTGCTATGATATGAGTAATTCTACAAATTTACTTACAGAAACTTCATGAAATCAGATCTTGCAAAATTTGGAATTTCAGTCTGCAATTGATTTGCATCAAAATGAAATTTTAAGTTGGACATTTAATGTGAGTCATAGTCAGTGAGAGACTGACTAATAAAAGGCTTTGATTGAACTGGCATGCATAAATGTTACTGTGAATTGGGTAGGTTGTTTCAATGGGGACTAGTTTTATAGAATATTACTTCATTGGAGAGTGTTTTCCTTTGAGTGACCTTTGGTTCTCCATCATCGTCATCAAAACTTGGGTACTCAGATAGTGAATATTTGGGTAATTTGTATACCCCAACATTAACTAGTCATTTAAGTTTCTTTGTTGCTTCTCCATAGATTTTGTTCACCCGTGCTAGAATTCTGCTTTTAGTTCCACATTTAATAATTCAGATAACTACAGCCACATTTCCTGAAACTGCTTTTTCACTGGTGGAAACGAACTTGGCCATTGCCCTGTTCTCATCTACTTGGTGGCATACTCTTAACTTTCCATTGATTAAACAATTTTCCTTCATAGCCACTGGGTTGTAGTTTATTCGATTCTAAACTATGCAGCAAGTCAGAATTTCAGGCCACATAGGTATAGAGGATGTCAAACTTCTTTAATTTTCTAAAAATTAATTTGTAATATGAGCCTTGATTCTGCATCCATGCTCCAGGGATGTAAATAATCTTTACTATGAGCAGATCATGCATCATCCCTCACTCTGGACTGCAAGGTCACTCTAAATCCAACTGCAACCCAGTTATTTCTCAGAGTCCTTCTTGAACACAAAGAAAAAGTTCCATTACTGTGGGAACCTCATTGAGGTTGCCTAAGAACTTTACCCATCTCAGAGCTAGGCTCCCCTGCCTCTTGCACTGGCAACTAAGAACTCTGGAGATTGACTTAGACCCTCTGCCCGGCTCCAGTACAGGCTGCCCAGCCATTTCCATGGTGCAGCTTCTGCACTTGCTGGGGAGCAAAAAAACTCTGGGATCTGGTTATCATATCGGGCTCTCTTCAGGAATGTGCACATGTCCCTTCTGTTCTAATATTCACAAACATATCTGGGAAATGTATTATCCTCCTAGCCAGGGAAGACATTACTTAAAATTGGAGAAAACAACCAGAAAAACCCAAATTACTAAATTTAGCTGTTTGGCAAGGAAATCCAGGAAGAAACAGTGGACGATCCTAAACCAATTGGGATTAACTTGTATGCACTGAAAGGATAGAGGCATGGAATAAAAATGAGGATCAGCTTTAGAAAAGGAAAGTTTATTTCTTTTTCTGAACTTTTGCCCTTAAAAGTTGTACCTTCTAGAAAATGGGAATAGGAAAATACCTATAGATAATTACCTTAAATGTAAATGCACTAAATGCTCCCAACAAAAGACACAGATTGGCTGAATGGATACAAAAACAAGACCCATATATATGCTGTCTACAAGAGACCCACTTCAGACCTAGAGACACATACAGACTGAAAGTAAGGGGATGGAAAAAGATATTCCATGCAAATGGAAACCAAAAGAAAGCTGGAGTAGCAATTCTCATATCAGAAAAAATAGACTTTAAAATAAAGACTATTACAAGAGACAAATAAGGACACTACATAATCAAGGGATCGATCCAAGAAGAAGATATAACAATTGTAAATATTTATGCACCCGACATAGGAGCACCTCAATACATAAGGCAAATACTAACAGCCATAAAAGGGGAAATTGACAGTAACACATTCATAGTAGGGGACTTTAACACCCCACTTTCACCAGTGGACAGATCATCCAAAATGAAAATAAATAAGGAAACACAAGCTTTAAATGTTACATTAAACAAGATGGACTTAATTGATACTTATTTATAGGACACTCCATTGAAAAACAACAGAATACACACTTTTCTCAAGTGCTCATGGAACATTCTCCAGGATAAATCATATCTTGGGTCACAAATCAAGCCTTGGTAAATTTAAGAAAATGGAAATTGTATCTAGTATCTTTTCCGACCACAATGCTATGAGACTAGATATCAATTACAGGAAAAGATCTGTAAAAAATACAAACACATGGAGGCTAAACAATACACTACTTAATAACGAAGTGATCATTTAAGAAATCAAAGAGGAAATAAAAAATACCTAGAAACAAATGACAATGGAGACACGACGACCCAAAACCTATGGGATGCAGCAAAAGAAGTTCTAAGAGGGAAGTTTATAGCAATACAAGCCCAAATTAAGAAACAGGAAACATCTCAAATAAACAACCTAACCTTGCACCTAAAGCAATTAGAGAAAGAAGAACAAAAAAAAACCCAAAGTTAGCAGAAGGAAAGAAATCATAAAAATCAGATCAGAAATAAATGAAAAAGAAATGAAGGAAATGATAACAAAGGTCAATAAAACTAAAAGCTGATTCTTTGAGAAGATAAACAAAATTGATAAACCATTAGCCAGACTCATCAAGAAAAAAAGGGAGAAGATACAAATCAATAGAATTAGAAATGAAAAAGGAGAAGTAACAACTGACACTGCAGAAATACAAAAGATCATGAGAGTTTACTACAAGCAACTCTAGGCCAATAAAATGGACAACCTGGAAGAAATGGACAAATTCTTAGAAATGCACAAGCTGCCAAGACTGAATCAGGAAGAAATAGAAAATATGAACAGACCAATCACAAGCACTGAAATTGAGACTGTGATTAAAAATCTTCCAACAAACAAAAGCCCAGGACCAGATGGCTTCACAGTGAATTCCAACAAACATTTAGAGAAGAGCTAACACCTATCCTTCTCAAACTCTTCCAAAATATGGCAGAGGGAGGAACACTCCCAAATTCATTCTACGAGGCCACCATCAACTTGATACCAAAACCAGACAAGGATGTCACAAAGAAAGAAAACTACAGGCCAATATCACTAAGAACATAGATGCAAAAATCCTCAACAAAATACTAACAAACAGAATCCAACAGCACATTAAAAGGATCATATACCATGATCAAGTGGGGTTTATTCCAGGAATGCAAGGATTCTTCAATATATGCAAATCAATCAATGTGATAAACCATATTAACAAATTGAAGGAGAAAAAACATATGATCATCTCAATAGATGCAGAGAAAGCTTTTGACAAAATTCAACACCCATTTATGATAAAAACCCTGCAGAAAGTAGGCATAGAGTGAACTTTCCTCAACATAATAAAGACCATATATGAGAAACCACAGCCAACATCATCCTCAATGGTGAAAACCTGAAAGCATTTCCACTAAGATCAGGAACAAGACAAGGTTGCCCACTCTCATCACTCTTATTCAACATAGTTTTGGAAGTTATAGACACAGCAATCAGAGAAGAAAAGGAAATAAAAGGAATCCAAATCGGAAAAGAAGAAGTAAAGCTGTCACTGTTTGCAGATGACATGCTACTATACATAGAGAATTCTAAAGATGCTACCAGAAAACTACTAGAGCTAATCAATGAATTTGGTAAAGTAGCAGGATACAAAATTAATGCACAGAAATCTCTGGCATTCCTATACACTAATGATGAAAAACCTGAAAGTGAAATCAAGAAAACACTCCCATTAACCATTGCAACAAAAAGAATAAAATATCTAGGAATAAACCTACCTAAGGAGACAAAAGACCTGTATGCAGAAAATTATAAGACACTGATGAAAGAAATTAAAGATGATACAAATAGATGGAGAGATATACCATGTTCTTGGATTAGAAGAATCAACATTGTGAAAATGACTTTACTACCCAAAGCAATCTACAGATTCAATGCAATCCCTATCAAACTACCACTGGCATTTTTCACAGAACTAGAACAAAAAATTTCACAATTTTATGGAAACACAAAAGACCCCGAATAGCCAAAGTAATCTTGAGAGCGAAAAATGGAGCTGGAAGAATCAGACTCCCTGACTTCCGACTATACTACAAAGCTACAGTAATCAAAACAGTATGGTACTGGCACAAAAACAGAAAGATAGATCAATGGAACAGGATAGAAAGCCAAGAGATAAACCCACACACATATGGTCAGCTTATCTTTGATAAAGGAGAAAGGAATGTACAGTGGAGTAAGGATAGCCTCTTCAATGAGTGGTGCTGGGAAAACTGGACAGGTACATATAAAAGTATGAGATTAGATCACTCCCTAACACCATACACAAAAATAAGCTCAAAATGGATTAAAGACCTAAATTTAAGGCCAGAAACCATCAAACTCTTAGAGGAAAACATAGGCAGAACCCTCTATGATATAAATCACAGCAAGATCCTTTTTGACCTACCTCCTAGAGAAATGGAAATAAAAACTAAAATAAACAAATGGGACCTAATGAAACTTCAAAGCTTTTGCACAGCAAAGGAAGCCATAAACAAGACCAAAAGACAACCCTCAGAATGGGAGAAAATATTTGCAAATGAAGCAACTGACAAAGGATTAATCTCCAAAATTTACAAGCAGCTCATTCAGCTCAATAACAAAAAAACAAACAACTCAATCCAAAAATGGGCAGAAGACCTAAATAGACATTTCTCCAAAGAAGATATACAGACTGCCAACAAACACATGAAAGAATGCTCAACATCATTAATCATTAGAGAAATGCAAATCAAAACTACAATGAGGTATCATCTCACACCAGTCAGAATGGCCATCATCAAAAAATCTAGAAACAATAAATGTTGGAGAGGTTGTGGAGAAAAGGGAACACTCTTGCACTGCTGGTGGGAATGTGAATTGGTACAGCCACTATGGAGAACAGTATGGTGGTTCCTTAAAAAAACTACAAATAGAACAACCATATGACCCAGCAATCCCACTACTGGGTGTATACCCTGAGAAAACCATAATTCAAAAAGAGTCATGTACCAAAATGTTCATTGCAGCTCTATTTACAATAGCCTGGAGATGGAAACAACCTAAGTGCCCATCATCGGATGAATGGATAAAGAAGATGTGGCACATATATACAATGGAATATTACTCAGCCATAAAAAGAAATGAAATTGAGCTATTTGTAATGAGGTGGATAGACCTAGAGTCTGTCATACAGAGTCAAGTAAGTCAGACAGAGAAAGACAAATACCGTATGCTAACACATATATAAGGAATTTAAGGGAAAAAAATGTCATGAAGAACATAGGGGTAAGACAGGAATAAAGACACAGACCTCCTAGAGAACAGACTTGAGGATATGGGGAGGGGGAAGGTTGAGCTGTGACAAAATGAGAGAGAGGCATGGACATATATACACTACCAAACATAAGGTAGATAGCTAGTTGGAAGCAGTCTCATAGCACAGGGAGATCCACTCGGTGCTTTGTGACTGCCTGGAGGGGTGGGAGGGAGGGAGACGCAAGAGGGAAGAGATATGGGAACATATGTATATGTATAACTGATTCACTTTGTTATAAAGCAGAAACTAAGACACCATTGTAAAGTAATTATACCCCAATAAAGATGTTAAAAAAAATGTACGTTCTAAAAATTCATATCTGAGTATGTCACTTCTTATTCTAAAACCTGCAATGACTTTCTACCAAATACAGAATAAAGTTCGTACTCCACACACTGGCCCTTCAAATCCTCCTGATTTGGCCCCAAGCTACATTTTCAACCCATCCTCTTTGTATTATAAGCTATAGACACAATTATCTAAATGCCAACGTGCAGACATGTACAGAAGCATAGTTTTGCTCAAGCTGCTCTCTGTAAGTGATGCACAGGTCCAGAATCCTCCTCTCTGAGAGTGAAACTCTAAATAAACATGCAACAGAACAGAGAAGATATGCCAAAAAACAAACAAACAAACAAAAACCCAGAATGTCAATGGACTAAGACTTCAGTATACTCTAATTGTTAGAATAAACAACACTCAAGAATTTCTTTTTTTAACATATATATTTTTATTGAAGTATAGCTGATATACAATATTACATAACTTACAGGTATACAATATAGTGATGTACAATTTTTAAAGGTTATACTCCTTTTATAGTTATTAAAAATATTAGCTATATTCCCCATGTTGTACAATATATCCTTGTAGCTTTTTTTTTTTTTTTTCCCCTTTTTTGGTACATGAGCCTCTCACTGTTGTGGCCTCTCCCATTGCGGAGCACAGGTTCCAGACGCGCAGGCTCAGCGGCCTTGGCACACGGGCCCAGCTGCTCCGCGGCATGTGGGATCTTCCTGGACCGGGGCATGAACCCATGTCCCCTGCATCAGCAGGCGGACTCTCAACCACTGCGCCATCAGGGAAGCCCCATTGTAGCTTATTTTATACATAATTTTTTGTAACTCGTAATCCCCTGCTCCTATGTTGCCCCTCCCTCCTTCCCTCTCCCCACGGGTAACCACCAGTTTGTTCTCTAAATATGTGAGCCTGTTTCTTTTTTGTTTTATTCACTAGTTTGTTGTAATTTTTAGATTCCACATATAAGTGATGTCATGCAGTATTTGTCTTTCTCTGTCTGACTTACTTCACTTAGCATAACACCCTCCAAGTCTATCCATGCTGTTGCAAATGGCAAAATTTTCATTCCTTTTACAGCTGAGTAGTTTTCCATTGCATATATAAACCACATCCTCTTTATCCATTCATCCGTTGATGGACACGTAGGTTGCTTCCATATCTTGTCTATTGTAAATAATACTGCTATGAACATTGGGGTGCATGTATCTTTTCGAATTAGTGTTTTGGGGTTTTTTCGGATACATACACTGGAGTAGGAATGCTGGATCCTATGGTAGTCCAATTTTTTGTTTTTTGAGGAACCTCCATACTGTTTTCTACTGTGGCTGCATCAATTTACATTCCCACCAACAGTGCACGAGGTTCCCTTTTCTCCACATCCTCTCCAGCATTTGTTATTTGTCTTCTTTTTGATGACAGCTATTCTGACAGGTGTGAGGTGATATCTCACTGTGGTTTTGATTTGAATTTCCCTGATGATTAGTGATGTTGATCATCTTTTCATGTGCCTATTGGCCATCTGTATGTCCTCTTTGGAAAAATGTCTATTCAGGTCTTCTGCCCATTTTCTAATCAGGTTGTTTTTTTGATGTTGAGTTGTATAAGCTGTTCATATATTTTGGATATTAATCCCTTATCGGTCATATCATTTACAAATATTTTCTCCCATTCAGAAGGTTATCTTTTCGTTTTATAGATGGTTTCCTTTGCTGTGCAAAAGCTTTTAAGTTTAATTAGGTCCCATTTGTTTATTCTTCCTTTTATTTCCTTTGCTTTAGGAGAAAGATCCAAAAAAATTTATTGCCACAATTTATGTCAAAGAGTGTTCTGCCTAGGTTTTCTTCTAGGAGTTTTATGATATCCAGTCTTACATTTAGGGCTTTAATCCATTTTGAGTTTATTTTTGTGTATGGTGTTAGGGAGTGTTCTAATTTCGCTCTTCTACATGTAGCTGTCCAGTTTTCCCAGCACCACTTATTGAAGAGACTGTCTTTTTCTCCATTGTGTATTCTTGCCTCCTTTGTCATAGGTTAACTGACAAGAAAGAATTTCTTAAATATAAAGTGAACTTGTTGTCAGTGATAGAGCCTTGGTAGAGAAGGGAGTCAGGGAGCAAACACTGACCGAGAGCTGACTGTACTGCTCAGAAGAGGGTTCCTTGCCATCACTATCAGCACATGATGGGGTTGTCTCTATAGCACAGATAGAACAATAGGCATATAGGACCTAATGATGCAACCCTGGTATTTAATATCTGTGAGCATAGGATCTTTGTCCCTTTTTGATCACTGTTGTATTCCTCAGTGCAGTGAGTGGCATATAGAGATGCCCAGTACTTGTTGGAAAATTGTCTCACCAACTGCCGGAGCTCTGATCTCTGTGCTCCTGGCAATCTTTTAGTTATGATGTAACTTCTTATGCAGATATGACAACAAGGCATGAACGTACTTATCAGGGAATGGATGCTGAATTAATAAAGTATCACTTTAATTTTTATATATTGGTTTCTGACGATTTTAAGTCAAATAAATCCAAAAACTGATGATCCTTAGAAGCACTAATACTCAAGGCTGTGAATATACAAAGCTCAGAGTGAGACTATGTGATCTTAGAGGGTGAGACTATGTGACCGCACCAGGGTCCTCCTCACTGTGAGCATCTGAGAGGCCAAGAGATCGTCTCTATTTAACGTCCTTTCTCCAAGCTCCAGAACCTGCCAAAACTTCTGTTTTCATCATCTTCACCCACAGACCAGCCCTCCTAGAAGTCTTCCCAAGGCTCACCTGTTCTGTATTCTGTATTCAGATTTCATAGGAAACACTCTATCAAGGGGTTAACTCTCCCCCCACTTTTAAAGGGGGAAACTAAAATGTGCCTTGCTGAAGGATGATTACTATTACTGATAACGTAAATTTCCAAGTGCAGTGAGAGTAGTCAGTGTTCAGCAAATGGCAGCTATTATAAGTATCGTTCCAGCAATTTGCTGATGTTTCTAATACTGTGTTTTGAATCAGTTCATTTTAATAACCATGTTTTCAGATGAACTTCTTGACTCAAGGAATTAAAAGTTAACTTCTCTATGACTTGGCTTTTTCAACTATAAAATATAGATAAAAATAATACCTACTTCATAGACTTTTGTGAGATTTAAATTATGTTATATAATGTACTACTATATATAAAAGATAACTAATAAGAACCTGCTGTATAGCACAGGGAACTCTATTCAGAGTTCTATAATGACTTATATGGAAATGGAGTCTAGAAGAGGTGGATATATGTATATGTGTGGCTGATTCACTTCGCCATAGAGCAGAAACTAACACAACATTGTAAATCAATTATACGCCAATAAAAAAACTAATTAAAATAAAAAACCTAATGGCTGCTCCTTAAGGAAGTATGGGATGTAATATATATTTAATTTCAACTCTTTAAAATAAAGCATCAAGTTGTTAAAAATGTTTTTTTAATAAATTAAAAAATTATATATATAAAATGGTTAGAACAGGGCCTTATGCAATTATAAGCTTGGATTAAATACTAGCCATTATTAGTAGTAGTATTAGTAATACTTCTAGAGTTTAGAGGAGTGACATGTAAGTAATGATGATTATAATATAGTAGGACAAACAACCTCAGAGGTATGTGAAAGAACCACAGGTAACCAAAGGAAATAAGGGATGATTTTTATTAGGGCCTATTGAAGGAGACTCCCCAGAACAGGTGAAAGGTGAGCTTGTTTTTGAAGGGTGATTAAAGTTTACCAAGCAGACAAGGGACAGGGTTATGGGATGACAGCACCAACTCCAGGAAGATACATGGAGTCCAGGAGAGCATGGTATGGTTGGTGTGCAAAGTGAGGTTAGGGGTATGACTGCTGGGGGAGAGGGTAGTGCCAGAAGATGACACAGAAGTGACAGATAGCTTGTGTCCTACTAAGCAGTTTGCACTTTATCTTGGGATTCTTAAGGTAGAGTTCCTAGACCTCTATCAGGCTTAAGAAATGGGCTTCAGGATGATCACAGAACCTAGAAACTGGGTACAGAATCTTGTGCTGTAGGTGCATTTTAAGTGGGAAAATGACCCATGGCTTTCATCAGAGTCTCAAAAGGATCTCCAGGACCAAAATGAAGGACAACTGTTATCTGCTGGAGGTGACATTCAGGATTTTAAGCAGGATCAGGTGCTGTGTTAGAAAGGTCCCTCTAGTGGCAGTGAGACAGAAGGCTTGCAGATTTGAGTGATGAGGGAGGAGATGCTCAAGGGTCCAGGCAGAGATAAGGGCCCGAGGAAGGAGGACGATGGACATGGACTGGAGAGGATGGCCACTCTCCACTTGGTATTAGAATCACTCATTCATTCTACAAGGACCTGTGGATGCCTTATATATTCCAGGCACCGTGCTAACTGCTAGATAATATCGATAGAAAGTCCTAGTGCTTACAGAGCTTTGAAACTAAAAGAAGAAACAGAAAATGGAAAATTATCTAATTATAATTGTGATAGGTGCTATGCCTCCCCGTTAAATAGATATTTCCAGAGTCCAGGGACTGTGCCTTATTTGTCTATCTTCTAACAGTGACTTGCCCACAAGAAGTTCTTGATTAATGCCTGTTTCATGGAATAAATATCTTGATTTATCCCTTGAGTGGTAACCTGTCACGTGGTGACCTGTTCTGAGTGGTTACCTGACCTGACAATAAACACATCTATACAGGCTTCCGAGCTGGTGCTTTCTCATCATTTAATGACAAGGTTTTGCTTTGAGAGACGAATCTTACCCTAACCTAAAGTTTGCAAGTTACAAAATAATGAATTCATTTCTTCAGGTAGTTCATGGACTCATTTCAATGTCTGGATATGTGATTACATACCAGACACATCTGATTGCCTCCTTTCTACTCTGGGAAAAAAATACTAGAGACACAGAGCTAAATCAGACATAACTTGCACCTTCAAAGATCTCACAACCATATGGATGATTCTGCCTTTAAGAGAGGCAGGTAATACTGAAGGAGGAACAGAGTCATACCTGTAAGTTGTCTCCTTAGGCAATTAGGAAAACTGCTCTAGAATTTAGAAGGAATTAGAAGAAGTCAGGGTTGAAACTAGAAACAGTTCACATAATGCAATATTTGCTCTTAAACTTACTTACTCACTCAAATAATGCCATACTTTCTCACTCTTACTGAAAGTGTTATGCAATATTTACCCATTCAACCAGCCCCTTAATCTATCCTCAGGCAATCTAGGTGATGGACATCTATTTCACCTGGTCTCTGGGTCACTTCAAAGCAGTGGTTCCACCTACCATTCCTGAAGTGAGTTGTTCAGCATTTGTAAGGCCATACTAAAAATGCATCTTGTCTCTGCCTCTTTTAATTTCTTTTCAAATGATTTGCATGGTTTCACGTGCTGATTTTCTGGGTCATAGGGAACCTTTTCAAAATTGCGTACATTTGTACTTTGTTGAGCATTGTTTATTTATCTAGTGGCAATATGGGGGGCAGCTGGTTGCAGTGCAGGCAGAAAGCCATTGCTTGATTAAGATAAAGAATCAGGGCTTTGATATACTTCTCGATGCACACTCTAACTTTTCCATTATTGTCACTATGGCTGAAGTAGTGCTAAGGAAAACACCTACACTTGGGCCGCTGTCCGTGGAACCCGTGACTTTAAGCTGTCGTGGGCTGACGTGATGGGTAATGGTTAGAGCATCTCTGTCCCCTTCTCTCTTTTGGAGATGATTAAGAAAATGGATAACATGTTGAACTAAATGGCAGCCAGAATCAGGGACCAGGAAGTGAGAGCAGACTGAGGCAAGTGAATTGACTTACAATAAGCAAGCCAAGGAAACAGAGCTCTCAGCCAGAGGGGCTAAGCTGCCCCCTGCTGCCGCAGCAAAAGAATATGGAAACTACTGTAGAGACTGGATGTCCATGACTCCAGGAGATGGGATGGGAACAGCTGATGGGGTGAGGCAGACTGTCTACTTATGAATCTCCCACACTTTTAAAGCCATTTGTTTCTACCTTCAAATTAAAATCATTTTCCTTTCATTTTATGAAATGTTGCTCTATTTTTCATGTTCATTTTCTTAGCAACTTTAACAGCTATTGTGTCCTTGAATATATTATTAATTTGCAGCCTAGTCTAAGTTTTCAGAGAGAGAAAGTTATGTTGAATGTCTGTACTTATGTAATTAGAACTGTCAATTGCTTTTATCTTAGAATGTTCTTAGTGGCCAAGCCTAAAGTACCTTTTCCAATAGTCCAGCCTGAACCCTCTCTCGATTTAAATACATGTTTAGTGGTAAATAAGGGGACAAAATTGTACTGAAACCCTTAATGAAATTTAACTCCACAGAGATCTTTTTATACAACCTTGAAAGTTATTTTCAAATATCTCATTTATAGAGGAAGTTTAGACCAAAAATTGGAGGCATAATTGTTAAATATGTTGATTAAAAAAGAGTTAATTTTCAAAACATAAAAGAATATTAATTATATAAACATAAAACTTATCATGTAGATTACTGCAATAGCTTTCAAAAGTCTCACCTCCATTTTCACCTCCTCTCCATGCTGCATCCCTCCCTGTCACTCACTTGCTTAAAATTATCTACAGCAATGGTTCTCAGACTATGGTCTCCAGACCATCGCCATTGTAATCACCTTGGCCACCAAAGACTCCAACCCCCTGGTATTCACACCCTTCCACTGAGTACGGCTGGATTTAGTGACTTATTTCTACCAAACAGAATATGGCAGATATGATGGGATGCCACCTCCAAGATTAGGTTACAGAAAGATTGTGGCTTTTATCTTGGGGCTTCTCTCTTGCTCTTCTGCTTGCTGTCTCTGAGGAAACCCAGTTGCCATGTTGTGAGTTGCCCTGTGAAGAGTCTACATGGCAAAGAATGGAGGAAGGTCGTCAGCTAAAAAATAACCCAATCAAACAATGGGCTGAAGACCTGAACAGATATTTTTCCAAAGAAGATATACAGATGGCTAACAGGCACATTAAAAGACTCTCAGCATTGCTAATTATTAAAGAAATGGAAATCAGAACAATGAGATATCACCTCATACATGTTGAAATGACCATCATCAAAGAATCTACAAATAACAAATGTTGGAGAAGATGTGGAGAAAAGGGAACACTTGTATACTCTTGGTGAGAATGTAAATTGGTGCAGCCACTATGGAAAACATTATTAAGGTTCCTCAAAAAAAAAAAAACAGGGCTTCCTTGGTGGCGCAGTGGTTGAGAGTCCGCCTGCCGATGCAGGGGACACGGGTTTGTGCCCCGGTCTGGGAGGATACTGCATGCCGCAGAGCAGCTGGGCCCGTGAGCCATGGCCGCTGAGCCTGCGCATCCGGAGCCTGTGCTCCGCAACGGGAGAGGCCACAACGGTGAGAGGCCTGCGTACCGCAAGAAAAAAAAAACAAAAACAGAACTACCGTATGATCCAGCAATCCCACTCCTGAGTATATATATCCTCCCCAAAATGAAAACACTAATTTGAAAAGATACATGCACCCCAATGTTCATAGCAGCATTATTTACAACAGTCAAGACATGGAAGCTACCTAATTGCCCACCAACAGATGAATGGATTTTTTTTTTTTAATGTTGGGGGTAGGAGTTTATTAATTAATTAATTAATTAATTATTGCTGTGTTGGGTCTTCGTTTCTGTGTGAGGGCTTTCTCTAGTTGTGGTAAGCAGGGGCCACTCTTCATCGTGGTGCGCAGCCCTCTCACTATCGCGGCCTCTCTTGTTGCAGAGCACAGGCTCCAGATGCACAGGCTCAGTAGTTGTGGCTCACAGGCCTAGTTGCTCCGCGGCATGTGGGATCCTCCCAGACCAGGGCTTGAACCCGTGTCCCCTGCATTAGCAGGCAGATTCTCAACCACTGCACCACCAGGGAAGCCCGAATGGATTAAGAAATGAACAATGGAATACTACTCAGCCATAAAAAGTATGAAATTCTTCCATCTGCAACAATGCAGATAGACCTACAGTGTCTTATTCTTAGTGAAATAAGTCAGACAGAGAAAGACAAATATTGTATGATATCACTTATATGTAGAACATAAAAATAATACAAATGAATGTATATATACGCAAAACAGAAAGAGATTCACAGATAGAGAAAACAAACTTGTGGTTACCAAAGGGGAGAGTGAGAGAAGGAGGGGCAAATTAGGGGTATGGGATTAACAGATACAAGCAACAAGGATATATTGTATAACACAGGGAATTATACCCCTTATCTTGTAATAACCTATAATGGAGTATAATGTGCAAAAATACTGCATCACTACATTGTACACCTGAAGCTAATATAACACTGTAAATCAACTATACTTCAACTGAGAAAAATGGGAAGGAAGCCTTGGAAAAAAAGAAGCAGTTTCTCCTTCAGTCAAGCTTTCCAGTAAGACCACAGCCCTAGCTGACACTTGAGTGCAATCCTCACCTGGATTCTTGACCTACAAAAACTGAATAAATGTTTGTTGCTTAGAAAATTCAAGGATCTCTTCCAGACCTATTGAAGCAGAAACTTTGGGGGTGGAGGCCAGCAATCCGTGTTTATAACAAGTCCTCCAAGTGATCCTGATGCACTTTTTTTTTTTAAAGATTTTTTTTTGATGTGAACCATTTGAAAAGTCTTTATTGAATTTGTTACCATATTGTTTCTGTTTTATGTTTTGTTTTTTTGGCCCAGAGGCATGTGGGGTCTTAGCTCCCCGACCAGGAATTGAACCCGCAACCGCTGCATTGGAAGGCGAAGTCTTAACCACTGGACCGCCAGGGAAGTCCCCTGATGCACTTTCAAATTTAGAACCACTGCTTTATAGGAGAAAGTCTAAAATCCTTAGCTAAGCCCACAAAACCCTTTCTATGGCTTTTTTTTTTTTAACCTTTGTTCTCTCATCCTATGTCATTCATCCCTAAGAATTCTCCTCCCCATTGAATTTCAGCAGTAGCACCTGCAGCCGAAGAAGTTTTACAAGCCACTGACTGTCTTCTTAGCTGATGCAAACTATGCTAAGTAAATTGTATACATTATTTCATTAATTAATAATTATTAGAGTCATGATAGATACCACTTGAATGCAGACTACATAGCTGGCCACTCTCTAGGTCATATCACGTGAGAATCTCCTAACCAAACCCTGTGAAATCTATAGTGTTATTATCCCTATTTTAAAACTGAGGAAAGTAAGTTTCATAGAGGTAAAGTAAGTTGCCTAAAATCACATGGATAACTTTTAGAGTCATGATTTGGCATGAGTCTGGCTATAGCCTTTGCACATGGAGCCAGCGGTCACACAGCCAGAACATGCATTTACAGCTCCTTGAGCAGTTCCTATGTTCTCTCAAGTCCCGAGGCCTCGTCCCTCTCTCTGGCATAGATACTTGCTCACTCATTCATGTTTACTGAAAGCTTATTATATGCCTGGAAATATTCCAGGCATTACAAATATAGCAGTGGAAGAAAAAGCAAACAAACCAACAGACAAAAAGTACTGCTTTGGAGCTTACATTCTAGTCGGGGATTGGAGGAGACAGCCTAAAAGGAAATACTTGAAAACAAAGAGTTATTCTAGATGATTATTCAAAATAGCATATAATAAATCAGGAAGTGTATAAAGAACCTGGTGGTGGTAGAGGGAGGGTGTTATGATATTAAATACAATAATTAGGGAGGCTGGAACTGAAAGATAACATTGGAGCAGATTCCTGATGCAGGAAAGGGAGGTGGTTTCTGGTTTGGGTAGGAGAATGCCATGATTGGAAATAAGCAAGTCAAGTGCAAAGGTCCTGAGGTAGGAGATGTCTGCCATGTTGGTGCAATGTTAAGGAGACCTGAACAGCTGGAGTAGGCTGACTTAAGGAACAGGTAGCAGGAGAGGAGCCCAGAGAGAGAATGGAGGGCAAATATCAAGAAGGGCCATGTAACATATTGCAGGAATTTGGGGTTTTCTCTGCTTGGGATGGGGGGCAGTGGAAGGGTGTTGAGCAGAGGGAACGGCATGGTTTAACTTACATTTCAGTAGATCACTTAGGCTGATGTGTTGAGAATAGACTACACAGGCCAGGGTGGAAGCAAGAAGCCCATTCGGAGTAGTTAGAAACCCATCTCAATAATCTGGGGTCTAGACCACTGATCATGGAAGCTTGGGCCATGATGACAGCAGTGGGATTCATAAGTCTCTGTTTAAAGACAGGGCTGACAGTATTTCTAAAGGATTTGATATAGAGTGGGAAAGAAAAGGAGTCAGCTTTTCTGGCCTGAGCATCTTGAACGATAGCGTTGTCTTTTACTGAGATGAGGAGAATGTGTAAATTGTAGGTTTGAGGGAAAAGTTCAAAATTGTGGGTTTGTATTGTTAAGTCTGCAAAGCAGAAAAGCTATCAAAGTGGAGATGTCCAAGTGGAAATCAGATATACAGAGACATTCAGAGGAGACTTGATGCTGGAGGTACAAATCTGGAAGTCATCAGTTAATACACAATATTTAAAACCACAAGACTGGCTGAATTATTAAGAGAATGAATAGAGATAGAATCCCTGGGACTCTTTGAACAAATCTGTCTACTCAAACATAGCCCTTTCTCACTCCTTCCTGGCCTTCCTAAATATTTACATAATAAATATCTACTATCTGCTTGGCAACCAGCTGGACCTGGTTGGCCTGCTTGTTCATTTCTCTCCCCAACTACAGCAAGAACCCACTGAGCCAGGACTCATTTATATTTACCTTTCCATTCCAGGTACCTGGCATATAACAAGTTTTTAATCCATGTTTTTTGAACAAGTTGTTGACTAAAATCAACTCTACTAGGACTTGAGATAAGAAAATAAAACACAAAAATTTTTAAGAAAACAATTATAATCTGTCCATAATAATTATGACCATGGTTAAAATGCTGGTGGCATGTAAGGGAAGGCTGTTCATTTTACTTTAGAACCTCTACATTCTACTAAATGATGAGAGACTTTTATTAGGACATGGAACTTAAAAGTGGGTTAGAAACTTATGGAAAAAATTTCAGAAACAATGAAAGGAGATGCATTAGGGGAGCTGAGGTCTAGTCACTTATGAGTGTCTACTTTCAGATGTGCTATAGAAATCCAAAGGACATTTTGGAACTTCAGACATTAGACTAAAGCCATACTTTCTCAGTTTCCCTCACTTGAAACCAGAGAATAATTTCACAAGACATATCAGAGAGGAAGGGGCTTGGAACCCGAGAGAAATGAGAGAAGATGAACAATGCGGCAAGAAAACTGGAGTTAGGAGTTCAGTTCTGCCTTATTTGAATCTTCAAAAAGATTGAAAAATTGTGATAATCAAATGATATTATAGTCTGCATTATGGTATTCTTTACTTTGGAGTTGGGAGAAAAGCAGCTCACTCTGGAAAGTGCTCTTATGTTCACTTTGAAGCAGATGAGAAAAAGCTGAGTGGAAGCAAATGAAAAAAAAAAATGATGTCTTCAAGCAGTTTTCAGAGAAAGCTGTCACAATACTTTAGCAATGCTGGAAGACTTATAGACAGGGATACTTCTTCCCCCATAAGATCCTCCAATGAGTAGTAACAATAAGAGAAGTTTATTAGCAATGTAAATTCAAAATAAATTTTATTTTTCTTTTCCTATTTTTATGAAGCTGTATTTAATTCAAGTGAAGTATAATTCTTAGCTGGAATGTCTTTGAATTAGAGCAACACCCATCTATTACATTTACCCTGCAACTGCTCAAGCCTTGTTTGTATTGCTTTCTTTGACTGAACTTTAGCTGAGAGTGAGAAAATGAATACTTAATGTAATGTGTGTTTTTCAGTCTATGTTTAATTATCTTAGGTTACATGGAATTAGAGATATGAGAGATGGGAGAAGGAAGATTTAATTATCCAAAGCTATTTTAACAATTCAATAAACGTTCATCAATTTCATTTGGTACCCAAGGAACTTTATTAGGTTTTATGGAGGGGTAAGGGAGAAAGAAATAAAAACCAATCCCTGTCTTCAAATTATTTACAATATATTGGGTTGGCCAAAAAGTTTGTTCAGGTTTTTTCTGTTATCTTATGGAAAAACCTGGACAAACTTTTTTGCCAACCTAATAGTAAGGAGGAATCATAGAAATAAATAGTGAATAAGAAAAGCATCATAAATGCTATTAGGGTTCATACCTATTTTACTTGTATGATAAGATTAAGCAGAAGATGGCATTAAAGAGATCCAATTACTATTTGTTGAAAATATTGAATGATCTGGGAGGGTATTTCAGACAGGATGATTCTACTCCAATTAACAAAGCACCAGGCCAAAGAGGCCCAGACCAGAGAAATTTGTTAATAAAGTATACTTAAAAAGAACTCCAGATATAAGTAGTTCTCTGATTGGAGAATTCAGCATCTCAATGACTGCCGGAATCCAGTTATTCTGTGATACAATTGGGGTTTCCTCACGGTCACAGGGTGGCTGTCACCACTCCAACCATCAATTCCTCACATAGAAATATCCAAAATCATGGATGGAAAAAGGGGAACTTCTTGGGAGGATTTCTCTCTGGAGTAGCTTTGACAAAAGTTGAAAATTAGCCTCATATTTTCTTAGCAACACTGGTCTTCCTATTTCCACTTTTGTCTCTTTACAATCCATTGTCCACACAGCAACCTGAAGGATCTTTCAAATATTAAACAAATCATGTTGTTTCTTTAGCTAAAGAACCACTGTTGGAAAGGTTGTGGAAAAAAGGGAACCCTTGTGCCCTCTTGGCGGGAATGTAAATTGGTGCAGCCACTATGGAGAACAATATGGAGGTTGCTCAGAAAACTAAGCAATCCCACCCCTGTGTATGTATCTGAAGAAAATGAAAACATTAATTTGAAAAACTACATGCACCCCAGTATTCATAGCAGCACTATTTGTAATAGTCAAGATATGGAAGCAACCTAAGTGTCCATCAACAGATGAATGGGCAAAGAAGATGTGAGATAGATATATATATATATATATATATATATATATATATATATATATATATATATATATATATATATAAAAT